>NC_057812.1:500376260-500735934 GCF_018294505.1 Triticum aestivum | reverse complement strand
GGCTGCGGCGGCTGCGGCGGCGAGCGCGGGCGGCGGCGGCTGCGGGTGGCGGGGTAGGCGGGGTTGGTGGTGGTGTTGGGGCTCCGGGCGGCGGCGTATATAAAGGGGGCGGGGGCGGCGACTTGGAGGAGGGGCAAGACGCGGTGGAGGCAGAGTCCAACTCGGACTCTGGTCCGAGTGGCGGCGGCGGCAGCTGGGCCGACCTGGCTCGGCTGGGCCTTAGGCCTAGTCGGGCGTGATTTAGAAAAAAACAATTCCGTCGACAGAAATAAAATCCTAGAAAAATAAATAAAAAATCTAAAAATGCCAAAACAAATTTTCACCGTCTAAATAAAATATTTAGAACAAGATGAACATTTTCTTGGCCCTAAAATGCAATTTTGAAAACATGCAATTTTTCTAATGCAAATAAAATCTGAATAAAATCAAATAAAAATCAATTTAATGATTTTAATATTTTTCCTCCAATATTTCATTTATTTTGGAGAAGTCATATTATCTCCTCTCTTTAATTTTTAATGTGAAATATTTTTCAGAGAGAAATAATTAAAATCAAATCCTCGTTTCATTATTTGATAAAAGAATCAAATATGAAAACCGGGAAATCCCCAACTCTCTCCGAGGGTCCTTGAGTTGCTTAGGATTTCGAGGATTACGGAACGGAAAAGCAATAAAACATGACATGCAATGATAATCTAATATATAACAATCCAAATTGAAAATTTGGGATGTTACACCTACCTTACTTGCGAAGACAATAACCGATGCTTGTAAATTGTAGTCCGGATCGCAGCCCTTCTCGACAGAGTTCATCTTCGGGGGATCTTCTTCCGGAGATGATGGAGAGCGAAACGCCTCCCCCGGACTCCCCAGCTCAAGAAGCGGGCGACCTTGAAGTGTCATCGCGAAGGGTATCTCCGGATCCAATATCGCCAGAGGATAACCCTTTGGCTGCCCGGCATCCCCAGTATCTAGCTCCTGAGGAGAGCGACAACAAGGGTCCGTACTGTGTGCGGTCGGACGCGCTGAAGGATCTTCTGGAGAAAGCTGTCGTCTCGGAAGCGCATCGTACGCTAATGGGTACGGTAATTGAAAGGATTTCATCCGCCGAAAGCGGTTTGCATGAAGCTTTTATGAATCTGGTGAAAGGCTTCGAGGTACGTAAAATAATGTATGCCTTTTAATAGTACCGCATACGTTAGGTATGCCCATGCAGATAGTAGCCCCTAAGACTCTGGTTGTCGTCGAGAACGGCGGCAAACAGAGAATCATAGTCCCGGGTAATAACCAGACCGCCTTTATGTGCATGTGGTTGAAGCTCCGGTGGCTAGCCGGACTAATGAGTTTGCCGAACTAAAGTGGCAGCTAGATGCGGCAGATGCCGACATCGTGCTTGTCAACAAGCGGCTTGACGAGGCATAGGGTAGGTGATTTTTCTAGTGATTGTCACGTAATAAGAGCAACATGATGCCAGTATCTTTAATATGTTGTGACTGCAGATGGAGTTGCCACCGTGGAGACCCTTCGGGCAGAGCTTGCCCGAGCCAAGGAGCAAGCAACAAGTAGCAATGCGGCCGCTTTAAAGGTGGCCGGAGAGTTAAGGGCCGAATAGGCCGTGCATTGCGAGAGCAAGGAAAAAATAGCCAAGATGGCTGTAGAGTTAAAAGGTGCTGCTAACCGTTACCAGCTTCTTGAAGAAGAAAACCGGGCGAAGGCGACAGACCTGGAAAAGGCCCGGGTGGCTGCCAAGGAAGCCCGCTCCCAAATTAGAGCGACGAAGGAGGAGCTGCATCAAGCTGCAGATATTGTATCCGGGAAGCCCTTCTTGTTGCGGACTAAGTTCAGGGACCCGAAGTATACACCTTTGGACCGGCTATGGAGTTCTGCGGACGCCTACGTGGATTTGACTGCAAGTGCGGCTGATGCGGCCGAATACTTCAAGGATAGGAAAGATCATGAAGTGGAAAAACTGTTTTGGTCACTGTTTCATGCTCCAGCCCGTCCGCTGCTGTTGAATGAGCAAATGGCCGAGTGGGCTGAGCTCCATAGGTTATCCGGACTTGCCATGAGGTGTGTCGTGGATCATCTGTGGCCGAGAGGGCCAAGGCCGAATAGCTACTTTAGCTTAGTGCAACAATTCCTTGGTGTTGTGCCACACATCGATGCTGTAAAGAGGTCGGCGTGCATAGAAGGCTCGCGGATGGCCCTTGCCAGTGTCAAAACATACTGGGCGGAGATGGATGCCACCACTGTTGCGGCACAGGGTTCGGCCATAGGCCGAGTGGCTGCCGAGCATTACTTTGAAGAAGTTCTTGAAGGCGCTCGTTCGATAGAGGCTCAGTGCTCAAAGAATATTATGTTTGAGTGACATGTATTCCCATTGTAAAAACAATGTTTTATTGAATTTATTAAGGCTGTATTTATACTTTTGCCTGAAAGTGCTATGATGCCTCATGTGCGGCCGTTTATGTATATATGTATATAACCTGAAAGATGGCAGTCGTCGGCTTCAGCCCCCACGCATATAATGCGGGGGTGTTCACAGAAGACGCATGTTCACACTTGATCCAACGTCTTGGTCCATTAAGGAGGTGATAGCGCAGCGAACTAGGCAACAGGACTATAATGCTTTAACACTTTCACTTAGCCAGAGGAGTTTGACAGTGGGGCTACTATATAGCCCCTGGTGGCTCCGCGCTCATCTGGATTTGGGGCGCGTACATGCCTGGCCGGGAAACGGCCCTTTGTTAAGGTGGAGGAATCTTGAAGATTCCGCTAGGTCATTGAGTGGTTGACCAGTTTCACGCTATATCATGACAGTCAGTTTTCGGCTTTCTCTACTGAGGTGCTCGTCCGCATGAACCAGGGCACAATCGCAGTAGTTCTCCTGGTGCCGCCTTAGCCGATAGAGCGGAACGTAAGGCAGCAAAACATAGGAGCCGGGCAAACCCAACATTTGACCAAAGACATGATTCGGAGCTGATGCATATAAGGCCAAACTCGCGACGCCGAACACTCCGTAAGGTATTCGGTCTTTATGATGTAAACTGGGCCTAAACAGTGCCCTTTGTAATAAGCCCTGGTGTCCAGGTACGTGCAATATTCTGACATGGCCACATGCCAATAAGTCAGCATCTTTCTCAATTGTACTGAGAATCCAAGGGATGTGTATCAACAAGAGACAATAAAAAGGTTTACGCAGGGTCTTAATCTAAAAAGAATCCTTGGAACGGGTCCCTGCTGCACGTCTGTGCCTGTGTCTCCGTTGTGCCGTGTCCTAGACGGGTGTAGCACGATGGTCATCTGTAAAAGAGAGGAACTTAGTTGAAAAGTTGTCATGCAAAAAGGTAGGTTATACTAAATAAACTATATACAGTTCAAGATGAGTAAAGTTGAGCCTAATTGCCACTTGTTTGTGCGCGTTGAGCCCCTTGTATTGTAATAGGGGTATAGCCATCAAACCTGTATCAAGTACATATAGCTGCGCCGGACTCGTCTAACCGCGTCCGTGGTCTTAATGACTTGGCAGATGCATTAGTTGGTGAGGCCGTTTAGTGTGCGGCTGCCAAGGCAGCCGCACGGTCTTCTGTGCGCAAGGAGCGCTCAATATTTCCATTTACTATAATGATGCCACGTGGACCGGGCATCTTAAGCATGAGAGAAGCGTAATGCGGTATTGCGTTAAAGCGAGCGAAAGCTTCGCGTCCGAGTAGTGCTTGATAGCCACTTTGGAACAGAGCGATATGGAATGTTAAATTTTCGTTGCGGAAGTTATCGGGAAAGCCGAATATAACCTCTAGTAGCAGGGAGCCCGTGCAATGGGCCTCTGGGCCTGGCGTTACTCCTTTAAAGGTAGTATTGCTGCGGCTAATTTTTGTTGGGTCTATCCCCATTTTGCGGACTGTGTCCTGATATATCAGGTTTAGACTACTGCCGCCGTCCATCAGGACTCGTGTGAAGTGGTATCCATCAATTATTGGGTCTAATATCAAGGCAGCCCATCCTGCACACCGGATACTTGCCGAGTAATCCCGATGGTCGAAGGTGATCGGTTGGGACGACCAGTGGCAGAACTCCGCGGTGATAGGCCCTGGGGCATGTGTCTCTAGGAGTGCCGCTTTGTTTCTCCCCTTTGTCATGTGTAACGCGTTTAGTGTTTTGACTTCTGGTGGGAATTTCTTCTGTTCCCCAGTGCTTTTCTTGTGAGGCTCGTCCTCGTCTTCGCTTGGTGTATCCTGCCCCTTATGTTCGGCGTTGAGCTTGCGGGACTGCTTGAAGACCCAACATTCTCTATGGGTATGATTTGCAGGTTTATCGGGGGTGCTATGGATCTGACATATTTGGTCCAGAATCTTGTTTAGGCTGGACAGTTCGTCTCTGTTGCCTTTGGAGGGCAGCTTTTGCTGACCTGGCCGAGAGCTTATGAATCCGGCGTTTACCGCCGTGCTCTTCGGGCTATCTTCTTTATTTCGGTGCTTGTTTTTGCTGCGTCGTGATTTCCCGTTTCTGTCCGTGACTTAAGATATACTTGGGTCACTGGTGCTGCATCGGGCTAACCAACTGTCCTCGCCCGCGCAAAAGTGGGTCATGAGACTTGTTAATGCTGCCATTGTTCTCGGTTTTTCTTGGCCGAGGTGTCTGGCAAGCCATTCGTCTTGAACGATGTGCTTGAAAGCTGCTAAGGCTTCGGCATCCAGACAGTCGACTATTTGGTTCTTTTTAGTGAGGAACCTGTTCCAAAGCTTTTGGGCTAACTCCCCAGGCTGTTGAGTTATATGACTTAAATCGTCTGCATCCGGTGGTCGGACATAGGTCCCTTGAAAATTTGCCCGAAAGGCGTCTTCGAGCTCTTCCCAGCTGCCAATGGAGTTTTCGGGGAGGCTTTTAAGCCAGTGCCGAGTTGGCCCTTTGAGCTTGAGGGGTAAGTACTTGATGGCGTGGAGATCGTCTCCTCGAGCCATATGGATATGGAGGATGTAGTCCTCAATCCAGACCCATGGTCTATCGTTCCGTTGTACGCCTCTATGTTTACGGGTTTGAATCCCTCTGGAAATTCGTGGTCCAGCACCTCATCGGTGAAACATAGGGGGTGTGCGGCACCCCTGTATTTGGGTGTATCGTGGTGTTGGGATGTTTGTTGTGTTGTATTGCATGCTGGAGCGTGCTTGCGCGGCCCGTAGATGGATCTGGTTGCGCCGTCCTTTTGATGCAAGCCCTCACGCGGATCACGTACTGGCTTATGTGAGGCGTCGCTTGCCGCTCTATGTTGGCCACGAGGTCTTCTATCCGACTGGATGGCTGTTTTGTTTTTTGATTGCGGGGGATCTAAGGCCTCCTCATCGAATTCAGGTAGCAACTTTCGCTTCGGGTAGCTCTTGGTGTGGCGATTATCGTCGTACTTCGCTTCAGTGTTGAGTACTTCACTCCATCTGATTCTGAGTGTGTCTTGTGCAGCCCTGAGCCTTTGCTTCTGCTTTTTCAAACTCCTCGCGGTGGCAACAAGCCTTTTATGGGTATTCTGTTGCTTCGGGTGCCTGTCCGGTGTGATGTTATCCGGACTATTATCTTCGACGGAGTCGGGTTGTTCGGTTTGATTCTCCGTGTTGCCGTGGTCGGACGATGGTTCAATGCCGTGTTTGTCGTCCGCTGGCTCGCCTTACTCTATCGCTGGGTTTATATGATCGCTGCTTCTACCGTGGCGGGATTTGGAGCGGCGCTTACGCCGCCGCTTTGACTGCTTCTCGAGGGAACAACCCTTCGTTGCGTCCTTCCGTTCCTCGTCGTCGTTTTCTTTGGGTGTGTCCACCATGTATACATCATATGATGAAGTGGGCGTCCAGTGCCCTATGGGCAGTGGTTCCTGTTCGTCTCCTGCATCGTTGTCCATACCGTCGATGTCTTCGGAGTCGGAGTCGAGCATGTCGGTCAAATCGTCGATAGTGGCTACTAAGTGGGTGGTGGGTGGGCAGTGAATTTCTTTGTCATCCGCATCCCAATCCCGCCGAACATAGTTCGGCCCGGACTCTCCTGACAGGGAGAGAGACCTTAATGAGTTCAGTATGTCGCCGAAGGGCGAGTGATGAAAGATATATGCGGAGGTGAACTCCATGATCGTCGCCCAGTCGGATTCGATAGGCACGGGCGCAGGGAGTTCGGAGTCCGTGGCCGGGGAAGAATCCGGTAGTTCGGCATCATGGCTCCCGTGAAGGGTAAGGTCGATATTCGGCTCGATCACCGCTGAGAATACGGCCTCCGTGGCGGGGTCTATCCACCCATCCATGGATGGTGCAATTGGCTCCGAATTGAGGGTCAGAGTGGTTGCCGGTGCGGTCTCCTGAACACTGTCCGATGGTAGAGCTAAATCATGCTCATCGTGACCGTGCGGCGCACTCGGCAGGGGCTCGAATCTGTCGAAGATCAAGTCCCCACGGATGTCGGCCGTGTAGTTTAAGCTTCCAAACCTGACCTAGTGGCCAGGGGCGTAACTCTCGATCCGCTCCAGATGGCCAAGAGAGTTGGCCCGCAGTGCGAAGCCACCGAATACAAAGATCTGTCTGGGGAGAAAAGTCTCACCCTGGACTGCATCGCTATCGATGATCGAAGGAGCCATCAAGCTTAACGGTTACGACACAAAGGAACTCTCAATGAAAGCACCAATGTCGGTGTCAAAACCGGCGGATCTCGGGTAGGGGGTCCCGAACTGTGCGTCTAAGGCAGATGGTAACAGGAGGCAGGGGACACGATGTTTTACCCAGGTTCGGGCCCTCTTGATAGAGGTAAAACCCTACGTCCTGCTTGATTATTCTTGATAATATGAGTAGTACAAGAGTTGATCTACCACGACATCGGAGAGGATAAACCCTAAAAGCTAGCCTATGGTATGATTGTGTGTTGTCCTACGGACTAAAACCCTCCGGTTTACATAGACACCGGAGGAGGCTAGGTTTACACAAGGTCGGTTACAAAGGAGGAGATATGCATATCCGTATTGCCTAGCTTGCCTTCCACGCCAAGTAGAGTCCCATCCGGACACGGGACGAAGTCTTCAATCTCATATCTTCATAGTCCAACAGTCCGGACAAAGGATATAGTCCGGCTTTCCGGAGACCCCCTAATCCAGGACTCCCTCAATGGCGGTGCCGGAGAGGGTTCTTCTGTGAATCTGGGGGAGGGGGAGCTGGAAAAGGAGATTGGGTGGACTAATTGAGTGAAACATGGGCGGACGGTGGGGGGGGGTGTTGGCGGCCTAGGTTAAAAGGGTGAAAAATATCCCCGGTCGCCGCGCGCGGAAAGGCCTATGCAAACGGTTGCTTCTAAGCGCTCGTGTGCACAAACAGAATAATTTCGTTTGAAATGAAGACGTACTAATTTTGAAATGAATACGTCAATTCATCATTTCGCCTCTAAATTTTTCGCACGTAAACCAATCACAATTTTACCACAGGTTTGATTTGCTAGCGCATTTCAGGTCTCATGTACTATATGTAAGACATTTTTTTGGCATTTACTATGCATATTGGCATATAAATCAATTCCTAGCCGGACTGCATTTCCTATCGAAAGGGACGAGGATTGTTGTTCGATCTGGGAGCATCCAATGGTGCAGACGTACGATCCATTGGGTTTGGGTTTTGGCCAATCAGAACGCACGACTCAGATCGCGCGCGCAACGAGGGGGGGGGCATCGGCCACGGTTTGGTTGGCACACGGCTTTCGTGTGTGAACCGTGTGCTATTTGAAAACATTTTTTTGACAGGCTATTTGAAAACATGTACATGTGTTGTCGAAAGGGATGAGGATCGCCGTTTGATCAAGGAGAATCCAACGGTGCAGACATACGATCCGTGGGGTTTGGGTTCTGGCCAATCAGAACGCACGACTCGGATCACGCGCGTGGCAGAGGGGTGGGGGTGCATCGACCACGGTTTAGTGGACACACAGCTTTCATGAGTGAACCATTTGCTCTTTGAAAACATTTACATTACCTAAGATCATATTTTTGTTTGAATGAAAACATGAGTTCATCGTTTCGCCTCCAATTTTTTCCACGGTAAGAAATCATGAGTATAGTGGAGTGTCATATACTAGTATCATGAATATACAGTACATATCATACTAGCGTATGATACTACCTTTAATTAATTATAGCGCATAGTATAATACATATAGTATAGTATCATATATAGATCATATTTATTGCCATGCATGACACAAATTAGCATCGCATTTAACATGATACAGTATCTACCTACTATATGTTACTCTAACCCTCTTTATATATATTTAATTCTTTGCCACATCAGCATACTTGCTATTTCCGAGTGCATGACATCGTCGGCCACTATGGCTAGCCTTATTAGTGGGGAGTATCATATACTATATATATAGTATCATGCATATGATACTAATGTATGATACTACGTATGTACCTTCATAGTGCATATATAGTATCATAGAGTAGTACTAGCTCCCTTTGTAAACTAAAATAAGAGCCTTTAGATTACTAAATAGTGACCTAGACACTCTTATATTAGTTTACAGAGGGAGTATATATCGTAGATGATCGTATTTATGAATTGAGCCCTATAACGCTGGTTGTAATGGGGAGTATTATATATATACTAGTAGTATCATGCATGCATATATATGATAGTGTAGCTAGGATACTACTTCCGTAATGCATAGTATCATACGTTAACATCTTAGGTTGCCTTACTAATTGTCATGCATCACACAAAGTAGTAGTACAACATTTAATATGACAAGGTATCATGATATGATACCACATCCTCTCTTGTGTGCCACATCATCCAGAAAGTCTAGTGGCATGCATGATACCGCTTATGATAATACCATTACAACCAGCCTAAACCGGAAAGGAGGGAGTATGAGACGAGCCACAATGGAGAGTAGTACACTAGTAACGTGCGCATATCCCTAGACTATATATGTTACTACCTTCATAGTGGGTAGTAACATAAGCACAGTGTCATGCAAAGCTTCATTTCTTAGGTTATAGACTCATATTGCATTGGGACATGTGATGCTATAGTAACTAGCTAAGTTACTGAAACTATCTCTCTCCTCATTAACTTATTGCCACATAAGCAAGTTTGCTGAGTTGGAGTCGGTGTTACTGCTGAAGTTACTCCCACTGTGGCTAGTCTGATACTAGTTAGTCGTCTATGATATACTAGCTACCTCACTAAGAGCATGCATGGTTAATAATACAGCCAAGGGTCGGCTATAGGAAGTTTCCATGTCATATACAGCCAACCTCTTAGCGGGCATGTACAATAATAAGTTTTATATATGTACTAGTTTATCAATAGTTGGCCCACCTTACATCCTCACAAAGTGTCTTGGGTCTCGTGTTGCAGCTGGCTCTACTAACCAAGAGACTGCTTCTCTTCTCTTTCCTCCAACTAATAAGCACATATATATTATTCTATTCCTTACAGCCAGACTACCCACACTGGGAGTAACATAGGTAGTAGCATCACACATATCTAGATAAAATAGATGATGTGGCAAGCAATAAATGAAGAAATGGAGGAAAGTGGATATGTGTGATGTTACTACCTATGTTACTCCCACTGTGGGTATAGTCTTACCATAGTATGAGACTACCCACAATGGGAGTAACATAGGTAGTAACATCACACATATCTAGATAAATTAAGTAGATGATGTGGCAAGCAATAAATGAAGAAAGAGAGGAAAGTAGTAACATAGCTAGTTACTAGTAGTATGAGTAACATCACATTTACATATCAAGGCAAGATCTGTCCATATCCTAATAAATGAAGTGTTGCATGTTACCACACATATATGTTACTCCCCACTATAGAGGTAGTAACATAGACTAGTAACACATGGGCATGTTACTAGTCTATGTTACTACCCATTGTGGCTAGTCTGAGTAACATCACACATCTCAAGGCAAGATGAGTCTATAGCCTAATAAATGAAGTGTTGCATGTTACTACACATATGTTACTCCCCACTATAGAGGTAGTAACATAGACTAGTAACATTCTATGTTACTACCCATTGTCGCTAGTCTTATGTCACTCTATTGTGTTACTTGCTCTAATGCATAGTATCATAGAGTAGCTAGTATCACATGTAGTACTTTATTTATATTTTCATGCATGACACATAGTAGCATAACATTTATTATGATACGATTTCATGATATGATACTTAACCCTCTCTTTCTTCATTTAATTAATTCTATGACAACTCATCAAAATTGCCTAGTTGGCATGCATGATACTAGCTATGACACCCCCTTACTATCAGCCTAGCAAAGGTGTACATATCATTTGTGCGTCCCTTTGTGAGTTTTCATCCGTTTGTTCGAGAAGCGGGGAGAAGTTTCAAACATTTCGGCCGCAAGGTGCGGCCAGTAGCATATGCCTAGTTGATAGTTTAATTACAGAAAATTCAGATGGAGTTCGAACATAATCAAAATCGATGTGTGCCTGTGACTTGCTCTCATGACCCCATGGAAAAAAATTGGTAAAGTTTGGCACAAGTTTTGATGACCGCTCCTTCCAAACCGGAGCATCTCACATGAAGGATCATGGTTTTCCAAAAGGAGACATGTCAATTCAAACTCCTGTGGTTGGTGATTTCATCGTTTGGCCTCATAAAAATTTCCATGGTACGCAATCACCATTATACCACGGATTTAATTTTCTGGCGCATTTCATGTATTGTTAGCTATATTTAAGAAATTTTTTGAGATTAATGTGCATTTTGTGCATAAAAATAAAATTACAACCGGAACTGCATGTGTTGTCGAAAGGGAGGATCGCCATTCGGTCCGGGAGCAACCAACGGTGCAGACGTACGATCCATGGGGTTTGGGTTCTGGCCAATCAGGAAGCACGACTCAGATCGTGGGCGGGGTGGCAGGGTTTGGTCGGCACATGGCTTTCATCAACGAACCGTGTGCTATTCGCAAACCAGATTGCATATTTTTGTTCACACATACTATAGTAAGATTGATTGAGTGTGCTACCTCTATGATATAATAATAATAATAATAATAATAATAATAATAATAATAATAATAATAATAATAATAATAATAATAATAATAACAAAAAAAATTCATATTCATTGCCTGAGCTGACAGCATATCAAGGTCAACATATTAACGGTTCTTACATCAACAGAAAACCGGGCATAACTCACAAATTTAGTACATGCGACAATTCTAAATTGAATGAATTAAGTTGTAGGGTAGGCATAAAGACTAGTATTACGGCTTAATTCCCATGTACATGGGGGAACTGGGATCATTAAGTTGACCCCGAATGAACTTGGGTTTTTTGATGATTTTACACTTCTCTGTTGCAGTGGTGCGCGATCCCTTGGCTAGCAACTCATCAAATTCATCGTACTCGTCCTGATCGGTAACATTGTCGGCACCTGGTACCCTTCTCTTCCCATGCATCGCTAAATGGATGTTCTTATGCAAGGGGTCTTCCACAAAGAAAATCTGGTTAGCATCGCTGGCAAGAATGAATGGGTCCACGTGATATGCCATCGTTGTCCTGTTAACACAGGTCTTCCTGTACTCATCAATCCTTACCTGACTAAGAGGGATCCATGCGCACCTGAATAATGCCACCTTAACTTTCACATAGTCAAGCTCCCAAATCTCTTTGATGGTTCCATAGTATACCCTTTTATCAGCTTCATTTAGAGTCATTCATTCTATTAGAATAGAGTTGTTCTGATACGAGGTCTTCTTATCACGTTCCTCAGTGTAGAACGTGTATCCATTTATGTCATATTCTTGGTACGTCAATGATGTCTACTACACAACCTTCTTCTTGTAGACGTTGCTGGGCCTCCAAGTGCAAAGGTTTGTTGGACAGTAGCAAATTACCCTCAAGTGGATGACCTAAGGTTTATCAATCTGTGGGAGGCGTAGGATGAAGATGGTCTCTCTCAAGCAACCCTGCAACCAAATAACAAAGAGTCTCTTGTGTCCCCAACACACCCAATACAATATAAATTGTATAGGTGCACTAGTTCGGCGAAGAGATGGTGATACAAGTGCAATATGGATAGTAGATAATGGTTTTTGTAATCTGAAAATATAAAAACAGCAAGGTAACTAATGATAAAAGTGAGCACAAATAGTATTGCAATGTGTTGAAACAAGGCCTAGGGTTCATACTTTCACTAGTGCAAGTTCTCTCAACAATAATAACATAGTTGGATCATATAACTATCCCTCAACATGCAACAAAGAGTCACTCCAAAGTCACTACTAGCGGAGAACAAACGAAGAGATTATTGTAGGGTACAAAACCACCTCAAAGTTATTCTTTCCGATCAATCTGTTGGGCTATTCCTATAAGTGTCACAAACAACCCTAGAGTTCGTAGTAAAATAACACCTTAAGACGCAAATCAACCAAAACCCTAATGTCACCTAGACACTCCACTGTCACCTCAAGTATCCGTGGGTATGATTATACAATATGCATCACACAATCTCAGATTCATCTATTCAACCAACACAAAGAACTTCAAAGAGTGCCCCAAAGTTTCTACCGGAGAATCAAGACAAAAGCGGGTGCCAGCCCCTATGCATAAGTTCACGGAAATCGCAAGTTGATCACCAAAACATACATCAAGTGGATCACGTGATATCCCATTGTCAACACAGATAAGCACATGCAAGACATACATCAAGTGTTCTCAAATCCTTAAAGACTCAATCCGATAAGATAACTTCAAAGGGAAAACTCAATTCATCACAAGAGAGTAGAGGGGGAGAAACATCATAAGATCCAAATATAATAGCAAAGCTCGTGATACATCAAGATCGTTCCGACTCAAGAACACGAGAGAGAGAGAGAGAGAGATCAAACACATAGATACTGGTGCATACCCTTAGCCCCGAGGGAGAACTACTCCCTCCTCATCATGGAGAGCGCCGGGATGATGAAGATGGCCACCGGAGAGGGATTCCTCCCTCCGACAGGGTGCCAGAACGGGTCTAGATTGGTGTTCAGTGGCTATGGAGGCTTCTGGCGGCGGAACTGCCGATCTAGGTTATTTTCTAGAGGTTTCTATATTTATAGGAATTTTTGGCGTAGGTCTCACGTCAAGAAGGTGCCCGAGTCATCCACGAGGTAGGCCCACGCACCTGGGGTTTGGCCCGCCCCCACCCTCGTGGATGGCTTGGGACTCTTCTGGCCCAACTCTTTTACTCCGGGGTCTTATTTCGGTCCATAAAATATCGTTAAAAATTGGACGTCAATCGGACTCCATTTGGTATTCCTTTTCTGTAAAACTCAAAAACAAGGAAAAAATAGAAACTGGCACTGGGCTCTAGGTTAATAGGTTAGTCCCAAAAATCATATAAAATATCATATATATGCATATAAAACATCCTAGATAGATAATATAATAGCATGGAACAATCAATAATTATAGATACGTTGGAGACGTATCAAGCATCCCCAAGCTTAATTCCTGCTCGTCCTCGAGTAGGTAAATGATAAAAACATAATTTTTGATGTGGAATGCTACCTAACATATTTATCAATGTAATTTTCTTTATTGTGGCAAGAATATTCAGATCCATAAGATTCAATACAAAAGTTTAATATTGACTTAAAAATAATAATACTTCAAGCATACTAACTAAGCAATTATGTCTTCTCAAAATAACATGGCCAAAGAAAGCTTATCCCTACAAAATCATATAGTTTGGCTATGCTTCATTTTCGTCACACAAGAATGCTCTCATCATGCACAACCCCGATGACAAGCCAAGCAATTGTTTCATACTTTAATAACCTCAATCTTTTTCCAACTTTCACGCAATACATGAGCATGAGCCACGGATATAGCACTATGGGTGGAATAGAATATGATGATGGGGTTATATGGAGAAGACAAAAAAGGAGAAAGTCTCACATCGACGCGGCGGCTAGGGAGATGCCCATCAATTGATGTCAATGCAAGGAGTAGGGATTGCCATGCAACAGATGCACTGGAGCTATAAATGTATGAAAGCTCAAAAAAAGAAACTAAGTGGGTGTGCATCCAACTCGCTTGCTCACGAAGACCTAGGGCATTTGAGGAAACCCATTGTTGGAATATACAAGCCAAGTTCTATAATGGAAAATTCCCACTAGTATATGAAAGTGACAAAACTAGAGACTCTCTATCATAAAGATCATGGTGCTACTTTGAAGCACAAGTGTGGAAAAAAGGATAGTAGCATTGCTCCCTTTTTTATTTTGCCTTTTTTTGGGACAATGCTCTATAAATGATAATCATCACACATCCATTTATTTACAACTCAATGATTACAACTCGATACTAGAACAAAGTATGACTCTATATAAATGCCTCCGGCGGTGTACCGGGATGGGCAGTGAATCAAGAGTGGCATGTATGATAAATTATGCATGGTGGCCTTGCCACAAATACGATGTCAACTACATGATCATGCAAGGCAATATGACAATGATGATGTGTGTCATGATTAACGGAATGGTGGAAAGTTGCATGGCAATATATCTCGGAATGGCTATGGAAATGCCATAATAGGTACGTATGGTGGCTGTTTTGAGGAAGATATAAGGAGGTTTACGTGTGACTGAGCGTATCATATCACGGGGTTTGGATGCACCAGTGAAGTTTGCACCAACTCTCGAGGTGAGAAAGGGCAATGCACGGTACCAAAGAGGCTAGCAATGATGGAAGGGTGAGAGCGCGTATAATCCATGGACTCAACATTAGTCATAAAGAACTCACATACTTATTGCAAAAATCTACAACTCATCAAACACCAATCACTACGCGCATGCTCCTAGGGGGATAGATTGGTAGGAAAAGACCATCGCTCGTCCCCGACCGCCACTCATAAGGAAGGAAATCAAAGAAACACCTCATGCCTCAAATTTGTCACACAACGGTTACCATATGTGCATGATACGGGACTTGCAAACCTCAACACAAGTATTTCTCAATTTCACAATTACTCAACTAGCACGAATCTTATATCACCATCTTCATATCTCAAAACAATTATCAAGTATCAAACTTCTCATAGTATTCAATGCACTCTATATGAAAGTTTTTATTATACCCATCTTGGATGCCTATCATATTAGGACTAAATTCTTAAACAAAGCAAACTACCATACTATTCTAAAGACTCTCAAAATAATTTAAGTGAAGCATGAGAGTTCAATAATTTCTTCAAAATAAAACCACCGCCGCGCTCTAAAAGGATATAAGTGAAGCACTAGAGCAAATGACAAACTACCCCGAAAGATATAAGTGAAGATCAATGGGTAGTCGAATAATTATGTAACTATGTGAAGACTCTCTAACATTTAAGAATTTCAGATCTTGGTATTTTATTCAAACAGCAAGCAAAACAAAATAAAACGACGCTCCAAGCAAAACACATATCATCTGGTGAATAAAAATATAGCTCCAAGTAAAGTTACCGATGAACGAAGACGAAAGAGGGGATGCCATCCGGGGAATCCCCAAGCTTAGGCACTTGGTTGTCCTTGAATATTACCTTGGGGTGCCTTGGGAATCCCCAAGCTTCGGCTTTTTCCACTCCTTATTCCACAGTCCATCGAATCTTTACCCAAAACTTGAAAACTTCACAACACAAAACTTAAACAGAAAATCTCATGAGATCCGTTAGTAAAAGAAAACAAACCACCACTTAAGTTACTGTAATGAACTCATTATTTATTTATATTGGTGTTAAACCTACTGTATTACAACTTCTCTATGGTTCATACACTCAAATACTAGCCATAGATTCATCAAAATAAGCAAACAACACATATAAAACGGAATCTGTCAAAAACAGAACAGTCTGTAGTAATCTGTAGGTTTCGAATACTTATGGAACCCCAAAAATTCTAAAATAAATTTATGGACGTGAGGAATTTGTTTATTAATCATCTTCAGAAATAATCAACCTAATCTCACTCTCCAGTAAAACATGGAAGCAAAACTCGTGAGCGCTAAAGTTTCTGTTTTTTACAGCAAGATCACAAAGACTTCACCCAAGTCTCCCCAAAGGTTCTACTTGGCACAAACACTAATTAAAACATAAAACCACATCTAAACAGAGGCTAGATGAATTATTTATTACTAAACAGGAATAAAAATTAAGGAACAAAAATAAAATTGGGTTGCCTCCCAACAAGCGCTATCGTTTAACGCCCCTAGCTAGGCATGATGATTTCAATGATGCTCGCATAGAAGATAAGAATTGAAACATAAAGAGAGAATCATGAAGAATATAACTAAAACATTTAAGTATAACCCACTTCCTATGCATAGGGATTTTGTGAGCAAACAACTTATGAGAACAAGAATCAACTTGCATAGGAAGGTAAAACAAGCATAACTTCCGGATTTTAAGCACATAGAGAGGAAACTTGATATTATTGCAACTCCCACAAGCATATATTCCTCCCTCATAATAATTTTCAGTAGCATCATGAACGAATTCAACAAAATAACTATCACATAAAGCATTCTTTCCATGATCTACAAGCATGCAAAGTTGACACTCTTCCAAAATAGTGGGATTAACATTAACTAAAGTCATGACCTCTCCAAACCCACTTTCATAATTATCACAATAAGATTCAACACCCTCCAAAATAGTGGGATTATTACTTCATAAAGTTGACACTCTTCCAAACCCACTTTCATCAATATAATCATCATAAATAGGAGGCATGCTATCATCAAAATAAATTTGCTCGTCAAAACTTGGGGGACAAAAAAATATCACCTTCATCAAACATAGCATCCCCAAGCTTGTGGCTTTGCATATCATTAGCATCATGGATATTCAAAGAATTCATACTAAAAACATTGCAATCATGCTCATCATCCAAAGATTTAGTACCAAACATTTTAATACATTCTTCTTCTAGCATTTTGGCACAATTATCGAAACCCTTATTTTCATGAAAGATATTAAAAAGATGAAGCATATGAGGCACCCTTAATTCCATTTTTTGTACTTTTCTTTTATAGACGAAACTAGTGATAAAACAAGAAACTAAAATATTTGATTGCAAGATCTAAAGACCTTCAAGCACTAACCTCCCCGGCAACGGCGCCAGAAAAGAGCTTGATGTCTACTACACAACCTTCTTCTTGTAGACGTTGTTGGGCCTCGAAGTGCAGAGGTTTGTAGGACAATAGCAAATTTCCCTCAAGTGGATGACCTAAGGTTTATCAATCTGTGGGAGGCGTAGGATGAAGATGGTCTCTCTCAAGCAACCCTGCAACCAAATAACAAAGAGTCTCTTGTGTCCCCAACACACCCAATACAATGGTTAATTGTATAAGTGCACTAGTTCGGCGAAGAGATGGTGATACAAGTGCAATATGGATAGTAGATAATGGTTTTTGTAATCTGAAAATATAAAAACAGCAAGGTAACTAATGATAAAAGTGAGCACAAACGGTATTGCAATGTGTTGAAACAAGGCCTAGGGTTCATACTTTCACTAGTGCAAGTTCTCTCAACAATAATAACATAGTTGGATCATATAACTATCCCTCAACATGCAACAAAGGATCACTCCAAAGTTACTAATAGCGGAGAACAAAAGAGGAGATTGTTGTAGGGTACGAAACCACCTCAAAGTTATTCTTTCCGATCAATCCGTTGGGCTATTCCTATAAGTGTCACAAACAGCCCTAGAGTTCGTAGTAAAATAACACCTTAAGACGCAAATCAACCAAAACCCTAATGTCACCTAGATACTCCAATGTCACCTCAAGTATCCATGGGTATGATTATACGATATGCATCACACAATATCAGATTCATCTATTCAACCAACACAAAGAACTTCAAAGAGTTCCCAAAAGTTTCTACCGGAGAGTCAAGACGAAAACATGTGCCAACCCCTATGCATAAGTTCACGAGGTCGTGGAATTAGCAAGTTGATCACCAAAACATACATCAAGTGGATCACGTGATATCCCATTGCCACCATAGATAAGCACATGCAAGACATACATCAAGTGTTCTCAAATCCTTGAAGACTCAATCCGATAAGATAACTTCAAAGGGAAAACTCAATTCATCACAAGAGAGTAGAGGGGGAGAAACATCATAAGATCCAGATATAATAGCAAAGCTCGCGATACATCAAGATCGTTCCGACTCAAGAACACGAGAGAGAGAGAGAGAGAGAGAGAGAGAGAGAGAGATCAAACACATAGCTACTAGTACATACCCTCAACCCCGAGGGAGAACTACTCCCTCCTCGTCATGGAGAGCGTCTGGATGATGAATATGGCCATCGGGGAGGGATTCCCCCTCCGGCAGGGTGCCGGAACGGGTCTAGATTGGTTTCCGGTAGCTACTAAGGCTTCTGACGGAACTCCTGATCTAGGTTATTTTCTGGAGGTTTCTGTATTTATAGGAATTTTTGGCGTAGGTCTCGCATCAAGAAGGTGCCCGAGTCGTCCACGAGGCAGGCCCACGCGCCTGGGGGGGTGGGCGCACCCCCACCCTCGTGGACGGCCCGGGACTCTTCTGGCCCAACTCTTTTATTCCAGGGTCTTCTTTTGGTCCATAAAAATCGTAAAAAATTGGCACGTCAATTGGACTCCGTTTGGTATTCCTTTTTTGTAAAACTCAAAAACAAGGGAAAAAACAGAAACTGGCACTGGGCTCTAGGTTAATAGGTTAGTCCCAAAAATCATATAAAATAGCATATAAATTCATATAAAACATCCTAGATAGATAATATAATAGCATGGAACAATCAAAAATTATAGATACGTTGGAGACGTATCAGTCAACACCGTCGGTGATGGCTTTTGTGCCAACCACGTAGCAATGTCATAGATGGATCCTTGTGCCGAATGATTCTTCAGCCATTCGGCATACTTCTTAGTGTGCTCCTTCATCTCCACTTTTGATGAAGGCACCATTGATAAGAAGCTTTGGCGTATCTTCGCCAAGTGTTCTTTGGCATAAGCGATGCAAACTGGGCTGTTAAGCAGCACCGTCAAATGGGCTTTTTCTGCCAATTCTCCGGGTGTAGCCATTTGCGTGCCAGCAAGGACCGGCTTACCTTTCAGCCTTCCCTCATGGCGAGAGAGGGGAAAACCTATTGGTCTTTGTTTCATGTATTCGGTGCAAAACTCAACCACCTCCTTCGCGTAAACCTTGTACGATGCTTGCCTCTGGATGGTTTTGGTTCCGACAAAAGCGCTTTAGTATTCCCATGAACCACTGGAAGGGATACATGTTGCGAAGAAACATAGGACCATAATACTTTATCTCGTCGACAAGGTGCACAGTGAGATGGACCATGACATCAAAGAATGACAATGGGAAAAACATCTCTAGGTTGGACAATATTCTTGCAATATCATCTTGCATATTATCCAACTCTTCAGGATCTACAACTTTCTACCATAGTTTGTTGAAGAAATCATAGAGGTCAATGAGTGTGTTTCTTATATCTTTGTCCATCAGATTCCTGATGGCCACCGGGAGGATTTGTGTCAACATTATGTGTCAATCATGTGACTTCATGTGTCCCAACTTCATTTTACCTGAGCTCACATCCACGAGACTTCTGATGTTTGCACAGTAGAAAGAGGGTGTCTTAACTGACAACAAATAGGTGAAGAACTGTGTTGCTTCTTTTGTACTGAAATTGTAACTCTGGCGAGCTTTGATGAATTTCTCATCATCTTCTGCTTCACTCTTGCGTTGTGATTGATCAGCAAGCATATCGAGCCGTGAACTCACCATCCTTTCTTTTACCTTTAATCTTGAGCAGAGTACCAAGGATGCTTTCACATACGTTCTTCTCTACGTGCATGACATCGATGTTGTGACGTACATGTAGAATCTCCCAGTAAGGTAATTTCTAGAACACCGATTTCTTCTTAAACACTCGATCCTTGGATGTTAGTTTCACCGTCAAAGGGTGGTTCTTGCCAAGCACAACATTAATTTTTTTAGCCATATTGTGGACCACCTCCCTGTCATATGGTCTTGGGGCCACACCTGCCTCTGTCGTACCATCAAATTCATCTTTCATCTTTCGGTAGGGGTGATTCATCCGCAAGAACCTACGATGATGCAAATACACTATTTTGCGCGAGTTGGGAAGTCTTCTGCTAGCTGTCCTATCCATGCATGTGACACACCCTACATCTCCCTTTGTTTTCTGCCCCGACATGTTGCCTAATGCCGGCATATCTTGAATGGTGTGCCAGCATCGCATGTAGATCAAAAATCTCCTTTCTGTAAGCATCATAACATTTTACAGCAGGTGCATGTATCCACACTGTCAGCAGTTCTTCTACCAGTAGCTGAAAGTAAATGTCGATGTCATTTCTAGGTTGCTTTGGGCCTTGGACAATCATTGACATGATAATGTATTTTTTCTTCATACACAACCAAGGAGCTAGGTTATATATGCACAGAAGCACTGACCATGTGTTGTGATTGGTGCTCATATCTCCAAAAGGATTCATCCCGTCAGTACACTCCCCGAGCCTTATAATTCTAGGATCCTTGGCAAATTTTTCAAACTTGTTGTCGATTAATTCCCACTGAGCCCCATCTTTCGGGTGCCTCATAAACCTATCCGCAATTCGCTCATCATGATGCCACCGCAACCTCTTTGCCTCTCTAGGGTTTGCAAACAAATCCCTCAACCTTGGAATTAAAGGCAAGTACCAAACAACCTTGAACGAGATTCCTGTCTTGATCTCATCATCCAATTTGTACTTGTTCTTTGCTCTCATGTGCTTGTATCATGCATGCTTGCATGTGGGACATGCATGAAAATCTTTGTACTCACCACGGTACAGTATACAATCATTCACACAAGTGTGTATCTTCTGTACTTCAAGTTCCAATGGGCAAACAATTTTCTTCATTTCATTCGTGCTTCCGGGGAGCACATTATCTTCCGGAATAATATCTTTGAAAATACCTAAGATCTCTATGAAGCCCTTCTTTGATAGATTGTTTGTTGCTTTAAATCTGAGAAGCGCCAGGGTGGCACTAAACTTGGAATATTTCTTTTTGCAACCTGGATACAATTCTTTCTTGGAGTCCACATCAATGGTTGGCAGATCCTTGTAACCAATCATATCCTTTTCTGGGCCCTCAAAATCTGCAATCATAGTAGCAAAATCTGGCATATCAAGATCGACGTCATCTGCGTGGACGTCTTGGTTTTCCAATGGGCGTTTCGGATTTCCGGTGTTCCATTGGTAGCTTGACGCATCTGCCCCGATGTTGGATTCAACATCCATGTGACACTGATCGGGGTTTGGCATCTCGCTGCCCTGGGTATCTTCATCCATGACCTCCTCTTCACCGTGTCTGGTCCAACGTGTATATCCATCCATGAATCCCCTAGAGACTAAGTGCATCTGGACATCTGCAACTTCATGTGACTCTGTATTGGCACAATGAGTACATGGACACGGGATGTAATCCGCATCACCAATTCCACTCTTTGTACTTTCAGCCAAATTCATGAACTCTGTCATGCCACTGATAAAATCTATGGCTTTCCAAATCTTCATCCATTAAGATCGTTCCATCTGCAGCAGACGAATGGTAATTAAAAACAAAACAACAACATTAATACATGGACTAACTGCTGCCCAAAGATGCGTGCATAAATCACAAGGTTTTATTTTTATAATATCTAAGGGCGCTCCATGTTGTTATCTAGACATGCAATGACAAAAATTAATGGCCAGTCAATTTACACGCAGAGTACTAGTACAACACTACACTTAGGAATTGAATACCTTAATTAAGCAACTCACGAAAAGAATACCTTAATTAATTAGCTGCGCGGCGACCTCAAACCAGCAGACAGACAAGCGCGATGCGGCGGCACGCCGAGATAGCAGGGTCGAGGAGCAAAGCTTAGTGCGGCTGCCGCGTGAAGTTTGACCCCCACTATCCCGCCATCGACCATGATGGATGTGCTCGAATCACGCCGTCGCCGACCTTGATGGTTGAGCTCCTCCTATCTCCCGCCATAGACCGAGGATTGACCTCTTATGACGCCGCCACCGCCACCACCCACCGACCGAGGATTGACCTCTTCTTTTGTAGCCGCTGCCTAGGCCGCCGCTGACATCTCTATATGAAGAGCGGCTGTTTTTTTACGGATATCCACAGAGTGGCTATTTACATGGTATCTCACCGTAACTCAATTATATGGACATGGTAGTGCATCACATACGGTGATGTAGTGACAACCATGTCTAACCTACGTTGTCTTCTCACATGGTTTGGGCGGAAATCGTGTGTGACGTTGTAATACCCAACACAAACAACATGTACAAATAGTGTGCCGATTACAACATATATATAGTGACATTAGTAGTTCCCAGTCGTTAGCTTATTTCCACAGTTTCCCCATTTGCCCCAAATCCCTACATAGCCTCCAAATTCCCTCGCATGGCGCAGACATTGGGGGAATGCGGACGAGTGGTGCTGATGGTTTCGGTGCGGCTGCTGTCGGTGTCAAAACTGGTGGATCTCGGGTAGGGGGTCCCGAACTGTGCGTCTAAGGTTGATGGTAACAGGAGACAGGGGACACGAGGTTTTACCCAGGTTCGGGCCCTCTTGATGGAGGTAATACCCTACGTCCTGCTTGATTGATATTGATGGGTATGAGTATTACAAGAGTTGATCTACCACGAGATCGTAATGAATAAACCCTAGAAGTCTAGCATGTATGACTAAGGTATTGAGTATATCCTTTCCTCACTACACCCTTCGGTTTATATAGACACCGGGGGGATCTAGGGTTACATAGAGTCGGTTACATAAGAGGGAATCTCCATAGTTGTTCGCCAGGCTTGCCTTCCACGTCAAGGAGAGTCCCATCCGGACACGGGTACAGTCTTCGGTCTTCATATCCTCACATCACATCAGTCTGGCCCATAGATAACAGGCGGGACGCCCAACGACCCCTTAGTCCAGGACTCCCTCAGTAGCCCATGAACCTGGCTTCAATGACAAGGTATCCGGCGCGTAGTGTTGTCTTTGACATTTCAAGGCGGGTTCCTCCTTCCGAACTCCCGAATAGTCTCCAGACGAATTGATCATGACCGGACCTGTAACACACACCGCACACAACTGCAGAGAGAATATAATAACACACAAGTCCAATCTGCTGACAACTTTAGCAATGCGACGTCACGCCTGTACGGTCATAATTTCGAATTGTTTTTCGCCCCACGTTTCGATACATGGTTGTCATTGGCACGTCTTGTCAAAGCAGAGATCGTGTCCCCTTATTACGAGATTCTCATCAATACGGGCGTGGGTAACCCAACCGCGCCGTTTACACAGCCCTTGGGAGTAGACGAATTTTAAGGCAAATGGGGGGGGGGCGTTCGATATTCACCATCCTTATAAAGAGATAAGATTCACCTTTCTTCTCCAATGCTTTCTTCCTGCCTCTCCGTTCTTGAGCTCCAACGCCCAAGCTCTCATTTCCCTGTCTCGAGAAAGCACTCAACTATGTTCAGATCCGGAGGTCAAGGCAAATGGATGGCCTCCTCTTTTAAGGAGGAGGACATCACCGAGCTTCGGGCAGCCGGGTACCTAGCGAAGGAAATCGCCCACCGTCTCCCAGCCCAGGGACAAATCATCCCCACACCGAAGCCCAACTAAAGTAGTGTTTATCCCTCATTTCCTCCGCGGGCTAAGGTTTCCACGCCACCCCTTCGTCCGCGGGTTAATGTTCTACTAAGGGATAGATTTCCACGATCTATCCCCGAACTCCTTCCTCAATATCTCAGCGTTTATCGTCGTGTGCGAGGCCTTCCTCCGCATCCACCCCCACTTTGGGCTGTGGCTCAAAACCTTCAACGTGAAGCCCAAGGTGGTGGATGGACAACACGCAGAGTGCGGGGGCGCCATGGTGAGCAAGCTCACCAATGTCTCCTGGCCAAAAGGCACATTCGTGGAGTCGGTCAAGGAATGGCAGAAACAATGGTTCTACATCACTAAACCCTACGGTGCCACCTGGGCCGCGGCTACCGCATTCAACTCCGGCGCTCCCATGCGACTCACCTCCTGCGTCGAGAAGAGCCCGAACTGGTGTTCGTCAGCCGAGCTGATTGCGCTGCAAACGCGCATTCAAAGCATGATCTATAGGGACATCAAGCTTGTTGATGTAATCCAAGTGATGCTGGTGCGCGGGATCCTCCCCTGCCAGAGCCGAAGCTGCCCTCTATGGGATTTCAACCCAAAAAAGCACCACACCTTGGAAAGGCTCTTCGAAACAGCTCACGAAGATGCTTGGAATCTGTCAAGGAATGGCAGAAGCCATGGTTCTACATCACCAAACCCCGCGATGCCACCTGGGCCGCGGCTGCCGAATTCAATTCCGGCGCCCCCGTGCGGCTCACCTCCTGGGTTGAGAACAACCCAAACTGGTGTTCATCGGACGAGCTGATTGCACTGCAAACGCGTATCCAGAGTATGATTGATAAGGACACCATGCTTGTCGACATAATCCAAGTGATGTTGGTGCGCCGAATCCTTCCCTGCCAAATCCGAAGCCATCCTCTATGGGATTTCAACCCAAAGAAACACCATACCCTGGTGAGGCTTTTCGAAATGACTCACGAAGATGCCTGGAAGTTGCTTTTCAAGGGCAACGAGATACCGCCAGCCACTGGCTCGGACTGGGGTCACGACATAAATCACCCTCCCAACGAGGTATGTTTTTTTCAACACATCCCTTACTTGCTTGTTTGAAGGATGATATCTAAGCTTCCATTACCACTGATTTTTCAGTATTGGTTGAAGAAGGCGAAGAAGATCCGGTGTCCGGCTCCCTTGCCCAAGGAGCCAGTCATCCCGCGCTTAGCAAAGATGCTGGAGCCGGCACCTTATAAGGCACCAGAGAAGAAAGCCACATGGAAGGCCAAAGGGGCCTGGAGCGGCCTCTGCCACAAGGGTACCTCGGACGCGACGTCCGAAGACAAGGCCCATTCCCCTGCCGCCGAAGACAACGCGGATGAGGAGCAAGAGGAGAGCGAATCTCCCCCAGATGGGGGAGGAAGAAGAGGGTGGCCTCCGCAACTCTGGAGGCGGAGGCGCCCAAAAGGGGGAAGGGCTCCCTCATGGATAACTCCACATGGGACATCGAGGATAGTCCGGAGAGACGCTCCCGCACTAAGTCTCGGGCCACATCGTAAGTACTAACAACTTATCTGCCCATGAAGTTTCCCCTCTTTATAGTGCTGAGACGATTGATTATGTTATTGTAGTCCAGCCCACAACAGCCCTTCGCGATCCTCGTCAGGAGGCTCGCTGGATTCCAAGGCGATGGCCAGCGACTCCCCGCCAGACGCACACTCCCCCAAGATCAGGGATGATGTGGAGGTGCTATCTCGAAGGACTCTTCCCGGTGGGGGAGAGGCTCAGGAGGCGCCCGAAGGTGTAGCCCCCGTCACCGAACACCAAGGGGAACCAATCCCCCCGGAGACTGGCGGGGAGGGTCGTATACAATTTGGCCCTCAACCAGACTCAATTCCGGAGATCGAGGCGGCTCCGGAATCCAACACGCACCCTCCTTCAAAAGAAGGAGGATGCCTGTTCCGCCGGTGGCCCCTGTCCAACCAGGTGCACCAGATAGTCTGCTGGAAGTGCTGCGAGGCACTTCCATTATGGATGAGCACCGTGTCCTTATGGGCACGGTGATTGAAAAGGTTCAGTCCACCAAGAGCGGACTAACCGGGGCCTACGGCAAACTGCTGACAGGTTTTGAGGTAGGTGACGCCTAAAGGAGAGAATCCCAATGTAGACGGCAGCCCCTGAGACACTGTCTGTTGTTCGGAAAGAAAAAAATGGACAGAGGATCAATCCCCTATGACAGGACACTAACTAAATTTTTCTTAAATACAGGCGTCATTGCTGGCCGCGGACTCGCATACTGCCGAAGTCTCCGGACTGAAGCAGAAACTGGCGGAGGCTGAGGGAGAGCTGAGCCAAGTGAAGGGGCAGCTCCAGGAGAAACAAGGTAAGCAATAACCTGTTATATATTTCGAAAAGAAGAAAATGATATGCGATGACGAAAATTCCATGATTTGTACAGAAGCGATGAACGAGGTCGAGGCCCTGAGAAAGGCCCTGGCCAAAGCCGAGCGGAAGGCTATCCAACAGCAAGCCGCCCGTAAGAAGCTGTGGCGACCAGACCTCAAATGGTCCAATCTCTGTCCTCAGGTGTCATCCCTGGATCAGTAATGCTGACACCACACAGTACTTGAAGGATTTATAACAGAGTAGCAATCACACCCTTATTACATCGAGTGTCCCAAAAGAGAACTTATTACAATAAATATGGCTTAAGGCCATCTAATAACGATAATAGCGGAAGGCTTGGAAGATAAGTGAGTCCATCAACTCCAACGGCATCACTGAGTATAGAACCACGACCTAAAAGGCATCTTACTCGTCGTCTGAAAAGTCTGCAACATGAACGTTGCAGCCCGAAATGGGTCAGCACATGGAATATGCTGGCAATGTAACACATAGAGAATGATGGAAGAATAAAACTATACTACATGCATATTTGGCTAGTGGAAAGCTCTATGGTTACAGTTTTGCATAAAGCCAATTTTTCCTTACTGCAAAGGAATAAATTTTATTTAACTATCATGGTAGTTGTTTAACATTGAGAATGGTTGACAGCATTCTCAATCCCAATTAAGCATCATCATTAAAAAAACCAACAATTTAATTAGAGTAACATGATGAGATTCACATGTTAATCCAAGTACTAGATACTCAAGATGTCCATAACCGGGGACACGGATAACCATGATTATTTTATACACTCTGTAGAGGTTTGTGCACTTTTCCCCACAAGACTCGATCTCCTCCGTTGGGATTCTCGCACTACATGGTGTTTGAGAAACGGATGACCGAGACATAGTCTTTCAGAAGCGCTAGCGCCTTACGATGAGTAGACCGTACCACCTATATCCCCTACATCTGCTAGTCTACCACTGTAAGAGTTCGCATGACTTAGTCAACTATGCTAGAGCCCATAGTAGCTTGTGGCTGCACACGGAAGTTTCTAGCATGAATAATCTCATGATCCCTTTGAGCTTGGGTGGCGGTCCAAAAAGAAAAACAGGCAATCGATGGAATACCCAGGTGCCTCAATCCACCAAGATGCGTATTTAAGTTGCCACCTTAGATAAACCATTAATTTAACATTATCACATCTGTCATGGATTTCAGTCACCCAATCGACGTCTACTAGCATAGCATGGCATAAGAAGCAAACGTAGAAGTAACTCCCAAAGGTTTGATAATAAACAGGTAATAGGTACTACCTAATCTACTTCCCAAACCCACAATTTAATTAGATCCTAAATCAATGCAATGTTTGAGGTTTGATCTAATGCAATAAAACTGGGTAATAGGATGGTATGATCAAAGTGTTACTTGCCTTGCTGATGATCCGCAAAACCTAGCGATTCGAAGTACCAAGCGGCGCACTCCGGGTACTCTATCGCAAACAAACAAGCATACAATAAGTACTCATCTAATGCACAGGTAAAACTCGAATAAGAGATCAAACCAGATAGTTCAACTTAAGAACTCTGGTTGGCAAAAAGAACCAAATCGAACGAAGCAACGAAAGACAAACGGCAAAAGAAAAGGCTTCGTTTACTATTCTAGATCTAGGGCAATTTTTACACAGGCAAAAACTTGTTTGAGTTGGTTAAACAGAAAGAGGGTTTCGAGACGAAACTCCAGGCGCTTGAATCGCCTGATTCTGACAAACGAGCAAAAAGTTAAACTAAAACAAACATCGGATCAGAAATCGCGATCAGAAAAATCGCGGATTTAATCTGAGAAAAAGAAAAACCATGAACGGGTTAATGAATGAACGTTCGTTAACTGGAACTAAACGAAGAATGCATTTGTTAAAACGAACGAACGAGCGAACACTCACTAAATAAATAAATCGGAGAAAAACCAATCTATTATAAAACAACAAAACTATGGTTTTCTAAAAAAACCGAAACGGCTTTTCTCAGAAACCGGGGCGGCGGCTACCTCAGCTCGGGGCTCTGGCGAGGCTCTGACGGGGCTCCGGCGGTAGCGGGTGGTGCGGGGCGGTGGCTGCGGCGCGGCGGCAGCGGTAGGCGGCTGCGGTGGCGCGAGTGGCGTGGGGAGGCAGCGGCGGTGTGGGGCGGCTCCAGGGGGCTCCAGCGGGGTTTATAAAGGGGGGCCGACTTGGGGAAGGGGACGGCCTCGGGAGGCGGGTCCTCCCCGGACTCGGCGACGGCGGCGGTCGGGACTCATGTCCCGACCCGGGCGGGAGGCGGCGGCGACTGGCTGGGCCGGCCTGCTCAGCTGGGCCCTTGGCCGAGTCGGGCGCGGGGTCTCTTTTTTTTAAACAATAACGCTGCAACTAAAAAAAATTCTAAAAAAATAAATAAAATTCTAAAAATGCCAAAACATATTTTCACCGTCTAAATAAAATATTTAGAACAGGATGAACATTTTCTTGGCCCTAAATGCAATTTTTGAAAACGTGCAATTTTTCCTAAATTCAAATAAAATAGCAAATAAAAGCAAAATAAAATCTTATTTGATTTTTTTATTAAATCCCCAATATTTCTATATTTTGGGAAAACCATTTTATTCCCTCTCTCATAATTTTATAATAGAAATAATTGAAGATAAAATAAATCAAATCAAATGATCCTATTTTCAAAATTTGAGACAACTCAAATATGAAAATAACGAAATCCCCAACTCTGTCCGAGGGTCCTTGAGTTGCGTGAAATTTCTAGGATCAACCAAAATGCAATAAATATGATATGCAATGATGATCTATTGTATAACATTCCAAATTGAAAATTTGGGATGTTACAAACCTACCCCCCTTAAGATGAATCTCGCCCTCGAGATTCGGGTTGGCTAGAAAATAGGTGAGGGTGGTCCTTTAACAGATCTTCCTCTCGTTCCCAGGTGGCTTCATCCTCCATGTGGTGGCTCCACTGAACTTTGCAAAACTTGATAATCTGGCTGCGGGTGACTCGGCTGGCATACTCAAGAATCTTGACTGGTTTCTCCTCATAGGTCAAATCACTATCCAATTGAATCGCTTCCAGTGGCACTGTATCTCTCAGCTGTATATCAGCCATCTCTGTGTGGCACTTCTTCAACTGGGAAACGTGGAACACATCATGAACTCTTGACAATCCTTCAGGCAATTCCAACTTGTAGGCTACTTCTCCCAACGCTCTACAACTTTGTATGGTCCTACAAAACGAGGCGCTAACTTTCCCTTAACTCCAAAACGCTTAACTCCTCGAAGTGGAGATACTTGAAGATAAACTCGGTCTCTGACTTCGTAAACTGTCTCCTTGCGTTTTGAATCTGCGTAGATTTTCTACCTGGACTGAGCTACCTTGAGCCTATCGCGACTCAATTTTACTTTCTGTTCAAACTCCTTAATCAGATCTGGTCCAAACAACTGGCCGTCTCCAATTTCATCCCATGACAATGGGGTCCTACACCTCCTTCCATACAAGGCTTCGAAAGGGGTCATTTTCAAACTGGATTGATAACTGTTGTTGTAAGAGAACTCTGCATATGGCAAATTGTCGTCCCAACTAGATCCATAATCTAGCGCACAAGCTCTCAGCATATCCTCCAAAATCTAATTGACTCTCTCGGTCTGTCCATCTGTCTGCGGATGGAAAGCCGTACTGAATTCTAGCCTGGTACCCAAATTTTCGTGCAACTGATTCCAGAACTTTGAGGTAAACTGGGTTCCTCTATCTGATACAATGCTCCTTGGAACTCCATGCAGACATACGATTCTGGTCATGTATATCTTTGCCAACTTGGCACTAGTATAGGTAGTCTTCACTGGAATGAAATGAGCTACCTTTGTCAAACGATCGACTACAACCCATATCGAGTCATAGCCTGAACGAGTTCTAGGCAATCCTGTGATAAAATCCATACCTAACTTATCCAACTTCCATTCAGGTATCGGCAATGGCTGTAGCAATCCTGCTGGCTTCTGATGCTCTGCCTTTACTCTCTGACATACATCCGAAACTGCTACATACTTCGCAATATCCTTCTTCATTCTGGTCCACCAGAAAATATCCTTCAAATCCAAATACATCTTGGTATTTCCTGGGTGAATCGAATATGGTGAATCATGGGCCTCTTGCAGAATCAATTTCCTAATCTCCGAATCATTAGGCACATAAATCCGGTCTTCAAACCATAGGGTATCGTGCTCATCCTCAAAAAATCCTTTAGATTTTCCTTTGCTTATTTTTTCCTTAATAGAAGCAATCTCCTTGTCAGTCTTCTGGGCTTCTATGATCTTATCCATCAACATAGACTGAATCTAAAATGCTACTACATAGCCTCTCGGAACTATCTCCAAACATAGCCCATGAAGATTCTCGGCTAACTCCCTTGGTAAATCTCCCGTCATTAAGGTGTTGACATGACTTTTACGGCTCAACACGTCAGCTATTACGTTAGCCTTTCCAGGGTGATAATGCAATCTCATATCATAATCCTTGATGAGTTCCAACCATCTCCTTTGCCTGAGATTCAACTCCTTCTGTGTGAAAATATACTTCAAGCTCTTGTGATCCGTGTACACCTCACAATGGTTTCCAATGAGAAAATGTCTCCAAGTCTTCAATGCATGCAATACGGCTGCTAACTCCAAATCATGCGTAGCATAATTCAACTCATGAGGCTTAAGCTGTCGTGAGGCATAGGAAACAACTCTTCCTTCTTGCATAAGCACTGCTCCAAGTCCTCGACGTGAAGCATCGCAATACACCTCATAATCCTTGGTCTGATCTGGCAAAATCAACACTGGTGATGTAACCAAGTGTTTCTTCAACTCCTAGAAACTAGCCTCACATTCCTCAGTCCATATGAACTTGGTATCCTTCTTCAACAACTCCGTCATAGGTTTCGCAATCTTCAAGAAATTTTCAATGAATCTCCGGTAGTATCCTGCAAGTCCAAGAAAACTCTGGATCTCTCCAACTGTTGTTGGCGCTTCCCAATTTGTCACAGTGTCAACCTTGGTGGGATCCACTGCTATACCTTCTTCGGATATGACGTGTCCGAGAAATCCAACTTCCTTCAACCAAAACTCACATTTGCTAAACTTGGCATATAACTGATGTTCTTTGAGCTTACCAAGTACCAAACACAGATGCTCCTTATGCTCCTCTTCATTCTTCGGGTAAACCAGGATATCATCAATGAACAGTATGACGAACTTATCCAAAAACTCCATAAACACTTTGTTCATCATGTTCATAAAATATGCGGGTGCGTTAGTCAGTCCAAAAGACATAACGGTATACTCGTACAGCCCATACCTGGTGGTAAAAGCCGTTTTAGGTATATCTTGTTCTCGAATTTTCAACTGATGGTATCCTGACCGCAGATCGATCTTGGAAAATACCTTAGCTCCTTGCAATCGATCAAACAGATCATTGATCATCGGTAGTGGGTACTGGTTCTTGATGGTTACTTCATTCAATCCTCGATAATCAACGACCATCCTTAACGATCCATCCTTCTTCTCCATCCTTAGCGGTCCAAAAAGAAAAACAGGCAATCGCTGGAATACCCAGGTGCCTCAATACATCCAGATGTGTATTTAAGTTGCCACCTTAGATAAACCATTAATTTAACAGGTAATAGGTACTACCTCATCTACTTCCCAAACCCACAATTTAATTAGATCCTAAATCAATGCAATGTGTGAGGATTGATCTAATGCAATAAAACTGGGTAATAGGATGGTATGATCAAAGTGTTACTTGCCTTGCTGATGATCCGCAAAAGCTAGCGATTTGAAGTAGCAAGCGGTGCACTCCGGGTACTCTATCGCAAACAAACAAGCATACAATAAGTACTCATCTAATGCACAGGTAAAACTCGAAGAAGAGATCTAACCAGATAGTTCAACTTAAGAACTTCGATTGGCAAAAAGAACCAAATCGAACGAAGCAACGAAAGACAAACGGCAAAAGAAAAGGCTTCGTTTACTATTCTGGATCTAGGGCAATTTTTACACAGGCAAAAACTTGTTTGATTTGGTTAAACAGAAAGAGGGTTTCGAGACAAAACTCCAGGCGCTTGAATTGCCTGATTCCGACAAATGAGCGAAAAATTAAACTAAAACGAACATCGGATCAGAAATCGCGATCAGAAAATCGCGGATTTAATCCGAGAAAAAGAAAAATGACGAACAGGTTAACGAACAAACGTTCGTTAACTGGAACTAAACGAAGAACGCGTTCGTTAAAAGAACGGATGAGCAAACGCTCACTAAATAAATAAACCGGAGAAAACCCGATCTGTTATAAAAAATGAAAACTAGGGTTTTTCTAAAAAAACGAAACGGCTTTTCTCAGAAAACCGAGGCGGCGGCCACCTCGGCTCGGGGCTCCGGCGGGGCTCCGGCGGCGGCGGGTGGTGCGGGGCGGTGGGGCGGCAGGGGCGGCAAGCGGTGCGGGGAGGCAGCTACGGCGCAGCGGCTGCGACAGGCGGCTGCGGCAGCGCAGGTGGCGTGGGGAGGCGGCGGCGGTGTGGGGCGGCTCCAGGGGGTCCGGCGGGGTTTATAAAGAGGGGGGCGGCGACTTGGGGAAGGGGTGGCCTCGGGAGGCGGGTCCTCCTCGGACTCGGCGACGGCGGCGGTCAGGACTCCTGTCCCGACCCGGGCGGGAGGTGGTGGCGGCTGGCTGGGCCGGCCTGCTCGGCTGGGCCCTTGGCCCAGTCGGGCGCGGGGTCTTTTTTTTTTAAAACAATAACGCTGCAACTAAAACAAATTCTAGAAAAATAAATAAAATTCTAAAAATGCCAAAACAAATTTCACCGTCTAAATAAAATATTTAGAAGATGATGAACATTTTCTTGGCCCTAAATGCAATATTTGAAAACGTGCATTTTTTCCTAAATTCAAATAAAATAGCAAACAAACCAAAAGAAAATCTTATTTTATTTTTTTATTAAATCCCCAATATTTCTTTATTTTGGGAAAGTCATTTTATTCCCTCTCTCATAATTTTTATAATAGAAATAATTGAAGATAAAATAAATAAAATCAAATGATCCTATTTTCAAAATTTGAGACAACCCAAATATGAAAATAACGAAATCCCCAACTCTCTCCGAGGGTCCTTGAGTTGCGTGAAATTTCTAGGATCAACCAAAATGCAATAAATATGATATGCAATAATGATCTATTGTATAACATTCCAAATTGAAAATTTGGGATGTTACAGAAGCTCAAGGCCCGGGCCGGCAAGGTCCAGCAGGAGCTCAAGGACATGGTGAAGAAGTGTGAAGCCTTGGAGCGCGAGGCGTCGGCCCGAGAGGCCGAACTTACCCAAGCGCTTTAGAGCGCGGAGGCCGCATGGAATGAGGCCCGGGATGCTCTCCAGGAGATCCAGGAGGCGAAGAAGATCGCATCGGGTAAGGCGTTTAACATGCAAAGCAAGTATGCGGAGAGGAAGTACCTTTTACTAACCCGGATTCAGAGTTGCCCAGGGGCGTTTGTGGATCTGCCGCGCAGTGCATCCGATGCTGCGAAGTTCTTCCGAGTCAGGGAAGGGGATTCACCGAAGAAGCTATTTTGGTCACAGTATGTTGTGCTAGAACATCCGATGGCCTTTGCCGATCAACTGAAACAGTTGGTCGAGCTGGACAGGATGGCCGAACTGGCCATGAAGGATTTAATAATCCGACTATGGCCAGCCGAAGCTATACCTAGAAGTTATTTTGGCCTCGTGAAGTGGGTGGTGGAGGCTTGTCCGCGGCTAGACATCGTCAAGCGATCAGTCTGCATCGAGGGTGCCCGCATGGCCTTCGCCCGTTGCAAGATGTGGTGGGCGAAGATGGATGCCGTCGAGGTGGCCCGGGGGCCGCCGGAGGGCAAGGAGCACCGCATACCCGAGTGATATTTTGCGGATGTCCTGGAGGGATCTCAACTTGTCGCAACGCAATGCGGGAAGGATGTTATTCTCGAATAAATACATTCATATTTTGCCTTGTATGATCAAAACAAATCCGCTTTGTAATATATATTTTTATTATGTTTTAATTGTATCCTCCTGTGCGGCTGTGTTGTATGAAATCTGACGGTTGGCCAGTCGTCGGCTTCTACCCTCACGTAGGTAGTACGGAGGTGTTCGGGATGGTATCTAAACAATCTTGATCCAATTATATGGTCCTTGAAGGAGTTGTTTAGCGCAACGAACCAGGCAACCAGACTATACGGCTTGAACACCCTCACTTAGCCATAGGAGTTTTATAATAAAACATAGGCGCATCCCCTGGTATACGAACCAGGGTGCTACCAATGTCTGATCGGGAAGTACCGATCCTTCACGAAATGCGGAAAAACCTCCAATGGTTTGAGACCTCCGAACAGCTGACCGGCTCTCGCCGCATCATGACAGTCAGTTTTCGGCTTTCTCTACTGAGGTGCTCATCCGGTTTAGACCAGGGCACAATCGCAGTAGTTCTCCCTTTACTACCCTAGCCGATGTAGCAAAACATAGGGTAGCAAGCACAGAGCCGGCCAACCCAACTATTAACCAAAGACATGATTCGGAGCCAATGCATATAATGCTAAATTTGGGGTGCCGAACTATACTTACAAGAAGTGTTCGTACTTTTGTTGCCGTAATGTTGGGTGCTATAAAGCCCCTGAGAAACATGAAAATGTACCAAAGTGTATGGGTGCTACCTGATGGGGTTATCCACAGGGAAACTGAAAAAATAAAGAAGAGAGAGAAAGAAAAACAGAAAAGATGTAAAGGTAAAAAGCTGGAGTCCTACAGCTCTAGCTACAAACTGTTTTCACTGTAATGTAATTAGTACGTCAAGGCGCATTGATACAAGTAGTGCAATAAGCCATAGGCTATTCAACATGCCGAAGCCAGGGAAGAGCAGCATGTGGGTCCTAGAAGACAGGTAGAGTTATTGTTAACGGAATCACCTAAAAAGTCCATGTATGTCTGTGCTTCTCGCCATCTTGGTGTGTTTGTCCTTCAAGAGGACCAATAACCAGACCACTCGATGGGATCTGTGGGATTAAAACCTAAAATAAAACAAGCAAAAGTGAAAGTATATGTGTATCCGATGTCGGTTGAGCCGTGCCGTGGATCACAAGCTAGCTATGCCTCCGTCGATGCCCATGGAATTTTGAGTGCATAGTTATGTATGCGCGGCACGCAGTCCACCGCTTGATCAGGACTGGGACGGAGGCCGGATTGCTAGTCGAGCTCCTGACGAGCCGAGCTCTCCTGCTGCAGAGTAGTCTGGACCCTCTTAAGGGTGCCCGAGGGCTCGATAGCCGAATGAAGGTTCTGCTTGAGAAGGCCGCTTTGTACTTCTGCCGCTAGGGCAGTTGTGTGCTCTTTTGTATGGAGAGAGCGTTCCGTATTGCCATTGACTGTTATGACGCCGCATGGGCCGGGCATCTTGAGCTTGAGATAAGCATAGTGTGGCACTGCGTTGAATCGAGCAAACGTAGTTCGTCCGAGCAGTGCATGATAGCCGCTACGGAATGGGACGATATCGAAGACTAACTCGCTTCGGAAGTTGTCCAGAGATCCAAAGACAACCTCTAATGTGATTGAGCCCGTACAACGGGCCTCTACGCCTGGAATGGCTCCTTTAGAGGTAGTGTTTGTAAGCTTGATCCTTGATGGGTTAATGCCCATTTTTTGCACTGTATCCTGATAAAGCAGATTGAGGCTGCTACCGCCGTCCATAAGGACACGAGTCAGGTGGAAGCCATCAATTATCGGGTCTAAGACCAGTGCTGCTGAGCCTCCATGACGCATACTGGTCGGGTGATCCCAGAGATCAAAAGTGATCGAGCATGACGACCATGGATTGAATTTTGGGGCGACTAGCTCTATCGCATAGACGTCCCTGAGCGCACGCTTGCGCTCCCTCTTGGGGATGTGGGTACCATATATCATGTTCACCGTTTTGACCCGAGGGGGAAACTTCTTCTGTCCCCCTGTGTTCAGTTGTCGTGGATCTTCGTCATCGTCCTCGCTTTGCGATCCCTTTTCCCTGTTCTCGGTGTTTAATTTTTCGGCCTGTTTGAAAACCCAGCACTCTCTATTTGTATGATTAGGAGGCTTGTCGGGGGTGTCGTGAATCTGGCACGAATGATCAAGTATGTGGTCCAAGCTGGATGGGCCCGAATTGTTCTTTTGGAGCGGCTTCTTCTACTGATCGGACTTAGAGCCGCTGAATCCAGCGTTGACCACCGTATCATTGGAGTTGTCACTATTGTTTCGGCGCTTGTATCTATTGCATCAAGACTTGCCTTTGTTGCTTTTAGCTTCAGGGGTGCCAGCGTCGCTTGCATTGTTTTTTCTACGGGCCAACCAACTGTCCTCGCTCGCACAAAAGCGGGTCATGAGTGTCGTGAGAGGTGCCATGGATTTTGGATTTTCTCAGCCGAGGTGGCGAGCGAGCCATTCGTCGCGGATGCTATGCTTAAAAGCTGCTAGAGCTTCGGCATCCGGACAGTCGACGATTTGGTTCTTTTTAGTTAAGAACCTTTTCCAGAATTTCCTGGCAGACTCTCTGGACTGTTGAACTATATGGCTTAAGTCATCAGCGTCCGGAGGTCGAACATATGTACCTCGGAAGTTATCGAGGAAAGCCTCTTCCAAGTCCTCCCAGCTGCCAATGGAATTTTCAGGCAGACTATTTAGCCAATGTCGAGCTGGCCCTTTGAGTTTTAGAGGGAGGTATTTTATGGCGTGGAGGTCATCTCCGTGGGCCATATGGATGTGGATAATGAAGTCCTCGATCCATACCGCGGGGTCCATGGTTCCATCATATGATTCTATGTTCACGGGCTTGAATCCTTCTGGGAATTTGTGATCCAGGACCTCATCAGTGAAGCAATGAGGATGTGCGGGGCCTCTGTATTGGTTCGTATCGTGGGGAAGCTCTGATAGAGTCCGTCTGCGGTATTCAGCCCGCCCATGACTGGGTTTGTCATGTCCAAATAGGTGGCCATTGTCGCGTGTCGAGGCGCGTCCTCGTGATCCCTAGATTGATCTAGTGTGTCCTGCTTTATTGTTCAGTGTCTGCCGGAGGTCATATGTATGGCCCTGGGCTAATTTACCTCTACCTGAGTGATGAGGCAGGGCGGGCTGGTGTTCGGCATGAGTTTCCGTTTTGTCCCGACCACGTGGTAGTCGATCGGCCATATTGTGTGATGGTGGTATGTACTCCGGCGCCTCCTCGTCGAACTGAGGTAGCAATTTGCGCTTTGGGTAGATTTTGGTTGGGCGCTTGAGGTCGTATTCTTCAGCTGCTAGGACATCCGTCCATTTATCATTGAGCGGATCCTGATCAGCTTGAAGCTGCTGCTGCTTCTTTTTCAGGCTCCTTGCCGTGGCGATTAGCTGGCGCTTGAAGCGCTCCTGCTCAAGAGGTTCCTCGGGCACGATGAAATCTTCAGTGTCGAGGCTCACCTTATCTTCGGAGAGCGGGAGGTAATTATCATCCTTCGAATCTTCGTGCTTGGCCTGTTTAACTGGGATAACCTACTCATCTTCCCGTTCGTCTTGTTCGTTTGCTTTATCGATGGGGTCTTCGTTGTCTTCGGCACCTTCCGGAGTGTCATCTTCTCCTGTGCCGGTGTTGCTGTCTTTGTTGCGGTGTGACTTAGAGCGACGCCACTGACGACGATGCTTTGACTGTATTTCGGAAGGTTTATCCTCAACTGGGTCTTCCTTATCATCGCCGCTGTGCTCCTTTGGTGCATCCACCATGAATACGTCGTACGACGAAGTGGCCGTCCAACGTCCGATGAACGGCGGCTTCTGGGCCTCCTCTTCTCCGGCATCGTCGTCCATACCGTCGATGTCCTCGGAGTCGTAATCAAGTTCGTCGGTCAAATCTTCGATCGTGGCTATAAAGTGGGTGGCGGGTGGGACGTAAAATTCTCCATCGTCAGCCTCTAGTTCGAGCCGGATATAATTCGGCTGTGGGTCCTCTGCCAAGGATAGGTTTTTTAATGAGTTCAGCATATCGCCCAAAGGTGAGTGCTAGAAGATGTCCGCGGCACTGAATTTGAAGATCGATAAACAATTAAGCTCAGCGTCTGCGGGCCCGCGTGGTTCGGAACCTGCGGCCGGAGACGAGTCCGGCGTTCCGGTGGCATAAGCCTCGTGTGAGACCAGGTCCATGTATGCTCCAACGCCGTGGAATCTGCGGTCTCTGAGGTGGAGTTAATCCTTCCGTCTCCGGATGGCGCGGCCTGCTCCGGCTCTAGGGCCGGAGCGGTTATAGGAGCGATCTCCTGGATGCGGCCCGATGATAGATTTAGGTCATGATCATCGGGGTGACCGGGAGCGGCCACCATGGAATCGAATCCGGCGAAGATCAAGTCTCCACAGATGTCCGCGACATAGTTCAAGCTCCTGAATCTGACCTGATGGCCAGGGGCGTAGCTTTTGATCTGCTCCATATGGCCAAACGAGTTGGCCCGCAGTGCGAAGCCGCTGAACACAAAGATCTGCTCGGGGAGGAAAGTTTCTCCGTACGCAGTGTCATTATTGATGATTGAAGGGGCCATCAAACCTTTCAGCGACAGCACAGAGGAACTCTCAATGAAAGCACCAATGTCGGTGTCAAAACTGGCGGATCTCGGGTAGCCGGCCCCGAACTATGCGTCTAAGGTTGATGGTAACAGGAGACAGGGGACATGAAGTTTTACCCAGGTTCGGGCCCTCTTGATGGAGGTAATACCCTACGTCCTGCTTGATTGATATTGATGGGTATGAGTATTACAAGAGTTGATCTACCACGAGATCGTAATGGCTAAACCCTAGAAGTCTAGCTTGTATGACTAAGGTATTGAGTATATCCTTTCCGGACTACACCCTTCGGTTTATATAGACACCGGGGGGATCTAGGGTTACATAGAGTCGGTTACATAAGAGGGAATCTCCATAGTTGTTCGCCAGGCTTGCCTTCCACGCCAAGGAGAGTCCCATCTGAACACGGGTACAGCCTTCGGTCTTCATATCCTCACAGCCCATCAGTCCGGCCCATAGATAACAGGCCGGACGCCCGAGGACCCCTTAGTCCAGGACTCCCTCAGCTGATCCTGCTTGTATCGCCACCGAGCACTTGCTTAAGGTCATCAGAAGGTAGGTGTACTACGGATACGAATCATCCTGTCAGGTTCCAATCTATCCCGATCTTTTTTAGCATGTCCAAAGTATAGATCCTTGCTGAATCTGTCCTGAATGACCCCCCACCCCCCAGGAAAGTGATCTACCACCGGATCCGGAGCTTGACTCCAGGCTCCCGCAACACGAGTTCGACTCCGAGTTTTGCGCCACTGAGAAGTACCAAAAGTTGAGTTGTGTGCACGGGCACACTCCCGCTCGACGTGTATGCACAGAGGGATTCGACATTATCAGGCGGTTTCTCAGTTGCCCCTTAGAGGTTAGTGCTAATTAAGTTCATCATTTTACTTCAGTTAATGCCATCGCTCATCTAGAATACTATTTAACGTTGGCAGGGATATGAGGCTTGTGCCTTTGTTAACTGGCTGGATGAAGAATGGCATGGCAGGGCTCAGAGTGTTATCACCAAGCTCGCAGAAGATATGGTAAAGCTAAAGAAGAAACTGGCTGATCTGGAATGTAAAATCAGTACGATGAGGCAAGAAAGAATCAATCACATGCAACAGATGAAAGCAAGAGACAAGAAGGAACTAGCATGTGTAGTTGTGGTTGTCACATTAGCCATGTTCTATGCGTTGTTTGCAATGGTGATTAGGGGTTTTGTTTGACAGTATTGCTAAAGCACATCTAGATGTGCTCTAAGTAATGCACATGTAGGTCCTATGCCATTGATGTTACGCAAAGATTCATGCAAATATTTTTCTTTGTCTTTTTTCTTTTCCTTTCTAGTTTGATTATTACTGGCTTTATCAATAAGAAGATCTCAATGTATTGCTTGCCAACTGTCCTACTCCTTCATACCGGTACTGGTGCATAACCCCAAAACTCGTTCCTTGTTTTTGTCCTGAAAAAGGAAACCAGCCAAATACCCAATAGGAGTCATGCGCAACCCCGGGAATTTGGAGCGACTGGGTACAAATAATTGCGGTTGATTATATCAACGGTTAGATAATACGTCAACCCCTTCTTCAATCCCTGCTTCAATTGGTAGTTCCTCTTCTCTGCATACCCCGCTTAAGTGTCCACCATCTTCATCATCCCCGGCAGGCCGCGCTACACACTGGCACACACTCTGCAGCTATGTCGAGCGATAGTGAGGATGACAGTTCGGCCAGCAGTCTGGCGCCCGATGATAGGTCAACATCGGAATCATCCCGCTCGTCTTCCATGAGTCCTACGTCGAGCCCAGACCTCGATTATATCCGGTTCATGGAAGGGACGCCACCTCCGGAGTCATCAGACGACAACCAGATGGACGAGCAGCCGTCGGAGGACGAAGAAGAGGACAACGATGATCATGAGGAGGAATGGTCGAACGAGGAGGAGGAGGACGACGACAGCAACGACTATGACGACGGCGGTGATACGTCTCCAACGTATCTACAATTTTTGATTATTCCATGCTATTATATTATCAACCTTGGATGTTTGATATGCATTCATATGCTATTTTTATATAATTTTTGGGACTAACCTATTAACCTAGAGCCCAGTGCCAGTTTTGGTTTTTTCCTTGTTTTTGAGTTTTACAGAAAAGGAAAATCAAACGGAGTCCTCTTGACCTGGAACTTCACGGAACTTATTTTCGGACCAGAAGAAGTCCATGGAGTAAAAGAGTTAGGCCAGAAGAGTCCCGGGCTGCCCACGAGGGTCGCCCCCCCCCCCCCCCCCCCGGGCGCGCCTCCCTACCTCGTGGACAGCCGAAGACCCCCCTGACATGTTCTCGATGCCAAAACATCTTATATATACTAAAACTTCCAGAAAGAAACCTAGATCAGGAGTTCTGCCTCCAGAAGCCTCCGTAGCCATCGAAAACCAATCTAGACCCGTTCCGGCACCCTGCCGGAGGGGGAATCCCTCTCTAGTGGCCATCTTCATCATCCCGGCGCTCTCCATGACGAGGAGGGAGTAGTTCACCCTCGGGGCTGAGGGTATGTACCAATAGCTATGTGTTTGATCTCTCTCTCTCTCTCTCATGTTCTTGATTCAGAACGATCTTGATGCATCGCGAGCTTTGCTATTATAGTTGGATATTATGATGTTTCTCCTTCTCTACTCTGTTGTTATGAATTGAGTTTTCCCTTTGAAGTTATCTTATCGGATTGAGTCTTTGAGGATTTGAGAACACTTGATGTATGTCTTGCATGTGCTTATCCGTGGTGACAATGGGATATCACTTGATCCACTTGATGTATGTTTTGGTGATCAACTTGCGAGTTCCGTGACCTTATGAACTTATGCATAGGGGTTGGCACACATTTTCGTCTTGACTCTCCGGTAGAAACTTTGGGGCACTCTTTGAAGTTCTTTGTGTTGGTTGAATAGATGAATCTGAGATTGTGTGATGCATATCGTATAATCATACCCACAGATACTTGAGGTGACATTGGAGTATCTAGGTGACATTAGGGTTTTGGTTGATTTGTGTCTTAAGGTGTTATTCTAGTACTAACTCTTGAATAGATCGATCAGAAAGAATAACTTTGAGGTGGTTTCGTACCCTACAATAATCTCTTCGTTTGTTCTCCGCTATTAGTGACTTTGGAGTGACTCTTTGTTGCATGTTGAGGGATAGTTATATGATCCAGTTATGTTATTACTGTTGAGAGAACTTGCACTAGTGAAAGTATGAACCCTAGGCCTTGTTTCCTAGCATTGCAATACCGTTTACGCTCACTTTTACCACTTGCTACCTTGCTGTTTTTATATTTTTCAGATTACAAAAACCTATATCTACCATCCATATTGCACTTGTATCACCATCTCTTCGCCGAACTAGTGCACCTATACAATTTACCATTGTATTGGGTGTGTTGGGGACACAAGAGACTCTTTGTTATTTGGTTGCAGGGTTGCTTGAGAGAGACCATCTTAATCCTACGCCTCCGACGGATTGATAAACCTTAGGTCATCCACTTTAGGGAAATTTGCTACTATCCTACAAACCTCTGCACTTGGAGACCCAACAACGTCTACAAGAAGAAGGTTGTGTAGTAGACATCAACCTATTTTCTGGCGCCGTTGCCGGGGAGGTTAGTGCTTGAAGGTATATCTTTAGATCTTGCAATCGAGTCTTTTTGTTTCTTGTTTTATCACTAGTTTAGTTTATAAAAGAAAACTACAAAAAATGGAATTGAGGGTACCTCATATGCTTGATCTTTTTAATATATTTCATGAAAATAAGGATTCTGATGATTGTGCCAAAGTGTTAGAAGAAGAATGCATTAGAATGTTTGGCACTAAATATTTGAATGATGATCATGATTGCAATGTTGTTAGTATGAATTCCTTGAATATCCATGGAACTAATGATGATTGCACTAGTCATGATGAAAATGTCTCTTATAAGCATGTCAATTTTTGTGGAGTGCATAGAGTTTTCAAGTACACACCAAATAGGGAAGATAGATTTTGCAAGAGGCATAAGTATTTGGAAACTAAATGGTTGCAAGAAAGGCTAGATGTTTGTGCTAAAAATTTAAATTTTCTTAGCCATCCTTGTGAACTTTGCAATGAACATGGTCATTTAAATATACAATGCAAATTGTTTCATGATCGAATCGTGTCCAAAAGTTGTGATGACTTGATTTCCCTTGTGCATCATAATGAACTTAGTTTGCTTCTGGGTTATGAAGAAATGGAATGTATAATTAAGGATATTCCAGAATTTGCCCTCGATAATGTTCTTGATTTTGATCTAGAGGAAATTTATATGTATTGTGCGGTGAATGGCATTCAAAATCCTTATATTTCCAATTACATAAAGACAAGAAAACAAATAGAAGATGAAGAGAATACTAATGAAAGGGAAGATACTTCCCAATATCCTCCTATTATTTCTTATGATGAATCAGGTAACGAGGAGGAGCTTTCTATCCAACCAATCTCATTAATAAGGAGCTCCAAAAAGAGGGTTAAACCCACACATGATGCGAAGAAGCAAAAGAAAAGACGTAGAAGCAAAGGTAAAAAGGTATCCCTCCCAAATGAGGTTGCTCCCATTACTCATTCCGACGATGATAATTGCTATACTATTGGCGCTATCCATACTATTAATGATGAGAGTGATTACGATTATGATATGAAAAGGCCAAATCTTGGGGATGCTATATATGTTTGATGAGAATGACATGTTTGAGAATATATTTTCTGCAATTAATGTTTGTCCCAAGCTTGGGGATGCTAAGTTTCATGAACATGATATATTTAACCTCCCAAGTTTTGATATGCAAATTTATTATGATGATAGCATGCCTCCTATTTATGAGGATTATATTGATGAAAGTGGGTTTGGAAGAGTGTCAACTTTAGGAAGTGATGATCCCACTATTTTGGAGTATGTTGAATCATATTGTGTTAATTGTTAAAGGGGATTTGGAGAGGTCATGACTTTATTTAGCAATTATTCCACTATCTTGGAAGAGGTTTCGATTGATTATGATGAGAACAAAGTTGCTACTTATGATGATTATTGTGATGACACTTATGCTATAAAAATTAGTGATGATTATATTTATAAAACTTGTCATGATTATGATTACCCTCTTTCTGACCATTACTCTTTTAGTGTGGAAACAATTTATAGTATTCGAGTTTCTTATGATACTCCCACTATTCCGAATGAGAAGAATTTTGCTTATGAGGAGAGTAGTAAATTTTTTATGCTTGTAGATCATGAAAATAATGCTTTATGTGATGGTTAAATTGTTGAATTCATTCATGAAGCTACTGAAAATTATTATGAGGGAGGAACATATGCTTGTAGGAATTGCAACAATATCAAGTTTCCTCTCTATGTGCTTAAAGTTCTGAAGTTATGCTTGTTTTGCCTTCCTATGCTAGTTGATTATTGTTCCCATAAGTTGTTTGTTCACAAAATCCCTATGCATAGGAAGTGGGTTATAATTAAATGTGCTAGTCATCTTCTTCATGATGCTCTTTATGTTTCAATTCTTATCTTTTATTTGAGCATCATTGAAATCATCATGCCCAGCTAGGGGCGTTAAACGATAGCGCTTGTTGGGAGGCAACCCAACTTCATTTTTGTTCTTTTATTTTTGCTCATGTTTAGTAATAAATAATTCATATAGCCTCTTTTTATATGTGGTTTTATGTTTTAATTAGTGTTTGTGCCAAGTAGAACCTTTGGGAAGACTTGGGTGAAGTCTTTTGTGATCTTGCTGTAAAAAACATAAACTTTAGCGCTCACGAGTTTTGCTGCCATTTTTTACTGGAGAGTGAGATTAGGTTGATTATTTTTGCAGATGATTAGTAGACAAACTAATCACGTTCACCAATTTAATTCAGAATTTTTGGGGTTATATAAGTGTTCGAAACCTACAAATTACTACAGACTGTTCTGTTTTTGACAGATTCTGTTTTTCGTGTGTTGTTTGCTTATTTTGATGAATCTATGGCTAGTATCAGAGGGTATTCACCATGGAGAAGTTGGAATACAGTAGTTTTGACACCAATATAAATAAAGAATAAGTTCATTAAATACCTTAAGTTGTGGTTTGTTTTCTTATACTAACGGAGCTCATGAGAAGTATTGTGTTGTGAAGTTTTCAAGTTTTGGGTCAAGATTCGGTGGACTATGGAACAAGGAGTGGCAAGAGACTAATCTTGGAGATTCCCAAGGCACCCAAGGTAATATTCAAGGTGAACCAAGAGTCTAATCTTGGGGATGCCCCGGATGGCATCCCCTTTTTCGTCTTTGTTCATCGGTAACTTTACTTGGAGCTATATTTTTTTTCACCACATGATATGTGTTTTGCTTGGAGCATAATTTTATTTTATTTTGTTTTGCTTGCTGTTAGAATAATATCCAAAGATCTTAAAGTATTAAATGTTAGAGAGTCTTCACATAGTTGCATAATTATTCGACTACTCATTGATCTTCACTTATATCTTTAGGAGTAGTTTGTCATTTGCTCTAGTGCTTCACTTATATCCTTCTAGAGCACGGCGGTGGTTTTATTTTGAAGAAATTTTTGAACTCTCATGATTCACTTATATTTTTTTGAGAGTCCTAAATAGCATGGTAATTTGCTTTGGTTATGAAACTAGTCCTAATATGATGGGCATCCAAGATGGGTATAATAAAAACTTTCATATAGTGTGCATTGAATACTATGAGAAGTTTGATACTTGATAATTGTTTTGAGATATGAATATGGTAATATTAGAGTCATGCTAGTTGAGTAATTGTGAATTTGAGAAATACTTGTGTTGAGGTTTGCAAGTCCCGTGGCATGCACATATGGTAACTGTTGTGTGACAAATTTGAAGCATGAGGTGTTTCTTTGATTGCCTTCCTTATGAGTGGCGGTCGGGGACGAGCGATGGTCTTTTCCTACCAATCTATCCCCCTAGGAGCATGCGCGTAGTGCTCGGTTTTTGATGACTTGTAGATTTTTGCAATAAGTATGTGAGTTCTTTATGACTAATGTTGAGTCCATGGATTATACGCACTCTCACTTTGCCATCATTGCTAGCCTCTTCGGTACCGTGCATTGCCCTTTCTCACCTTGAGAGTTGGTGCAAACTTGGCCGATGCATCCAAACCCCATGATATGATACGCTCTATCACACATAAACCTCCTTATATCTTCCCAAAAACAGCCACCATACCTACCTATTATGGAATTTCCATAGCCATAATGAGATATATTGCCATGCAACTTTCCACCGCTTCATTTATGACACGCTTCATCATTATCATATTGCCTTGCATGATCATGTAGTTGACATCGTATTTGTGGCAAAGCCACCATGCATAATTTATCATACATGTCACTCTTGATTCATTGCCCATCCCGGTACACCGCCGGAGGCAGTCATATAGAGTCATACTTTGTTCTAGTATCGAGTTGTAATCACTCAGTTGTAAATAAATAGAAGTGTGATGATCATCATTAATAGAGCATTGTCCCGAAAAAAAGAAAAAGGAAAGGCGAAATAAAAAAAGAAAAATATATAAAATAAGAAGGGACAATGCTACTATCCTTTTCCCACACTTGTGCTTCAAAGTAGCACCATGATCTTCATGATAGAGAGTCTCTTGTTTTGTCACTTTCATATACTAGTGGGAATTTTTCATTAAAGAACTTGGCTTGTATATTCCAACAATGGGCTTCCTCAAATGCCCTAGGTCTTCGTAAGCAAGCAAGTTGGATGCACGCCCACTTAGTTTCTTTTGTTGAGCTTTCATACATTTATAACTCTAGTGCATCTGTTGCATGGCAATCCCTACTCCTCACACTGACATCAATTGAGGGGCATCTCCATAGCCCATTGATTAGCCGCATCTATGTGAGACTTTCTCCTTTTTTGTCTTCCCCACAAAACACGCATCATTATATTCTATTCCACCCATAGTGCTATGTCCATGGCTCACGCTCATGTATTGCGTGCAAGTTTAAGAAAAGTTTGAGATTACTAAAGTATGCAACAATTGCTTGGCATGTCATCGGGGTTGTGCATGATGAGAGCATTTTTGTGTGATGAAAATGGAGCATGACCAAAGTATATGATTTTGTAGGGATGAACTATAACACCCACAATGCGGCTATATCTCCCACGTGCCGGAGCACGACTTAGAGGCATAACCGCATGGTAGGCATGTCACAAGAGGGGTAATCTTTACACATCACATATACTGAATAAGAAAGGGATAAAGAGTTGGCTTACAATCGCCACTTCACACAATACATAAATATATCATACATCATCCAGAATACAATCAAGGTCCGACTATGGTACCAAAATAAAGAAAGACAACCCCAAGTGCTAGATCCCCGATCGTCCCAACTGGGCTCCACTACTGATCAACCGGAAAAGACGCAAAACAACGATCAAGATCTTCATCGAGCTCCCACGTGAGCTGGGTTGCGTCACCTGCACTGGTATCATCGGCACTTGCAGCTGTTTGGAAGTATCTGTGAGTCACGAGGACTCAGCAATCTCAGACCCGTGAGATAAAGACTATTTAAGCTTATGGGTAGGATAGGGTAATGAGGTAGAGCTGCAGCAAGCACTAGCATATATGGTGGCTAACATACGCAAATAAGAGCGAGAAGAGAAGAAACACAACGGTCGAGAAGCTAGAAGTGATCAAGAAGTGATCCTGAAAACTACTTACGTTCAAGCATAACACAAGAACCGTGTTCACTTCCTGGACTCCGCCGGAAAGAGACCATCACGGCTACACATGCGGTTGATGCATTTTAATTAAGTTAAGTGTCAAGTTTCTACAACCGGATATTAACAAATTCCCATCTGCCCCTAACCGCGGGCACGACTTTCGAAAGTTCAAAACCCTGCAGGGGTGTCCCAACTTAGCCCATCACAAGCTCTCATGGTCAATGAAGGATATTCCTTCTCCCAGGAAGACCCGATCAGACTCGGAATCCCGGTGACAAGACATTTCGACAATGCTGAAACAAGACCAGCAAGACCACCCACTGTGCCGACAAATCCCGATAGGAGCTGCACATATCTCGTTCTCAGGGCACACCGGATAAGCTAAGCATACAGGTACCAACATAACCCAAGTTGCCAAGGGACGGTCCCGCACGATGCCCTAGTTTGGACAACCACTCAGAGGAGCACCGGCCCGGGGGATTAAAATAAAGATGACCCTTGAGTCTGAAGAACCCAAGGGAAAAACGCTTAGGTGGCAAATGGTAAAACCAAGGTTGGGCCTTGCTGGAGGAGTTTTATTCAAAGCGAACTGTCAAGGGAGTCCCATTCCCCCAACCGCGTAAGGAACGCAAAATCAAGGAACATAACACCGTTATGATGGAAACTAGGGCGGCAAGAGTGGAACAAAACACCAGGCATAAGGCCGAGCCTTCCACCCTTTACCAAGTATATAGATGCATTAAAGTAAATAAGATATAATAATAATGATATCCCAACAATAACCATGTTGCAAACAAGGAACAAACTTCATCTTCACCTGCAACTAGCAATGCTATAAGAGGGGCTGAGCAAAGCAGTAACATAGCCAAACAACGGTTTGCTAGGAAAGGTGGGTTAGAGGCTTGACATGGCAATATGGGAGGCATGATAAAGCAAGTGGTAGATATCGCGGCATTGCAAAAGAGCGAGCAACTAGCAAGCAAAGATAGAAGTGATTTTTGAGGGTATGGTCATCTTGCCTGAGATCCCGCAAGGAAGAAGAACGAGTCCACGAAGAAGACAAACGGACGTAGTCGAACGGATCCTCACAACTCCGAAACGAAACCGAAGCTAACGAGAGAAGCAACCCGGAAAGAAGGAAGCAACATAGTAAACAACCACCACATAAGCATGACATGATGCGCAAACAATTATGATGCATGTCTGGTTTAAAGAGGCATGGCATGGCAAAGTGCACAAACAACACTACAAGTTAAGTGGAGCTCAATATGCAACGAGTTGCATATTGACAGAACACCACATCAATTATTTAGTTCTCTCCCGTTTAGGTACCCAACAATATTAAATGTTGTTAAACATGGCAAGAGAGTGAAGCATAAACAAACTAACTATCTAAGTAATTTAAATGGGGCTGGAACAACAAGCAACAAGTCCGAAAAATCCCCATGTGCATTTAGTAATTTAATGCAAACAACAATTTAAACCATTTTAAATTTTCTTATCATGATGTGGATGACATTGCAAGTTTTAAACAATTTTGTTAAAAGTTGATATGAACATGATATGAATCATTATTGCCATGGCGGAAGGAAAAGGGGCCACGACAACGAATCCGAAAATGATGCCACGGCAACATATCGGTTCTGGTATCTCATGGAGATACCAGTGCAAAAGGAAAAGTGACATGAGCGTGTCATGCAAGATGGTGGGGTGATCCCGTTAACCGGGTTCCCACGGGTTAGCGGCAAATGAGGAGGATCGAGCAAGCAGCGATTCAACCATGGTGCAAACATGGGCATCTCATACGATACATCACATGCATACGGATCACGGGCATCGTTCCGGCGGTTATACCTTCCCAAAAGTGCAATTACGGAGTGGTTCGAGTTCGGTAAAGGAATTAGGCATTCTTGCGACGGTAGTAGTACACGGTCACCGTGGAAGTAGTTGTTCACGGGTCATTGTGGGAAGTTGTCCTTCTCATGGCGACGGTAGTTGTTCACCCGACGGTTTTGGCAACGGTCGCGACGTACAGGGTTCATAAATGTTTGGGTCGAGGGTAGCGGTACTTAGTATCTTGTGGATATTCACGGTTGGTCGTGGTACTTGGTGACATGCACAGGATGATAGTTGTACACATTCGTAGAGGTACTTATCGCCCGGTGCGGTACTTGGCGAATCCAAGATGTAGAGGTACACTTGTTGAAGCGGAACTTGATGAAATCCATCTGGAGGTGCAACACGATGGTCTGGATGGATCGTAGTCGAACTTGGTGGTCCATATAGTCAACATAGATGAACTTGGCGACAATTATGCTTGTGCTCACGAAACGACAACGAGACACAGCAGCTGCTGCTCGGGGACGTTGCGGTCGGTCACGCAGAGGCTGGAGATGGCAGAACGGCGATAGGACGGAGGCGAGGTGGTTGTCCATGACAGCGCCGGGCAGGGCTCGAGCTCAGACTCGAGGTAGAGGGCAACCGTGAACCGTAGAGGTGCGACAACAGAGGCCGAAGGGGAGGTCGATGACGCGGGAACGGCGAGAAGCTGTAGCGACCAGACCTCAAATGGTCTGATCTCTGTGCTCCGGTGTCATCCCTGGATCAGTAATGCTGACACCACACAGTACTCGGAGGATTTATAGCAGAGTAGCAATCACACACTTATTACATCGAGTGTCTCAAAAGAGAGCTTATTACAATAAATATGGCTTAAGGCCATCTAATAACGATAACAGCGGAAGGCTTGGAAGGTAAGTGAGTCCATCAACTCCAACGGCATCACTGAGTATAGAACCACGACCTAAAAACTCCTTAATCGTCGTCTGAAAAGTCTGCAACATTAACGTTGCAGCCCGAAAACGGGTCAGCACATGGAATATGCTGGCAAGGTAACAGATAGAGAGTAATGAAATGAAACAACTATACTATATGCATATTTGGCTGGTGGAAAGCTCTATGGTTACAGTTTTTGCTTAAAGCCAATTTTTCCCTACTTCAAAGGAATAAATTTAATTACTATCAGGGTGGTTGTTAAACATTGAGAATGGTTGACAGCATTCTCAATCCCAATTAAGTAACATCATTAAAACCCAACAAAATTAACTTTAGAGTAACATGTTGAGATTCACATGATAATCCAGGTACTAGATACTCAAGATGTCCATAACCGGGGACACGGCTAATCATGACTAGTTTATACACTCTGCAGAGGTTTGCGCACTTTTCCCCACAAGACTCGATCGCCTCCGTTGGATTTCTCGCACTACATGGTGTTTGAGAAACGGATGACCGAGACACAGTCTTTCAGAAGCGCTAGCACCTTACGATGGATAGACTGGTACACCTAGTTTCCCCTACATCTGCTAGTCTACCCTGTAAGAGTTCGCACGACTTACTCAACTATGCCAGAGCCCATAATGGCTTGTGGCTGCACACGGAAGTTTCTAGTATGAATAATCTCATGATCCCTTTGAGCCTGGGTGGCGGTCCAAAATAAAAACAGGCAAGTCCTGGAATACCCAGGTGCCTCAATCCACCCAGATGTGTGTTAGGTTGCCACCTTATATAAACCATTAATTATCAATCTCACATCTGTCATGGATATCACTCACCCAATCCACGTCTACTAGCATAGCATGGCATAATAAGCAAACGTAGAAGTAACTCCCAAAGGTTTGATAATAAATAGGTAATAGCTACTACCTCATCTACTTCCCATCCCACAATTTAATTAGATCCTAATCATGCAATGTGTGAAGATTGATCTAATGCAAGAAAAACTGGGTTGTAGAAAAAGGTATGATCAAAGTGTTACTTGCCTTGCTGATGATCCGCGAAACCTAGAGATTCAAAGTAACAGGCGGTGCACTCCGGGTACTCTATAAAGGTATGATCAAAGTGTTACTTGCCTTGCTGATGATCCGCGAAACCAAGAGATTCAAAGTAACAGGCGGCGCACTCCGGGTACTCTATCGCAGACAAACAAACAAGCATACAATAAATACTCATCTAATGCACAGGTAAAACTCAAATAGAAGATCTAACCAGAAAGTTCAACTTAAGAACCCTGGTTTGCAAAAACAATCAAATCGAACGAAGCAAAAGAAGTCAAACAGCGAAAGAAAACAACTTCGTTCTAGTAATCTGGATCTAAGTCAAATTTTACAGTAGCAAAAACATGCTTAAGTTGATTATTCAGAAAGAGGGTTTCGAGACGAAACTCCAGGCGCTTGAATCGCCTGATTCCGATAAACGAGCGAAAAGTTATACTAAAACGAAAATCGGATCAGAAATCGCGATCAGAAAATAACCGCGGAAAATCCGACGAAAAAGAAAAACGACGAACAGATTAATCGGTAATTAACCTAATCCGAAAAAAATAAAAAAAATATATTAAAATAAAAAATAAAAAAATTCAAAAATAAAACTGACCAGAATTTTTTATTCTTATTTTTAAAAAAAATCGGCACGGAAGTCGAGGCGGCGGCGAACCTCGGGCGGCGCGCTGCTCCGGCGGCGGCGGATCGGGCGCGGGGCTGGTGTGGGCTGGGGGCTCGGGTGCGGCGCTATATAAAGGCGCCCCCGGGCGGAGTCCCGCTCGGGTACGGCCCATAGTCGGTTTCGTTTTTTTTAAATAATTACGCTCGGAAGAAAAATAAAAAGAAATTCTAAACGGACTCCAAAAATCACGAAATAAATTTTCCCGGGTTTCTAAAATCAAGACAGGTAAAGTGAACATTTATCTGGGCCCAAACTACAAATTTGAAAAACGCACATTTTTCCTAAATTCAATTAAAAATACCGAAAAACTCCGAAATAAATCTTATTTGATTTTTTATTAAATCCTCAATATTTCTATATTTTGGGAAAGTCATTTTATTCCCTCTCTCATATTTTTGTAATAGAAATAATTGATGATAAAATAAATAAAATCAAATGATCCTGTTTACAAAATTTGAGGAAACTCAAATATGTAAATAACGAAATCCCCAACTCTCTCCGTGGGTCCTTGAGTTGCTTAGGATTTTCTAGGATCAAAACCAAAAGCAAAATAAAATATGATATGCATGATGACCTAATGTATAACATTCTAAATTGAAAATTTGGGATGTTACAAACATACCCCCCTTAAGATGAATCTCGCCCTCGAGATTCGGATTGGCTAGAAAATAGGTGAGGGTGGTCCTTGAGCAAATCTTCCTCTCGCTCCCAGGTGGCTTCATCCTCCGTGTGGTGGCTCCACTGAACTTTGCAAAACTTGATAACTTTGCTGCGAGTGACTCGGCTGGCAAACTCAAGAATCTTGACTGGTTTCTCCTCATAGGTCAAATTGTTATCCAACTAAATTGCTTTCAATGGCACTGTGTCTCTCAAAGGTATGTCAGCCATCTCCGTGTGACACTTTTTCAACTGAGAAACGTGGAACACATCATGAACTCCTGTCAATCCTTCTAGCAATTCCAACTTGTAGGCCACTTCTCCCATACACTCCAAAACTCGATATGGTCCTACAAATCGTGGCGCTAACTTCCCCTTAACTCCAAAGCGCTTAATCCCTCGAAGTGGGGATACTCGAAGATAAGCTCTGTCTCTGACTTCGTAAACTGTCTCCTTGCATTTAGAATCTGCGTAGCTTTTCTGCCTGGACTGGGCTACCTTGAGCCTATCGCGAATCAACTTCACCTTCTGTTCAGACTCTTTAATCAGATCTGGTCCAAACAACTGGCAGTCTCCAACTTCGTCCCATGACAACGGTGTCCTGCACCTCCTTCCGTACAAAGCTTCGAAAGGGGCCATCTTCAAACTGGTCTGATAGCTATTATTGTAAGAGAACTCTGCATATGGCAAATTATCGTCCCAACTAGATCCATAATCTAGCGCACAAGCTCTCAGCATATCCTCCAAAATCTGATTGACTCTCTCGGTCTGTCCATCTGTCTGCGGATGATAAGCTGTACTAAATTCTAGCCTAGTACCCAAAGTCTCATGCAACTGCTTCCAGAACTTTGAGGTAAACTGGGTTCCTCTATCTGATACGATGTTCCTCGGAACTCCATGCAAACATACGATCCTGGTCATGTATATCTTTGCCAACTTAGCACTGGTGTAAGTGGTCTTTACTGGGATGAAATGTGCTACCTTCGTCAATCGATCAACTACAACCCAAATCGAGTCATAGCCTGAACGAGTCCTTGGTAATCCCGTGATAAAATCCATGCCTAGCTTATCCCACTTCCATTCGGGTATCAGTAATGGTTGCAACAATCCTGGTGGCTTCTGATGCTCTGCCTTTACTCTCTGACATACGTCACAAACTGCTACATACTCCGCAATATCCTTCTTCATTCCGGTCCACCAGAAAATATCCTTCAAATCCAAATACATCTTGGTATTTCCTGGGTGAATCAAATACGGTGAATCATGTGCCTCTTGCAGAATCAACTTTCTGATCTCCAGGTCATTGGGTATATAAACATGGTCTTCAAACCATAGGGTGTCGTGCTCATCCTCACGAAATCCTTTAGCTTTTCCTTCGCTCAGTTTCTCCTTTATAGCGGCAATCTCTTTGTCAGTTTTTTGAGCTTCTCTGATTCTATCCATCAAAGTTGACTGAATTTCCAACGTTGCTACATAGCTTCTCGGAACTATTTCCACACATAGTTCACGAAGATTTTCTGCTAACTCCTTGGGTATTTCTCCCGTCATTAACGTATTGACATGGCTCTTGCGGCTTAATGCATCAGCTACTACATTAGCCTTCCCGGGATGATAATGCAATCTCATATCATAATCCTTGATGAGCTCCAACCATCTCCTTTGTCTGAGGTTCAACTCCTTCTGCATGAAAATGTACTTCAAACTCTTGTGATCCATGTACACCTCACAATGATTTCCAATGAGGAAATGTCTCCATGTCTTCAATACATGCACTACGGGTGCTAACTCCAAATCATGCGTAGCGTAATTCAATTTGTGAGGCTTCAGTTGTCTTGAAGCATATGAAACAACTCTCCCTTCCTGCATAAGCACTGCTCCAAGTCCTCGACGTGAAGCATCGCAATACACCTCATAATCCTTGGTTTGATCTGGCAAAATCAACACTGGTGAGGTAACCAAGCATTTCTTCAACTCCTGGAAACTAGCCTCACACTCCTCAGTCCATTTGAACTTGGTATCCTTCTTCAGCAACTCCGTCATAGGCTTCGCAATCTTTGAAAAAATTTCAATAAACCTCCGGTAGTATCCTGCGAGTCCAAGAAAACTCCGGATCTCTCCAACTGTTGTTGGTGCTACCCACTTGGTCACGGTTTCAACTTTAGCGGGATCAACAGCTATACCTTCTCCAGATATAACGTGTCCGGGGAATCCTACTTCCTTCAACCAAAACTCACATTTGCTGAACTTGGCATATAATTGATGTTCTCTGAGCTTTCCAAGTACCAAACGCAAATGCTCCTTATGCTCCTCTTCATTCTTCGAATATACCAGGATATCATCAATGAACACTACGACGAACTTATCCAAAAACTCCAAAAACACTTTGTTCATCATGTTCATAAAATAGGCAGGCTCGTTAGTTAGACCAAATGACATAATGGTATACTCGTACAGCCCATACCTGGTGGTAAAAGTTGTCTTAGGAATATCCTATTCTCGAATCTTCAACTGGTGGTATCCTGATCGCAAATCAATCTTGGAAAACACTTTAGCTCCTTGCAATCGATCAAACAGATCATTGATCATTGGTAGTGGGTACTTGTTCTTGATTGTTACTTCATTCAATCCTCGATAATCAACAACCATCCTTAATGATCCATCCTTCTTCTCTACTAGAAGTACTGGTGATCCCCAAGGCGAAGAACTTGGGCGAATATATCCCTTATCCAGTAACTCCTTAATCTGCTTCTTAATTTCCACCAAATCTTTTGCTGGCATCCTATATGGTCTCTTCGATATTGGCCCAGTGCCTGGCAAAAGTTCAATCAAAAACTCAATATCTCTATCCGGTGGCATGCCTGGCAACTCTTCAGGAAATACATCAGGAAAATCCTTTACCACTGGTACTTCCTCCTGCACAACTCCTGATAAGGAATTTACTTGTGTCCTGTTTGGCGCATGTCGGGATACATACTTGATCCTTCTTCCTTCTGGCGTTGTGAGCAAAATTGTCTTACTGGCGCAATCGATGTTTCCTCCATACATCGACAACCAATCCATACCAAGAATCACATCCAGACCTTGGGATTCCAGAATAATTAAATCTGTTGGGAAAACATGCCTTCCTATACTTAATGGCACTTGAAAACATCCTTGACTGGCCATGTACTCTGCTCCTGGTGAGCTTACTAGCATAGGTGTTTTGAGAACCCTAGTGGGAAGGCTATACTTTTCCACAAATCCCCTTGATATGTATGAATGCGATGCTCCAGTATCAAAGAGAACGAGTGCAGTAAATGACTTAACCAAAAACTTACCTATTACTGCATCGGGCTGAGCTTCAACCTCCTCCACGCTAACGTGGTTCACCTGTCCCTTGTTGAAAGGGTTCGGCTTCTTCCCAGAACTTCCATTGCCATTTTGGCCTTCAGGACATTCATTTGCAAAATGTCTGGTCTTGGAACACTTGAAATAGGTGACATGACTCAGATCTTTCTTGGCTGGGGTTGATGGGGTGTTGCGGTTCTGTCCATTGCTTCCTCCATTCGCGTTACTATTCTTGGTGCCATTGTGATTGTGCGAGCTACCTACTCCATGGGTATGCTGAAAATGTCCTCCCGGTCTAGGGGTAAAACGTGGCTTCTGCTGAGCTCCTGAATTATACTTTTCTTGTCCATACTTCCTCTTGCGGTTCTCAATTTGTTGCTGCTTCCCTTCAATCATAAGAGCACGATCTACCAACTCCTGGTAGTTGTTGAAGGTGGCTACCATCAACTGCATACTCAACTCATCATTCAATCCTTCCAGGAATTTCTCCTGCTTAGCTGCATCCGTAGCAACGTCATCTGGGGCATAACGTGATAGCTTACTAAACTCCTCCACATATTGGCCAACTGTCCGTCCTCCTTGGCGCAAGTTACAAAACTCGCGCTTCTTCATGGCCATTGCTCCTGCTGAAACATGGGCAGTACGAAAAGCCTGCTGAAACTGGTCCCATGTGACAGTGTCGACTGGGAAGGTGGCTGTGAAATTCTCCCACCAGGATGCTGCGGGTCCTTCTAACTGATGTGCGGCAAACTTCACCTTCTCCGCATCTGTGCATCCTGCTGTGGTCAACTCCCTAGCTATCTTGCGGAGCCAATCATCTGCTACTATCGGCTCGGTGCTACTGGAAAACACCGGCGGATTCAGCCTAAGAAAACGGGCTAAGTGGTCAACAGGTGGTGGTGGTGGGTTGTTGTTGTTGTTCCCCTGATTCTGATTCTGAACTAGCAACTGCATCAAGGTGTTCTGCTGCTGGATCAACTGGGTGAGCTCCGGCGGAAAGGCAAATCCGGGGTCACGTCTCGGAGGCATCTGAGGGTTTAGAAAAGATGAGATATAAGAATAGAGGGGGTCTAAAGAGAAAACACTACCCATATGCACATGAGGCAAAAGCAAACAATTCACTTCAATCAATCAAACAAAGGCATACAATCGATCTAGCTATCGCAAGAGTGCTCGGACTACTATATTTACATGGTGGACTACTACTACTGATGAGGTGGTCTACTAGAAATATTCTATGGTTGTAGACTCCATGATATCTACTCCTGCTTCATCAACATAGTCATCATCGCTACTATCTGCTTCCGAGTCGGTGCCGTCGATGATGATGTAGTCTTCCGGGCTAATCTCCTTGGGTTCTTCATCTTCATCTACTGGTGTCGGGCCTCCCATAAATATTCCAATCTTCTTGATCAGATTGTCATTCTTCTCCACCAATACTTCAATTTCTTCTTCATAATCTTCACGTGTAACCTTGAGTTCTTCCTCCAGTTCCTTGACTCTAGTTTTAGCCTTCTTCAGATCTATCATGTCGGTGCACATCTGATTCTCCTGTTGTCGAATGTGCTGTTTAACTCCTGGATAAAAGCTGCGATTGATCTATCTTTCCTGGTGCTGATCATCTCCTAGTGTTCATCTCGGCGCCCACAAATCTGGTAGATAGTATCCTTGAGATCCTTGCGGTAGACTTCTCCAATGCGTCCCATGGCGATGTGAGCTGCCATACTCTTTCCTAGACTCCAAGTTGGTGCATCAAAAGAAAACTCTATGGGCTCAGTGACTGGCATGAACGTCCTTCCTGGAACTTGAACTTGTATCATCCAGCGCTCTTCTTCAGGTAAAGTGGCGTTGTAGGTTCCGATGATGCTTGGTACTCCTATGTTAAGGTATCTAGTGACTTCCTTCAAGTGGCGTCCAAAGGGTGTATCTTCATCTGGTTGTGTGAACTTGTTCCTTGCATCCGCCATCCTAAAGAGTAGAAAAGATGAGAGGTCAGAAGAGAAGAGAGTGAGTAGTGATCTAGGTCTTTAGCTTAGTGGTCGTGTCCTACAGTCAGCGTGTGCTCTGATACCATCTCTGTAGCGACCAGACCTCAAACAGTCTGATCTCTGTGCTCCGGTGTCATCCCTGGATCAGTAATGCTGACACCACACAGTACTCGGAGGATTTATAGCAGAGTAGCAATCACACACTTATTACATCGAGTGTCTCAAAAGAGAGCTTATTACAATAAATATGGCTTAAGGCCATCTAATAACGATAACAGCGGAAGGCTTGGAAGGTAAGTGAGTCCATCAACTCCAACGGCATCACTGAGTATAGAACCACGACCTAAAAACTCCTTAATCGTCGTCTGAAAAGTCTGCAACATTAACGTTGCAGCCCGAAAACGGGTCAGCACATGGAATATGCTGGCAAGGTAACACATAGAGAGTAATGGAATGAAACAACTATACTATATGCATATTTGGCTGGTGGAAAGCTCTATGGTTACAGTTTTTGCGTAAAGCCAATTTTTCCCTACTTCAAAGGAATAAATTTAATTACTATCATGGTGGTTGTTAAACATTGAGAATGGTTGACAGCATTCTCAATCCCAATTAAGTAACATCATTAAAACCCAACAAAATTAACTTTAGAGTAACATGTTGAGATTCACATGATAATCCAGGTACTAGATACTCAAGATGTCCATAACCGGGGACACGGCTAATCATGATTAGTTTATACACTCTGCAGAGGTTTGCGCACTTTTCCCCACAAGACTCGATCGCCTCCGTTGGATTTCTCGCACTACATGGTGTTTGAGAAACGGATGACCGAGACACAGTCTTTCAGAAGCGCTAGCACCTTACGATGGATAGACCGGTACACCTACTTTCCCCTACATCTGCTAGTCTACCCTGTAAGAGTTCGCACGACTTACTCAACTATGCCAGAGCCCATAATGGCTTGTGGCTGCACACGGAAGTTTCTAGTATGAATAATCTCATGATCCCTTTGAGCCTGGGTGGCGGTCCAAAATAAAAACAGGCAAGTCCTGGAATACCCAGGTGCCTCAATCCACCCAGATGTGTGTTAGGTTGCCACCTTAGATAAACCATTAATTATCAATCTCACATCTGTCATGGATATCACTCACCCAATCCACGTCTACTAGCATAGCATGGCATAATAAGCAAACGTAGAAGTAACTCCCAAAGGTTTGATAATAAACAGGTAATAGGTACTACCTCATCTACTTCCCATCCCACAATTTAATTAGATCCTAATCATGCAATGTGTGAAGATTGATCTAATGCAAGAAAACTGGGTTGTAGAAAAAGGTATGATCAAAGTGTTACTTGCCTTGCTGATGATCCGCGAAACCTAGAGATTCAAAGTAACAGGCGGCGCACTCCGGGTATTCTATCGCAGACAAACAAACAAGCATACAATAAGTACTCATCTAATGCACAGGTAAAATTCAAATAGAAGATCTAACCAGAAAGTTCAACTTAAGAACCCTGGTTTGCAAAAAGAATCAAATCGAACGAAGCAAAAGAAGTCAAACGGCGAAAGAAAACAACTTCGTTCTAGTAATCTGGATCTAAGTCAAATTTTACAGTAGCAAAAACATGTTTAAGTTGATTATTCGGAAAGAGGGTTTCGAGACGAAACTCCAGGCGCTTGAATCGCCTGATTCCGATAAACGAGCAAAAAGTTATACTAAAACGAAAATCGCGATCAGAAAATAACCGCGGAAAATCCGACGAAAAAGAAAAACGACGAACAGATTAATCGGTAATTAACCTAATCCGAAAAAAATAAAAAAAATATTAAAATAAAAAAATAAAAAAAATTCAAAAATAAAACCGACGAGATTTTTTTTTTAAATTCGGCACGGAAGTCGAGTCGGCGGCGAACCTCGGGTGACGCGCTACTCCGGCGGCGGCGGCGGCGGCGGATTGGGCGCGGGGCTGGTGTGGGCTGGGGGCTCGAGTGCGGCGCTATATAAAGGCGCCCTCGGGCGGAGTCCCGCTCGGGTACGGCCCATAGTCGGTTTCGTTTTTTTTTAATAATTACGCTCGGAAGAAAAATAAAAAGAAATACTAAATGGACTCCAAAAATCACGAAATAAATTTTCCGGGGTTTCTAAAATCAAGCCCGATAAAGTGAACATTTATCTGGGCCCAAAATACAACTTTGAAAAACGCGCATTTTTCCTAAATTCAATTAAAAATACCGAAAACTCCGAAATAAATCTTATTTGATTTTTTTTATTAAATCCTCAATATTTCTATATTTTGGGAAAGTCATTTTATTCCCTCTCTCATATTTTTGTAATAGAAATAATTGATGATAAAATAAATAAAATCAAATGATCCTGTTTACAAAATTTGAGAAAACTCAAATATGTAAATAACGAAATCCCCAACTCTCTTCGTGGGTCCTTGAGTTGCTTAGGATTTTCTAGGATCAAAACCAAAAGCAAAATAAAATATGATATGCATGATGACCTAATGTATAACATTCCAAATTGAAAATTTGGGATGTTATAGACGCGGGAATGATGGCTCCAGCGCGGGGCGGACGGAGCAGCTCCAGCGGTGGCGGGGTACAAGGCGAGGACGTCGCCGGGCATTGGTGAACTGCAGTGGCAGGCGCGACCTGAGAACAGGCAGGAGAGCAATGCGCGTGGGAAGGAGATGGGATCGGGATCCCTCTCCTGTGCACGGCGCGCGAGGAGGATGGAAGGGAGAGGGTGAGATCGGGGAGGGAGAGACGGCGCAAGGGAACGAGGGAGATGGAGATGGGATTGAGCAAAGGCGGCGCTCGGGAGGAGGACGAGGGGGATCGAGGAGATGGGGGTCTCCTAGCGCTAGGTTAAAGGAGGAGGAGGGCTGGCCTGGTGGGCTGAGAGGAAAAGAATGGGCCGGCCTCGCTAGGCTTCCTCTTCTCCCACTTGAGTCTTTTTTAGCAAAAAAAAATAGAGAGAATAAAAGAAAGAGAGGTTTTAGGGAAGGAATTTGGGCATGAGGACAATTTTCCCGGACTCTTAAAAATATGAGGAATTTAAATAAAATGGTGAAAGGAATTTTAGAGAGAATAAAGTTCACACAAAGGAACATGTTTGAATTTAATTCAAACTTGCATGAATTTATTAACCTAACCAAACTGAATCCAAATGGGCTTAAATTTTATAGGATGACCCTACATAATAAATATGATTTATGGGCAAAAGATGAACATTTATTTGAGCAATTCTATTTGCAACTCAAATAAATAGAGAAAAGGGAAAGAAAGAAGTGGCATAGGGATTTGAAACTTGGGTGAAACCAAGTTGGAAGTGAGCATGGGGTTGATGGAAAGATCAAGAGAAGAAAAGGAGTTGCAATGCACATGAGCAACTAAATTAAACAAACACAACAATGGTATGGAGAAGATGCATGATGCAATGCACATGATGCAATGATGAATGCAACAAACCAACAACTCACATGACGAAACTCGGAAAACATGGAAGGCGTCTGAAGCTCCGGCCTTGGGGCGTTACAACACTCCACCACTACAAGAGGATCTCGTCCTGAGATCTAGAATGGCATCGAAGGAGAAAGGAAAGAGGAAGAGGTAAAACAAAGTTGCTTCTTGGACAAACAAGTGAAACCATGAAGCTTGAGAGGTTGAACAAATTGAAAGAAAGAAAACAACGAAGATGAACAAAGTTGAAAACACTCCGTTAGAAAAGAGGAACAAGGAACATTATGGGAACCTTGTAGGTTGAAAGACATAAGAAAAAGGGTTGCAATGGACAAGAAGTACATGCAAGCACTCTGGTTGAAACAAGATGTACAAGGAACGAGAAAAATCAATTACGACCACACTCCGGTTAAAACAAGATAGAGAAGGAATAAGAATGATATAATTTGGATAGCACTCCGACTGTAAAGGGAAGGAATTGAACATGATCTTGGCAAAACAAGATGATGGGTCGAAGAGAGCAACATCACAATGCCTCTGGAACAAATTTAAGAATGGAATCAAAAGAACGAAGGAGAAGACCACATCTTCTACCTCAAATGAGCTTGGAAAAGCATCTTTAGGAGAAGGGTCGATTGGAGTTGTTGGAAATCCAACAACGAAACTAGTAAGCTTGTTGTGGGCTTATGGAAAACATCTCAAAAACTTGAGGTGAAATTCTGCCACTAACAAAAAACAATGGATTGGATTGATATCAACAAGCAGACGAGAAACTTATTTCATCGGAAGGATAAATGAAGAACTTGGGTCATTTATGAGCACCATAAATAGCAACAATCCTTAGGGGAAGCTTTAGGTGAAATATGACCCAAGATAACTCCAACGAAGAGAATGATGGATTGAGAAGAGCTCATGTTCGAACAAATTGATGGGTTTAACTATCTCATTCTTGACAACTCGCGAATCCTGACACACGAAGGGAAATTGTCAAGAGTGTCATAACACCACCTCAAAAGATAATGTAGGAAGAATTGCACTTTGGATGCAAGATGAAGAATGCTTGAACTCCTCAAATAAGTCATTTGTTGAACACCATGTTTATTTATAGAGTACATCTTGGCGGATCTTAACTCCGAGAGAAATCTTGAAGAACAATTGAAGAATGAAAGGAATCCTTGACGAACCACCATGTAGAGCCTCCGTGAAGAACTGCGGTAATAAAAGAATGATCAAACAAAAGGAAAGTTGAAAAGGACTCCGGGAGAAGCCTAACAATGATTAAATGAAGCTTCGTGATGATATAATTGAGAGAGCTTGGGACTCCGGGAAAAGAAAAGATGAAACAATTGAAACCAAGAATTTGATGAGCCTTCGGAATAAGGAGTTGAATATACTCAATGAAACAAGAATAAGAATTACATGATGCTTATCCTTCATCAATTAAATTGATGGCACACAATGGATTTGGCATACTACTTATTCTAATAGAAAGGATTAAGATAGATATAACGCAAACTTGGGAAGATCTTCAATGAACCACCGGTAGGATTGAAACAACGGACAAATTGATATGATAACCAAGGAAGAGAACTCTTGAACGAACCACCGTAAGAATTGAAAAACGAACGAAGTAAAGGGATGAATCACCGGTAAGAATTGTAAAACGAACAAAGTTACTTGGGGAAATTTAGATACAAGAGAATGAAGAGATCACAAGCTGATTAGATAATACTTGAATGATGCACCGGTATGATTTGGAGGATGAGAGTTGAAAGTTGGAATGAATAATTCTGAAATGATGGCTCCGGAGAATCAAACTGAAAAGACTCCTGAATTGCTCCGGATGGGTGAAAAGAATTCTCACAATCGAAAACAATTATGAGAGGATGGCATAAAGCTAGCACCATGAATCTTGAAGAGAACGGACAATATTTGGAGGAAAACTCTTCTTCGGTCTTCAAATCGAAGAATGACGACGAGAAACACCACCAGAAATTATTGAGATACTTCGGGAGAATGAAAAGCGAAGAGGTTGAGCCAACAATGAAAAGAATTTGAAAGATCTTGGAGAAACCATCTGACTGATGATGATTCATTCTTACATCAAACTTCGAAAATAATTTGAGAATAACTCCAGAAAAATTAGAGGAGTCGGGTACGATCCTCGGAAAAGACCTGTGGGTTAGGGCCCACTCAAAAGAAAACACCATTGAACGATTACTTGAAAGGGATATTGCACCGGTTGATTTAAATGGCTTGAATGAGATAACTTCCTCGAAAGAACTTGAACGAATGCAGAGGGGAAACATGAACCTTCGAGATATCTTCAGCACTTCGGAACAATTGAATAGCGAGAAGTGGATGATTAAGAGGTGCACCGACATGAGAAAACATTTGAAACGAGGAAAAGGATGTGATCAACAAAGCTTGAATTGGATCCACCGGAGAAGAAAAGAGAACGAAGAATGATAACTTGTAGAGCATCTTCATGAGAATCACCGGATAAGAATATTGACGGAAAAGAATGGAGAGACTTCACATCAATAAGATGGATACTTGATTATGAAATCCGAGTCCTTGAAGAAAAAGGTTGGGTGGGAGGGAAAACAAAGGCAACTTGGGGATAGATGAAGTGAACAACTTGGGGAAACCGAGAGGTGATCTTGAGGAAGTGGAAATGATCGGATCCACTTCAAGAGAAACACGCTGGTTGAAAAAGGATTGACATGACAATCTCGATTATCATGAAGGATTAGTATTCACATAGAAGTACGAGAACACCAGTTAGGAAAGGTATGGAATCAACACTTGACATTGAAGCAACTCGAATACCACAACTCAAAACAAAACAAAGGATTGACTTGCAAAATAAGCCGGAACAAACATATGATAGACCCCATATCGTATCATGTGTCTGTTGGGAAGATATTCTAGGAGCTACTTGAATTCCCACTTATAAACTCCCGAAACTTTCTGGTTATGCAATCAGGTGTTGGGGATACAGGGGAAGCATAATATCTCACCCAAACTAACAAATCCTACATCCAGCTGTATGCATCCTTCAAGACATAACCAAGAAACCTTCGGAAATCATTTACCTCAACCTTCGAAAAGCATCCGTTATACGAGTTATGGCAATACTCCTGAACACCCGCCCCAGTACTGGGTGGCGTCGAGGTTATCTCACCAACAACTACATAAAAGAGATTTTCGATGTCGGCAAACTCAGGTATTCCAGAACTGCAACGATAAAATTGTGACAACAACACCTCGGAGCTCAACTCCCCAGGACACTGCCACAACCCTAAATGTCAGGAGGCACCAAGAACAATGTTCTCGGCACAAAACCATCGGAACGATTCCAAGATACTCGTGTGATCCTAAAAAAAATTCATGAAATTTGAGGAGAGAAGAGTCAAAACTTCTACGCCAGGAGGCCTCACCAGAGCGACGAAGGGATTGAGGAGTAAAAAGAATCCTACTCTCCGATATATATAATCCTAAGACTCAAAACATTTTGTTCTAGACTCAACAACGTCAGTGATTCGATCAAGCAGAGGGCTCCTAAGCCGGGGATAGCTCTGATTACCAACTTATAACACACACAATGCGGCTCTATCTCCCACGTGTCGGAGCACGACTTAGAGGCATAACCGCATGGTAGGCATGTCGCAAGAGGGGTAATCTTTACACATCCCATCTACTGAATAAGAAAGGGATAAAGAGTTGGCTTACAATCGCCACTTCACACAATACATAAATATATCATACATCATCCAGAATACAATCAAGGTCCAACTATGCTACCAAAATAAAGAAAGACAACCCCAAATGCTAGATCCCTGATCGTCCCAACTGGGCTCCACTACTGATCAACCGGAAAAGACGCAAAACAATGATCAAGATCTTCATTGAGCTCCCACGTGAGCTGGGTTGCATCACCTGCACTGGTATCATCGGCACCTGCAGCTGTTTGGAAGTATCTGTGAGTCACGAGGACTCAGCAATCTCACACCCGCGAGATCAAGACTATTTAATCTTATGGGTAGGATAGGGTAATGAGGTGGAGCTGCAGCAAGCACTAGCATATATGGTGGCTAACATACGCAAATAAGAGGGAGAAGAGAAGCAACACAATGGTCGAGAAGCTAGAAGTGATCAAGAAGTGATCCTGAAAACTAATTACATTCAAGCATAACACAAGAACCGTGTTCACTTCCTGGACTCCGCCGGAAAGAGACCATCATGGCTACACATGCGGTTGATGCATTTTAATTAAGTTAAGCATCAAGTTTTCTACAACCGGATATTAACAAATTCCCATCTACCCATAACCGCGGGCACGACTTTCGAAAGTTCAAAACCTTGCAGGGGTGTCCCAACTTAGCCCATCACAACCTCTCACGGTCAACGAAGGATATTCTTTCTCCCAGGAAGACCCGATCAGACTCGCAATCCCGGTTACAAACATTTTGACAATGGTAAAACAAGAATAGCAAGACCACCCGCTGTGCCGACAAATCCCGATAGGAGTTGCACATATCTCGTTCTCAGGGCACACCGGATAAGCTAAGCGTATAGGTACCAACATAACCCAAGTTTCCAAGGGACGGTCCCGCACGGTGCTCTAGTTTGGACCAACACTCAGAGGAGCACTGGCCCAGGGGTTTAAAATAAAGATGACCCTTGAGTCTGCAGAACCCAAGGGAAAATAGGCTTAGGTGGCAAATGGTAAAACCAAGGTTGGGCCTTGCTGGAGGAGTTTTATTCAAAGAGAACTATCAAGGGGGTCCCATTCCCCCAACCGCGTAAGGAACACAAAATCAAGGAACATAACACCGGTATGATGGAAACTAGAGCGACAAGAGTGGAACAAAACACCAGGCATAAGGCCGAGCCTTCCACCCTTTACCAAGTATATAGATGCATTAAAGTAAATAAGATATAATAATAATGATATCCCAACAATAACCATGTTGCAAACAAGGAACAAACTTCATCTTCACCTGCAACTAGCAATGCTATAAGAGGGGCTGAGCAAAGCAGTAACATAGCCAAACAACGGTTTGCTAGGAAAGGTGGGTTAGAGGCTTGACATGGCAATATGGGAGGCATGATAAAGCAAGTGGTAGATATCGCGGCATTGCAAAAGAGCGAGCAACTAGCAAGCAAAGATAGAAGTGATTTTTGAGGGTATGGTCATCTTGCCTGAGATCCCGCAAGGAAGAAGAACGAGTCCACGAAGAAGACAAACGGACGTAGTCGAACGGATCCTCACAACTCTGAAACGAAACCGAAGCTAACGAGAGAAGCAACCCGGAAAGAAGGAAGCAACATAGTAAACAACCACCACATAAGCATGACATGATGCGCAAACAATTATGATGCATGTCTGGTTTAAAGAGGCATGGCATGGCAAAGTGCACAAACAACACTACAAGTTAAGTGGAGCTCAATATGCAACGAGTTGCATATTGACAGAACACCACATCAATTATTTAGTTCTCTCCCGTTTAGGTACCCAACAATATTAAATGTTGTTAAACATGGCAAGAGAGTGAAGCATAAACAAACTAACTATCTAAGTAATTTAAATGGGGCCGAAACAACAAGCAACAAGTTCGAAAAATCCCCATGCGCATTTAGTAATTTAATGCAAACAACAATTTAAACCATTTTAAATGTTGTTATCATGATGCGGATGAGATGGCAAGTTTCAAACAATTTTGTTAAAAGTTGATATGAACATGATATGAATCATTGTCGCCATGGCGGAAGGAAAAGGGGCCACGACAACGAATCCGAAAATGATGCCACGACAACATATCGGTTCCGGTATCTCACAGAGATACCGGTGCAAAAGGAAAAGTGACGTGAGCATGTCATGCAAGATGGTGGGGTGATCCCCGTAACCGGGTTCCCACGGGTTAGCGGCAAATGAGGAGGACCGAGCAAGCAGCAATTTGACCATGGTGCAAACATGGGCATCTCATACGTTACATCACATGCATACAGATCACGTGCATCGTTCTGGTGGTTATACCTTCCCAAAAGTGCAATTACGGAGTGGTTCGAGTTCGGTAAAGGAAGTAGGCATTCTCGCGACGGTAGTGGTACACGGTCGTCGTGGTAGTAGTTGTTCACGAGTCGTTGTGGGAAGTTGTCCTTCTCGTGGCGACGGTAGTTGTTCACCCGATGGTTTTGGCAACGGTCACGACATATAGGGTTCGTAGATGTTCGGGTCGAGGGTAGCGGTACTTAGTATCTTGTGGAACTTCACGGTTCGGCGTGGTACTTGTGACATGCACGGGATGATAGTTGTACACGTTCGTAGACGTACTTGGCGTCCGGTGCGGTACTTGGCAAATCCAAGATGTAGAGGTACACTTGTTGAAGCGGAACTTGACGAAATCCATCTGGAGGTGCAACGGATCGTAGTCGAACTTGGTGGTCCTTATAGTCAACGTAGATGAACTTGGCGACAGTTATGCTTGTGCTCACGAAACGGCAAAGAGACACAGCAGCAAAGCTGCTGCTCGGGGATGTCGCGGTCGGTCAAGCAGTGGCTGGAGATGGCAGAACGGCGAGAGGACGCAGGCGAGGTGGCTGTCCATGACAGCGTCGGGCAGGGCTCAAGCTTAGACTCGAGGCATAGGGAAACCGTGAACCGTAGAGGTGCGACAATAGAGGCCGAAGGGGAGGTCGATGCCGCGGGAACAACGACGGCACGGGAACAACGGCTCCAGCGTGGAGCGGACGGAGCAGCTCCGGCGGTGGCGGGGTACAAGGCGAGGACATAGCCGTGCGTTGGTGATGGCTGGAGGCGGAGGCGCTGTGAACTACAGCGGCGGGCACGACCTGAGAATGGGCAGGAGAGCAACACACGTGGGGAGGAGATGGGATCAGGATCCCTCTCCTATGCACGGTGTGCGAGGAGGATTGAAGGGAGAGGGTGAGATCGGGGAGGGAGAGACAGTGCAAGGGAACGAGGGAGATGGAGATGGGATCGAGCGAAGGCGGCGCTTGGGAGGAGGATGAGGGGGATCGAGGAGATGGGGTCTCCTGGCGCTAGGTTAAAGGAGGAGGAGGGCCGGCCTGGTGGGCTGAGAGGAAAAGAATGGGCAGGCCTCGCTGGGCTTCCTCTTCTCCCACTTGAGTCTTTTTTTTAGCAAAAAAAGAATTAGAGAGAATAAAAGAAAGAGAGGTTTTAGGGAAGGAATTTGGGAACGAGGAAAATTTTCCCGGACTCATAAAAATATGACGAATTGAAATAAAATGGTGAAAGGAATTTTAGAGAGAATAAAGTTCACACAAAGGAACATGTTTGAATTTAATTCAAACTTGCATGAATTTATAACCTAACCAAACTGAATCCAAATGGGCTTAAATTTTATAGGATGAATCTACATAATAAATATGATTTATGGGAAAAAGATGAACATTTATTTGAGCAATTCTATTTGCAACTCAAATAAATGGAGAAAAGTGAAAGAAAGAAGTGGCATAGGGATTTGAAACTTGGGTGAAACCAAGTTGGAAGTGAGCATGGGGTTGATGGAAAGATCAAGAGAAGAAAAGAAGTTGCAATGCACATGAGAAACTAAATTAAACAAACACAACAATGGTATGGAGAAGATGCATGATGCAATGCACATATGCAATGATGAATGCAACAAACCAACAACTCACACGACGAAACTCGGAAAACATGGAAGGCGTCTGAAGCTTCGGTCTTGGGGCGTTACATGAACTTTCTTTGGCCATGTTATTTTGAGAAGACATAATTGCTTAGTTAGTATGATTGAAGTATTATTATTTTTATGTCAATATTAAACTTTTGTCTTGAATCTTATGGATCTGAATATTCTTGCCACAATAAAGAGAATACCATGGATAAATATGTTAGGTAGCATTCCGCATGAAAAATTCTGTTTTTATCATTTACCTACTCGAGGACGAGCAGGAATTAAGGTTGGGGATGCTTGATACGTTTCTAACGTATCTACAATTTTTGATTGTTCCATGCTATTATATTATCGACCTTGGATGTTTTATATGCATTTATATGCTATTTTATATGATTTGTGGGACTAACTGCTACCTCTTGAGCACTGCACTGGTTTTCCTCGAAGAGGAAGGGATGATGCAGCGTAGTAGCGTAAGTATTTCCCTCAGTTTTTGAGAACCAAGGTATCAACCCAGTAGGAGGCTACACACGAGTCCCGCGTACCTGCACAAAACAAATAAATCCTCGCAACCAAGGCGAATAGGGGTTGTCAATCCCTACACGGCCACTTACGAGAGTGAGATCTGATAGATATGATAAGATAATATTTTTGGTATTTTTGTGATAAAGATGCAAAGTAAAATAAAGGCAAAGTAAAGAGAAAAGGAAATAACTAAGTAGTAGGAGATTAATATGATAAAGCTAGACCCGGGGGCCATAGGTTTCACTAGTGGCTTCTCTCGAGAGCATAGGTATTCTACGGTGGGTTAACAAATTATTGTTGAGCAATTGACAGAATTGAGCATTGTTATGAGAATATCTAGGTATGATCATGTATATAGGCATCACGTCCGAGACAAGTAGACCGACTCATGCCCGCATCTACTACTATTACTCCACTCATCAACCGCTATCCAGCATGCATCTAGAGTATTAAGTTAAAAAATAGAGTAACGCCTTAAGAAAGATGACATGATGTAGAGGGATAAACTCATGCAATATGATGAAAACCCCATCTTGTTATCGTCGATGGCAACAATACAATACGTGCCTTGTTGCCCCTACTGTCACTGGGAAAGGACACCGCAAGATTGAACCCAAAGCTAAGCACTTCTCCCATTGCAAGAAAGATCAATCTAGTAGGCCAAACCAAACTAATAATTTGAAGAGACTTGCAAAGATAACCAATCATACATAAAAGAAATCAGAGAAGATTCAAATATTGTTCATAGATAGACTTGATCATAAACCCACAATTCATCGATCTCAACAAACACACCGCAAAAAGAAGATTACATCAAATAGTTCTCCACAAGAGAGGGGGAGAACATTGTATTGAGATCCAAAAAGAGAGAAGAAGCCATCTAGCTAATAACTATGGACCCGTAGGTCTGAGGTAAACTACTCACACTTCATCAGAGGGGCTATGGTGTTGATGTAGAACCCCTCCGTGATCTATGCCCCCTCCGGCGGAGCTCCGGAACAGGCCCCAAGATGGGATCTCGTGGATACAAAAAGTTGCGGCGGTGGAATTAGGTTTTTGTCTCCGTATCTGATTGTTTGGGGTATGTAGGTATATATAGGAGGAAGGAGTACGTCGGTGGAGCAACAGGGGCACACGAGGGTGGAGGGCCCGCCTGGGGGGGGGGGGGTAGGCGCGCCCCCCTACATCGTGGCCTCCTCTTTTGTGTCTTGACGTAGGGTCCAAGTCTCCCGGGTCTTGTTTGTTGAGAAAATCACGTTCCCGAAGGTTTCATTCCGTTTGGACTCCGTTTGGACTCCGTTTGGTATTCCTTTTCTTCAAAACCCTAAAACAGGCAAAAAAACAGCAATTCTGGGTTGGGCCTCCGGTTAATAGGTTAGTTCCAAAAATAATATAAAAGTGGATTATAAAGCCCAATAATGTCCAAAACAGTAGATAATATAACATGGAGAAATAAAAAATTATAGATATGTTGGAGACGTATCACTAACCTATTAACCTAGAGCCCAGTGCCAGTTTCTGTTTTTTCCTTAATTTTGAGTTTTACAGAAAAGGAAAATCAAACAGAGTATAATTGACCTGAAACTTGACGGAACTTATTTTTGGACCAGAAGAAGGCCATGGAGTACAAGTGTTGGGCCCGAAGAGTCCCGGGCTTCCCACGAGGGTGGGGGCGCGTCCACCCCTGGGTGCGCCTCCCTTCCTCATGGACAGCCCAGAGACCCCCCTGACTTGTTCTCGACGCCAAAACCTCTTATATATACTGAAACTTCCAGAAAGAAACCTAGATTGGGAGTTCTGCTGCCAGAAGTCTTCGTAGCCACCGAAAACCAATCTAGACCCGTTCTGGCACCCTGCCGGAGGGGGGAATCCCTCTCCGGTGGCCATCTTCATCATCCCGGCACTCTCCATGACGAGGAGGGAGTAGTTCACCCTCGGGGCTGAGGGTATGTACCAGTGACTATGTGTTTGATGTATCGCGAGCTTTGCTATTATAGTTGGATCTTATGATGTTTCTCCCCCTCTACTCTCTTGTGATGAATTGAGTTTTTCCTTTGAAGTTACCTCACCGGATTGAGTCTTTAAGGATTTGAGAACACTTGATGTATGTCTTGCATGTGCTTATCTGTGGTGACAATGAGATATCATGTGATCCACTTGATGTATGTTTTGGTGATCAACTTGCGAGTTCCGTGACCTCGTGAACTTATGCATAGAGGTTGGCACATGTTTTCGTCTTGACTCTCCGGTAGAAACTTTGGGGCACTCTTTGAAGTTCTTTGTGTTGGATGAATAGATGAATCTGAGATTGTGTGATGCATATCGTATAATCATACCCACGGATACTTGAGGTGACATTAGGGTTTTGGTTGATTTGTGTCTTAAGGTGTTATTCTAGTACGAACTCTTGAATAGATCGATCAGAAAGAATAACTTTGAGGTGGTTTCGTACCCTACAATAATCTCTTCATTTGTTCTCCACTATTAGTGACTTTGGAGTGACTCTTTGTTGCATGTTGAGGGATAGTTATATGATCCAGTTATGTTATTATTGTTGAGAGAACGTGTACTAGTGAAAGTATGAACCCTAGGCCTTGTTTCCTAGCATTGCAATACTGTTTATACTCACTTTTACCACTTGCTACCTTGCTGTTTTTATATTTTCAGATTACAAAAACCTATATCTACCATCCATATTGCACTTGTATCACCATCTCTTCGCCGAACTAGTGCACCTATACAATTTACCATTGTATTGGGTGTGTTGGGGACACAAGAGACTCTTTGTTATTTGGTTGCAGGGTTGCTTGAGAGAGACCGTCTTCATCCTACGCCTCCCATGGATTGATAAACATTAGGTCATCCACTTGAGGGAAATTTGATACTGTCCTACAAACCTCTGCACTTGGAGGCCCAACAACGTCTACAAGAAGAAGGTTGTGTAGTAGACATCAGGCGGCGGCGATGAAAAGCCAACAGTCAGCGGCAAGAAGCTTCCTCGCCTAGACGATGTCGCGGGGCCATCCAACAAGAAAAACAAGAAGAAGAAGGACTAAATTAAGCAGACGGTTCATCGGAGTGAACGGTATGCCGTATATCGCACACACCTTGATCTGGCTGCTTGTTTCTGTTGTTCTGTCTCATCGCAAACAGTTCGTACAGATCAACCGTATGCCCCTCATCGCACACGCAACTATAATCGGAACCGTGTTTGATGTATCATTCATCGCAAACGTTTTGCATCATTTCTGACGGTTTTCATACATCACCGTTTGCGATTATTGCATCGCACATAGTTTCTCGAAGGGTCTCTGATCGTAGTGTCGCGTTAGCAGCATCCTGCAGTAGTGTCGAGAGCACTTGATATATGTCTTGCATATGAATACTCATGGTGACAATGGGGTATCATATTGATTCACTTGATATGTGTTTTCGCATTCAACTCGCGGATTCCCGCATTGTCATTGGGGTAAGCTATGCATAGGGGTTGATGCACGTTCTCGTCTTTTGTTTCTCCGGTAGAAATCTTGGAGCACTCTTTGAGGTTCTTTGTGTTGGATTGAGTATTACGAATCTAAAATTATTTGGTGTTATTTTAGTCCGGACTCTTGGATATGTCGATTGGAAAGAATAGCTTCGAGGTGGTTTACTACCCTACAAACGATTTCTTCTTATGCTATCCACTAGATAGGAACTTTGGAGTGATTCTTTGTTGCACGCTAAGGGATGGTTATATGATCCAATTATATTAGCATTGTTGAGAGATTGCACTGGCGAAAGTACGGACCCTAGGCCTCATTTTAAAGCATTGCAATACCGTTTTTGTGCCCGTTTACTATTTGCTACCTTTCTGTTTTATTTATTCAGATTATAAAAATATATTTCTACCATCCGTATTACACTTTTATCACCATCTCTTCGCCGAACTAGTGAACCTATACAATTTTCCATTGTATTAGGTGTGTTGGGGACACAAGAGATTTCTTGTATTTGGTTGCAGGGTTGTTTGAGAGAGACCATATTCATCCTACGCCTCCCACGGATTGATAAACATTAGGCCATCCACTTGAGGGAAAATTGCTACTCTCCTACAAAACTATGGGCTTGGAGGCCCAACACGAGTCTACAAGAATAAAGTTGCGTAGTAGACATCAGGGCCTTCTTCTCGCGTGCGTCCAGATCTTGTGTAGGCTATGATTCAGGGGATCGGGCCGTCGGCTGCTGCTACCTCTTGAGCAAGCATTGGTTTTCCCTTGAAGAGGAAAGGGTGATGCAGCAAAGTAGCGTAAGTATTTCCCTCAGTTTTTGAGAACCAAGGTATCAATCCAGTAGGAGACTACACGCAAGTCGCCTAGTACCTGCACAAACAATCAATAACCTTGCAACCAACACGATAAAGGGGTTGTCAATCCCTTCACGGCCACTTGCAAAAGTGAGATATGATAAAGATAATAATTTAAATATTTTTGGTATTTTTGTTGTATAGATTGTTGTCGGCGCTCTGGGAGCAGAGGTCCCCAGACTTGCCTGCCTGCGGCCTGCGGCGTGGCTCAAGTGGGGGCCCAGCGCGGCCCATCTTCATCAGCTCAAGCTCAAGACCCTCGCGAGGGGCCAAGCCTTGCGGGGCGGACGACAGAAAGCTTCCTTAGAGGCAGCCTCATTAGGCAGGCTCGCGAGGAGGCGGAGAGATCAAGGCAGGGGTACCTCGCGAGGAGCCCGTGATGCAAGCCATGACGATTGAGACCAGGCGGGCGCCAGGCGGGCGCCGGCCTGTGCAGTGTCCTTGTTTCCCCTTTGGTGCAAAGGGGGCAAGCACAGGTCAAGGTATCGGGCAAAGGTTACCATTCTGGTGCAATGAGACCAAGACCAATAGAGCGGCAGGACGGAGGTCACCGTGGAGCCCAAGACGGCATCATCACCAGAGCTTTTGGCAGCCAAAGACCACCTTTGGTCAGGATAACTTGTACTAGATGTTCCCCTTCAAAATGGCCAATTGTTGGCGCCCTTCCCGCTCATTATTTGGGGAGAGGCCCAGGGCCCCTATAAATAGAGCTAGCCACCACAGAGTAGAGGGGGAGAAAAGAGAGATGGCTAGAGATCTGATAGAACCCTAGCAGAGAGAGAGAGAGAGAGAGAGAGAGGCGACTGAACTCACCCAAGCAGTTCATTGCACCAGCTCAAGAACACCTCTCGCGAGGCTGTTCTTCCCTTGTACTGTTCATCATCAGCCCCCGAGGCAATCCACCACACCACACACTGGAGTAGGGTATTACACCACAACGGTGGCCCGAACCAGTATAAATCTCGTGTCCCTTGTGTTGTTCGTTGTTTCCAGCTTAGATCACGCGAGGAGATTGGACATAGATCAGTAGGGGAGAGATCTCCGCGTGCACCCCAGTGTCGAACCTCAAGGGTCTGCCAGAACCCGAAATCCAACATTTGGCACGCCAGGTAGGGGTGCACCGGAGTTCTCCCTCCTGACGACCCGCTCTCCCCCGACATCGCATCCCGCCCTCATGGCGGACAACGCGCTGCTCGCTCCAGCAACGGATGCCGAAACTGGGGCCAGGGGGCTCCAGGCCTTGGCCCCCGCCCTGCGACAGGTGCAGTGGCCGCGCAAGTTCAAGCCCGAGATGCCGCTGCGCTACAGCGGCGCGACAGACCCGATGATTTTCCTGCTGGCGTACGAGGAGGCCATCCTCAGAGCCAGGGGAGACGACCGGGTGATGGCCAACTGGTTACCCATGGCCCTCACCGGCGTCCCGAGCGCATGGCTCCTCCACCTGCCGACGGCTTCTGTCACCTCCTGGGAGGAGCTGCGCGGCCTCTTCCTCGCTCGTTTTGCCGCACCAGCGCCGCCCGTCGTCGCGGCTCTCCTAGGTGGCTCCCAGGCATCGCCCTCGAGCCATCACATCAAGCCGTTCACCCGCCGGATCAACACCGCCTCCAAGCACCGAGAAGCCCCCTGGGCTGGGTGGCGCCCAAGGCCGATCTAACCTTCGACTCGAAGGACCACCCCTTCAACCCCATCGGTTCGGGCGCGCTCCCGATGCTGTGCACCCCCACCATCTGCCAAGTGGCCGTCACCAGGACCCTCATCGACGGTGGTGCCAGCCTCAACGTGCTCTCGGTGGAGGCCTTTAGCCTCCTCCACGTGCCGCTGGAGCGGCTCCAACCCAGCAGGCCTTTCTCGGGCGTCGGAGCCGGTTCCACCGCCTCCTTGGGACATATCCGCCTCCCGGTGACCTTCGGCACCTGCGACAACTTCCGCACAGAGCTGATCGACTTCGACATCGCCCCCATTGGCCTCGCCTACAATGCCATCCTCGGCTACCCGGCCTCGGCTCAGTTCATGGCAGCAACTCACCTGACGTACAACCTCATGAAGAAGCCTGGGAGCAGCGGCGTCCTCACCGTGCCAGGGGACACAAGGGATGCGCTGCAGGTGCTCCAGCTTGTTTTCAGGGCGGCCGCGGTGGCACAGCCCACTAGCACCGACGCCCTTGAGCACAAGGGGGCTGCGTCGGCTAAAAAGAAGCAGTTGTTCACCCAAGACAAGGCAGGAACAAAGCAGGTACCAGTCGACGAGGACGGGTCCACTGGCGCCACCTTCACCATAGGAGCCAACCTCGAGCCCGAGTAGGAGAAAGCCCTGGTGAGGTTCCTGCGTGCGAACAAGAAGGTGTTCGCGTGGGAACCTGATCAGTTAGCAGGGGTCCCAAGGGAAGTGATTGAGCATCACCTCAACGTGTGCCCCAATGTGCGCCCCGTGAAGCAGAAGGCGAGGCGGCAGTCCACTGAGAAATAGGCTTTCATCGTTCAAGAGACCCGGAAGCTAGAGGCGGCAGGAGTTATCCGCGAGGTCCGCTACCCTGATTAGCTGGCCAATCCGGTCGTTGTGCCAAAAAAGGGAGGAAAGGAGCACATGTGCATCGACTTCACCAACCTCAACAAGGCCTGCCCGCAGGATCCATTTCCGCTCCCCTGCATTGACCAGATAGTCGACTCCACGGCCGAGTGTGACCTATTGTGCTTCCTAGATGCCTTCTCAGGCTATCACCAGATCAAGATGGTGGTAGAAGACGTGGAAAAGACGGCTTTCCTGACCCCGTGTGGAGTGTACTGCTATACGTGCATGCCATTTGGGTTGCGCAACGTAGGTGCGACCTTTCAGCGGCTGATGCACATCGCCTTCGGCCGGCAGCTTAGGAGGAATGTTGAAGCTTATGTCGATGACATTGTGGTGAAGTCTCGTGAGGCATGAACCCTGATACAGGACCTGGAGGAAACCTTTGCGAGCCTCAACGAAGTGGACCTATGGCTCAACCAAGAGAAGTGCGTGTTTGGAGTCCCCTCGGGCAAGCTCCTGGGTTTCCTCGTGTCCCATAGGGGCATCGAGGCCAACTCGGAAAGGTCAAGGCAGTCGAAGATATGAGCCCGCCAAGGACCCTCAGAGAAATGCAGAAGCTCGCCGGGTGTGTAACTGCGCTGGGGCGCTTCATCTCCAAGCTGGGGGAACGAGCGCTACCCTTCTTCAAGCTAATGAAGAAAAAGGGCCCCTTCGAATGGACCGAAGAGTCCAACAAGGCATTCCAAGACCTCAAGAGGTACCTTACCAGTCCACCGGTGATGGTAGCTCCGTGTCCTCGGGAGCCCCTGGTGCTCTACCTTGCGGCCACCCCCTACTCCGCTAGCGCAGCCCTGGTGGCGGTCAGGGAGGAGCGCTGTGCCAAGGCCGCATCGACCGTCCGAACCGAAGCAAAGCAGAGCCAGGAGGGCCTCGTGAAGGCCGCAACCGCAGCCGGAAAGGAACAGCCGTAACAGGAGAATGCACCCAGAGCAGGAGAGGCCTCTTTAGGCGACCAAGCACTGGGAGCTCCGTCGTCTCAAGAGACGCCTCGGCCTCTGGAGGACGCAAGCTATGCCAGCACCCTCAACCTCGTCGAGCACCCGGTGTACTTCGTCAGCATGATGCTACGGGACACAAGGGCACGATATCCCATGCCTCAAAAACTCCTCGCGCTACTAGTGGCCTCACACAAGCTACGCCACTACTTCCAAGGCCATCCCATCAAAGTCGTCTCAGCATACCCCTTGGAAAGAGTACTTAGGAGCCTCTACTCAGCGGGGAGGGTTGCTGAATGGAACATTGAACTATAGGCATTTCAGCTGGAATTCAGTACGACCAGAGTCATCAAGGGAGCCGCACTTGCGGATTTCGTGGCAGAATGGGCAGAAGTGCCGGGTCTCGAGGCAGGCGAAGACCGATCACTTTCCCCGGGAAGTGAAGTACCGGACGGTTGGGTCATGTACTTTAATGGGGCATTCTCCCGACGCGGTGCGGGAGCTAGTGCAGTGCTCATATCCCCTACTCAAGACAAACTCTACTACGCCGTACAACTCTGCTTCCAGCATGGAGAAAAGGTTTCCAACAACATAGCGGAGTATGAAGGCCTAATAGCATGCTTGAAGGCCGCAATTGCCTTAGGGGTGAAGCGCCTCATCATCAAGGGCGATTCGCAGCTCCTCGTCAACTTCTCCAACAAGATATACGAGCCAAAGGACGAGCACATGGAAGCCTACCTAGCTGAGATTCGCAAGATGGAGAAATAGTTCTGGGGGGTGGAGTTGCAGCATGTGCCTCACAACACCAATCAGGAGGCTGATGACATTGCCAAGAGGGCATCTAGGAGGCTGCCTCAGGAGCCTGGCGTCTTCGAGGAGCGGCTCTTCAAACCCTCGGCGGTGCCGTCACTATCGAGCACGGCGCAACCAAGGGAGGAGCTCCCTCAGCCACCTGCCTCAGGAGCCCCGGTCTGCGGCCCGGCCTCAGGGGCACGCCTGCTCCTGGCGTTAGAACCTCAGGAAGGGTGTTGGATCCCAGAGCTCAAGAACTACCTGATGCAAGGGACTCTGCCGGAGAATGAGGAGGAAGCCGAGCGTGTGGCGCGGTAGGCCACGACTTATTGCATCAAGGATGGAGAGCTCTACAGGAAGTGACCAAATGACGTGTCCCTACGTTGCATCTCCCGAGAGCAAGGGAAGGAGCTACTGGCGGACATACACGGCGGAGACCGCGGGCACCACTCGTCGTCACGAACCCTCATCGGCAAGGTGTTCCGTAGTGGATTCTACTGGCCCAAGGCGCTCAACGACGCCGTTGAGCTGGTGAAGGCTTGCGAGGCCTGCCAGTTTCACGCTAAGCAGATCCATCAGCCTGCGGGGGGTCTACAGACTATACCCCTCTCATGGCCGTTCACAGTTTGGGGGCTGGACATTCTAGGCCTGTTTCCTCGGGCGCCAGGGGGCTATCGCTACCTCTACGTTGATGTGGACAAGTTCACCAAGTGGGCCGAGGTGGAAGCCATCCGCACAATCCCGGCAGGCTCTGCGGTCAAATTCATCAAGGGCCTCGTGAGCCGGTTTGGGGTGCCCAACCGCATCATCACCGACAATGGTTCGCAGTTCACCAGTAATCTCTTCAAAACATAATGTGCTAACCTTGGAACGTAGATATGCTATGCTTCGGTAGCACACCCCCGGAGCAACGGCCAGGCCGAGCGAGCCAACGCGGAGGTCCTGAGGGGCCTCAAAGCCAGGACCTTCAAGAAGAAGTTGGAGGCCTGTGGCAGGGGCTGGTACGATGAGCTCCAGTCAGTGTTGTGGTCAATCCGCACAACTGCGACCAAGCCGACTGGCGAGACCCCGTTCTTCCTCGTCTACGGAGCATAGGCTGTTCTCCCTCACGAGGTCAGGTGTCGCTCCACACGGGTCCTGGCGTTCGACGAGACGTAGCAGGACGCCATGCAGGGGGCGGATCTCGTGCTGGGGGAAGAACGCCGTCGAGAAGCCACGCTGCGAGTGGCAAGGTATCAACAGGCGCTGTGACGATACCACTGCCGCAACATCCGCCCCAGAACTCTTGAGGTAGGGGATCTCGTGCTCAGACGGGTTCTCTCCAGGGAGGGGCTGCACAAGCTCTCTCCCATGTGGGAGGGCCTGTTCATGGTTGTTCATGTTTCCAGGCCTGGCTCCGCGTGCTTGGAGACCACGGAGGGGGTACCCATCCAGAACGCGTGGAACATTCAACATCTCCGGAGGTTCTATCCCTGAGCGAGGCCTAGCGCCTAGGAAAGGCCCGGTGCTTGTGAAGAAGGCAAATGCTTGTGAAGCTGCCGCGTTTTGGGAAAGGCCCGGTGCCTGTGAAGAAGGAAAATGCCTGTGAAGCTGTCGCGTTTTGGGAAAGGCTCGGTGCCTGTGAAGAAGGCAAATGCCTGTGAAGCTGCCGCGTTTTGGGAAAGGCCCGGTGCCTGTGAAGAAGGCAAATGCCTGTGAAGCTGCCGCATTTTGGGAAAGGCCCGGTGCCTGTGAAGAAGGCAAATGCCTGTGAAGCTGCCGCATTTTGGGAAAGCCCCGGTGCCTGTGAAGAAGGCAAATGCGTGTGAAGCTGCCACATTTTGGGAAAGGCCCGGTGCCTGTGAAGAAGGCAAATGCCTGCGAAGCTGCCGCGTTTCGGGAAAGGACCGGTGCCTGTGAAGAAGGCCAATGCCTGTGAAGCTCGCCACTCATGACACTCTCACGTAATAATGAGTGGGGCTGTACACGCCCCGGAGTCTCTGGAGTGCCGCCCTCGGGCCTCGGGGGCTCCTTCCCACGCCCAGTGGCAGCACTTAGCTCCGCGCTGGTGAGAAGACGTTGAAAACTAGAATAGGTGCCGGACGCGGCTTTCCCATTTTCTTTCTGCAGTTGGCTTATTTATTCCCGTTTGAAGCTTTATTGGAGTTGTTGACATTCCTGGCTTGTGGTTCTTTATCTTTTTCACTCGCTTGCCTCGTTTTCTCTCGCACAAGTCTCGTGAGGGAGGTTCGCGGGCGCCCTCGCGAGTGTTTTCTGCCCCAATCATTTGGAGCTTTCCTATCCGAGTCCTCTGCGGGAGCACCCCTCCTAGTCTGTGCCCCGCGGGCATCGCGACACGAGTGCAGGACCTGGGCCGATCGCCCCCACACCCAAGACCAAAAGTTACCCCTCCTACTAATCCTTGCAGGGCATGAAGCGCATGGCGAGGCCACGGCCTCGGGAGGTGAGGGCCGCGTCAGGCCCCATCGAGCTAAAACAGTTCCCGCACATGGTGCACAGCGCGGAAACACAGCGCAGAAGTAGCGGAAGCAACATGATGGTTAACAGCAGCAGTTCTAACACGCCCCCGCGGGGCCTTATACTACCCTCTATTTCTGCGCAGAAAAGGAAGGAAAACAAAATGGGCGTGATTCGTCCTACAACAACCCACATCGAAGGTTCGAGCTGCTCCTGAGGCTCGGGCGGATCCCTCCTCTCGCTTCATCGGGGCGCGACGGCGGGCTGACCCGCTACCTTCACCCAGGCGGGCGCGACGGCATGGGGGCTGGCCGCAGCCACCGTTGGAGGAGCTGCTGCCTGAGAGGGAGTCGCCGAAGCTCAGCGAACCCCAAGCACCGCTGCCCGTACACCTGTCGCCGTCTTCATCCTGGTCAGTACCGGGGCTGCTCAGGCAGCCGCGGTCGTTGTCTTCGGGGCAGCACCCAGCACGGCGACCGTCTTCCCCGAACACCCTCACGTAGAGGGTGGCGTCACCATCGAACTTGAAGTGTAGGGTGCACCACCGGCTCAGGCCGTGCGTGCGGGCAAACGTTTGCCAGCCGCGGGTTAGGGTCCCATTCCCAGAAAAGATGACTTCCAGTGAAGCCCAGGAGGCCCTGCTGCAGCAGCCGTCCGCCTGGAGCCAGAAGCCGCACCGGGCGCTGGCCGGCAGTTCATCTACGAAGAAACGGGGGAACTGGAGCCGGGTGCTGTTTGGGTCCGCCGACCACACGACGAACTCCGGCAGCACCTCCGCAGAGCGAAAGCGTGCCCAGGGGGCGCGCAGCCACGACATGCCCCCCATTGGCAACCGGGTGCTCACCATCGCGCAGGGAACCGCCTCCATGGCCGCGGGAGGCCACTACGGGGACTGTGGAATACTTGCGAGGGCGGCCTCGGCCGCGCTTGGTCGGGGGGAGTCAGGCCCTGCCTGGTGGGCCTTTCCTTTCTCCACGGCTGAGAATCTCTTTGGAGCCATGGTTACAATGAGTAGCCAAGAAGAAGGCAAGGAGCAGCAGGAAGGGACGGGCTGAAGGGGCTCGCGCAGCCCCGTACTTATAGCCGGAGGAGGCCAACCGCCGAGCACCACGATCACAGGTAATCATGATCGGTTTCTCTGCATGCAGGGACTTGTCAAGTCGTGCGGTCGCCGAGGCATCATGGGGAAGCACATACGCCCATGTCCAATCAATCGCCACACGACGCCCAAGGCCGCAGGCTGTTAGGGCCCGCGGCGCTTCGCGTTTACCCCTTCGCTTCCCTGCTAGGCCAAGCCCAAGCGCGCCTTGGGCCCGGGGGCTACTGTTGGCGCTCTGGGAAGGGGGGTCCCCAGACTTGCCTGCCTACGGCCTGCGGCGTGGCTCAAGTGGGGGCCCAGCGCGGCCCATCTTCATCAGCTCAAGTTCAAGACCGTCGCGAGGGGCCAAGCCTCGCGGGGCGGACGATAGAAAGCTTCCTCAGAGGCAGCCTCATCAGGTAGGCTCGCGACGAGGCGGAGAGATCAAGGCAGGGGTACCTCGTGAGGAGCCCGTGACGCAAGCCATGACAATCGAGACCAGGCGGGCGCCAAGTGGGCGTCGGCCTGTGCGGTGTCCTTGTTTCCCCTTTGGTGCAAAGGGGGCAAGCACATGCCAAGGCATCGGGCAAAGGTTACCACTCCGATGCAACGAGACCAAGACCAACAGAGCGGCAGGACGGAGGTCACCGTGGAGCCCAAGACGGCGTCATCACTAGAGCTTTTGGCAGCCGAAGACCACCTTTGGTCAGGATAACTTGTACTAGATGTTCCCCTTCAAAATGACCAATTGTTGGCGCCCTTCCCGCTCATTATTTGGGGAGAGGGCCAGGGCCTCTATAAATAGAGCTAGCCACCACAGAGTAGAGGGAGGGGGGAGAAAAGAGAGACGGCTAGAGATCTGATAGAACCCTAGCAGAGAGAGAGAGGCGACTGAACTCACCCAAGCTGTTCATCACACCAGCTCAAGAACACCTCTCGCGAGGCTGTTCTTCCCTTGTACTGTTCATCATCAGCCCCCGAGGCAATCCACCACACCACACACTAGAGTAGGATATTACACCACAACGGTGGCCCAAACCAGTATAAATCTCGTGTCCCTTGTGTTGTTTGTTGTTTCCAGCTTAGATCACGCGAGGAGATTGGACGTAGATCGGTAGGGGAGAGATCTCCGCGCGCACCCCAGTGTTCAAACCTCAAGGGTCTACCGGAACCCGAAATCGACAATTGTAAAATAAAGATTGCAAAATAAATAGTAAACTAGAATTATAGATGGGGAACTTATATGATGTGAAATAGACCCAGGGGCCATAGGTTTCACTAGTGACTTCTCTCATGATAGCATGTATTACGGTGGGTGAACAAATTACTGCTGAGCAATTGATATAAAAGCGCGTAGTTATGATGATATCTAAGGCAATGATAATGAATATAGGCATCACGTCCGTGTCAAGTAGACCGAAACGATTCTGCATCTACTACTATTACTCCACACATCGACTGCTATCCAGCATCCATCTAGAGTATTAAGTTCATAAGAACGGAGTAACGCATTAAGCAAGATGACAAGATGTAGAGGGATAAACTCAAGCAATATGATATAAACCCCATCTTTTTATCCTTGATGGCAACAATACAATACGTGCCTTGTTGCCCCTGCTGTTACTGAGAAAGGACACCGCAAGATTGAACCCAAAGCTAAGCACTTCTCCCATTGCAATAAAGATCAATCTAGTAGGCCAAACTAAACCAGTAATTGGAAGAGACTTGCAAAGATATCAAATCATGCATATAAGAATTCAGAGGAGAACCAAATAATATTCATAGATAATCAAATTCATAAACCCACAATTCATCGGATCTCGGCAAACACACCGCAAAAGAGTATTACATCGAATAGATCTCCAAGAACATCGAGGAGAACTTTGTATTGAGAACCAAAGAGATAGAAGAAGCCATCTAGATAATAACTATGGACCCGAAGGTCTATGGTAAACTACTCACACATCATCGTAGAGGCTATGGTGTTGATGTAGAAGCCCTCCGTGATCGAATCACCCTCTGGCAAATCGCTGAGAAAGGCCCCAGATGGGATCTCATGGGTACAGAAGGTTGCGGCGATGGAAAAGTGGTTTCGTGGCTCTCCTGGATGTTTTTAGGGTACATGGGTATATATAGGTGAAAGAAGTACGTGGTGGAGCTCCATGGGGCCCACGAGGGTGGGGGCGCGCCTACCCCCCTAGTCACGCCCCCTGCCTCGTGGAAGCTTCACAGACTTCCAGACTTGTACTCCAAGTATCCTGGGTTGCGTTTGTTCCAAGAAAGATCCTCGCGAAGGTTTTGTTACGTTTGGATTCCATTTGATATTCCTTTTCTGCGAAACCCTGAAATAGGCAAAAAAAACAACAATTTGCACTGGGCCTTCGGTTAATAGGTTAGTCCCAAAAATAATATAAAAGTGCATATTAAAGCCCATTAAACATCCAAAACAGATAATATAATCGCATGGAACAATCAAAAATTATAGATACGTTTGAGACATATCAAGCATCCCCAAGCTGAATTCCTGCTCGTCCTCGAGTAGGTAAATGATAAAAAACAGAATTTTTGATGTGGAATGCTACCTAACATAATTTTCAATGTAATTTTATTTATTGTGGCGTAAATATTCAGATCCGAAAGATTCAAGACAAAAGTTTAATATTGACATAAAAACAATAATACTTCAAGCATACTAACCAAGCAATTATGTCTTCTCAAAATAAGATAGCCAAAGAAAGCTCATCCCTACAAAATCATATAGTTTGGCCATGCTTCATTTTCGTCACACAAAATGCTCCCATCATGCACAACCCCAATGACAAGCCAAGCAATTGTTTCATACTTTAGTATTCTCAAACTTCTTCAACTTTCGAGCCATGGACATAGCACTATGGGTGGAATAGAATATGATGATGGAGGTTGTGTGGAGAAGACAAAAATGGAGAAAGTCTCACATTGACGCGGTTAATCAATGGGCTATGGAGATTCCCATCAATTGATGTCAATGCGAGGAGTAGGGATTGCCATGCAGCGGATGCACTAGAGCTATAAATGTATGAAAGCTCAACAAAAGAAACTAAGTGGGTGTGCATCCAACTTGCTTGCTCACGAAGACCTAGGGCATTTTGATGAAGCCCATTGTTGTAATATACAAGCCAAGTTCTATAATAAAAAATTCCCACTAGTATATGAAAGTGAAAAAATAAGAGACTCTCTATCATGAAGATCATGGTGCTACTTTGAAGCACAAGTTTGGAAAAAGGGATAGTAACATTGCCCCTTCTCTCTTTTTCTCTCATTTTTTGGGCCTTCTCTTTTTTTGGCCTTTCTCTCTTTTTTTTGATTTCCTCATAGGACAATGCTCTAATAATGATGATCATAACACTTCTATTTATTTACAACTCAAAAATTACAACTCGATACTAGAACAAAATACGACTATATATGAATGCCTCCGGCAGTGTACCGGGATGTGCAATGATTCAAGAGTAACATGTATAAAAAATTATGAGCGGTGGCTTTGCCACAAATACGATGTCAACTACATGATCATGCAAGGCAATATGACAATGATGGAGCGTGTCGTAAAAAAACGGAACGGTGGAAAGTTGCATGGCAATATATCTCGGAATGGCTATGGAAATGCCATAATTGGTAGGTATGGTGGATGTTCCGAGGAAGATATAAGGAGGTTTATGTGTGAAAGAGTGTATCATATCACGGGGTTTGGAAGCACCGGCAAAGTTTGCACCACCCCTCGAGGTGAGAAAGGGCAATGCATGGTACCGAAGAGGCTAGCAATGATGGAAGGGTGAGAGTGCGTATAATCCATGGACTCAACATTAGTCATAAGGAACTCACATACTTATTGCAAAAATCTACAAGTCATCAAAACCAAGCACTACGCACATGCTCCTAGGGGGATAGATTCGTAGGAAAAGACCATCGCTTGTCCCCGACCGCCACTCATAAGGAAGGCAATCAAAGAACACCTCATGCTTCAAATTTGTCACACAACGGTTACCATACGTGCATGCTATGGGACTTGCAAACCTCAGCACAAGTATTTATCAATTTCACAATTACTTAACTAGCATGACTCTAATATCACCATCTTCATATCTCAAAACAATCATCAAGTTTCAAACTTCTCATAGTATTGAATGCACTCTATATGGAAGTTTTTATTATACCCATCTTGGAAGCCTATCATATTAGGACTAATTTTATAGCCAAAGCAAATTAACATGCTGTTCTAAAAGACTCTCAAAATAATATAAGTTAAGCATGAGAGATCAATAATTTCTATAAAATAAAACCACCACCGTGCTCTAAAAAGATATAAGTGAAGCACTAGAGCAAAATTATCTAGCTCAAAAGATATAAGTGAAGCACATAGAGTATTCTAATAAATTCCGATTCATGTGTGTCTCTCCCAAAAGGTGTGTACAGAAAGGATGATTGTGGTTAACTAAAAAGCAAAGACTCAAATCATACAAGACGCTCCAAGCAAAATAGACATCATGTGGTGAATAAAAATATAGCCTCAAGTAAAGTTATCGATAGACGAAGATGAAAGAGGGGATGCCTTTCGGGGCATCCCCAAGCTTAGGCTTTTGGTTGTCCTTGAATTTTACCTTGGGGTGCCTTGGGCATCCCCAATCTTAAGCTCTTGCCACTCCTTGTTCCAAAATCCATCAAATCTTTACCCAAAAACTTGAAAAACTTCACAACACAAAACTCAACAAAAAATCTCATGAGCTCTGTTAGTATAAGAAAAAAAACCACCACATTAATGTACTGTAATGAACTCATTCTTTATTTATATTGGTGTTAAACTATTGTATTCCAACTTATCTATGGTTCATACCCCCCGATACTAGCCATAGATTCATCAAAATAAGCAAACAACACACGAAAAACAGAATCTGTCAAAAACAGAACAGTCTGTAGCAATCTGGAAGTTTCGAATACTTCTGTAACTCAAAAAATTCTGAAAAATTAGGACGACCTAAATAATTTGTTTATTGATCTACTGCAGTTGTAATTGGTATTTTATCACTCTGTGGTAAAAAATTAAAATTATTCTCGTGAGCGCATACTTTCTATTTTTATCAGCAAGATCAAATAACAATCACCCATGAAGATCCTAAAGGCTTTACTTGGCACAAACACTAATTAAAACATAAAAAAACACAATCATAACACAGGATAGATGATTCATTTATTACTAAACAGGAATAAAAAGAAAGGAACAAAAATAAAATTGGATTGCCTCCCAACAAGCGCTATAGTTTAACGCCCCTAGCTAGGCATAAAAACAAGAATAGATCTAGGTATTATCATCTTTGGTATGCAATCCATATGTGGCTCTCATAATAGATTCATAAGGTAATTTAATTTTCTTCCTAGGAAAGTGTTCCATGCCTTTCCTTGACGGAAATAGGAATCTAACATTTCCTTCTTTCATGACAGTAATTGCACCAGTCGTTCTAAGGAAAGGTCTACCAAGAATAATTTGACATGTAGGATTGCAATCTATATCAAGAACAATGAATTCTATGGGCACATAATTCCTATTTGAAACAATAAGAACATCATTAATCCTTTCCATAGGTTTCTTAATGGTGGAATTTGCAAGATGCAAATTTAAAGAACAATCATCAAACTCACGAAAACCTAGCACATCACACAAAGTTTTTCGAATTATGGAAACACTAGCCCCAAATCACATAAAGCTTAGCATTCATAATCTTTAATCTAAATTTTAATAGTAGGTTCCCACTCATCATAAAGTTTTCTAGGGATAGAAACTTCTAATTCAAGCTTTTCTTCATAAGATTGCATTAAAGCATCAACGATATGTTTAGTAAAGGCCTTATTTTGATCATAAGCATGAGGAGAATTTAACGTGGATTGCAACAAGGAAATACAATCTATCAAAGAGCAATTATCATAATTAAATTCCTTGAAATCCAAAATAGTGGGTTCATTGCTATGTAATGTTTTGACCTCTTCAATCCCACTTTTATTAATTTTGGCATCAAGATCTAAATACTTTGGATCATTGGGACGCATTTTAACTAGAGTTGACTCATCTCCAGTACCATCTTTATAAAGATTCATATTGGAAAACAAAGATTTAATAGGAGACACATCAACCACTTTTAGATCTTAATCTTTGTTATCATGTAGATCCTCCAGTTTAGCGGCCATCTTATTAACTAAGGTGGCTTGCTTATCCGAAATTTGACTGACTAAATTTTCGAGGTGAGCAAACTGAGATTTCAAACCATAAAATTCTTTAGACATATCATCGAGATCTTTATTCATAGATGCCATAAAGCTTTTCTGTTCTTGTCGGTGGGAACGACACCTATGGGATCACTGGGATCCCTTCTACCGTCGGCTGGTGCGGGGTCGTGAGAAGAGCAGGTTTAGGAGCAAGCACACAGATCATTTACCCAGGTTCGGGCCACGAGGATGCGTAAAACCCTAGTTCTGCTTTGGTGGATGTATTGAGTGTTGTTGGGCTTTTTGAACTGGCTACTGTGGCTGTGCCGTTCCAAAAAGCCGAATCCCTCTCCTCGTCGCCTCGGGCCTCCTTTTATAGGAAAAGGGGTTGCCACAATGGCACACATGAGGTGGAAAGGCCTACAGCGCGCGAGCTTATCGCACGGCATTACGGGATAAAGTGCATTAAATGCGCTACATAGGTGTCCATTAGCTTTATCGGGGACGTGAATGAGGCCCGTCCCGCTCGTCGCCACTCCGCATTGCTTCGACACGCGCCCAGGCTAGCGATGCATGCAGCGCCATGTAGGCAGGCAAGCAGCTAAGGTGGCGCGGTGGTAGGGCCTTCATGAAGATCTGCATGCCACCACGCGGGTGCTTGCTGATTTGGCCTAGAAGCTGCATGTTGCCATGCAGGTGCCTGCCCAGCTGGTTGGGCTGGCAGCTGCATGCGAACGGCGGCGGAGTCTTGGCTGGTGCGGGCCTAGCAGTGGCCCTACTGGCGTCTTCGGCAAGGGCCTTGCTGGGGGCCCAACAAGGGTCTTGCCGTGGTGTCGCAGTCGTCCCCAGCAAGACGCTTGCCGGGGGTCTTGTGGATTTCCTTGGCGAGGACCCCGCCGAGGGTCGTCATCTCCTAATCCTCATCTGATCTCATATATCTATGGTCTTCTCAAAGATCTGCATGCCACCACAGAGGTGCCTCCCGAGCTCTGGTCCCACGTAGTTATTGACGGTGTTCGGAACCTTTGGGCTCAAGGGTGGCTCACTCTGCTGGCATTGGGCAAGTTACCCCGGCAAGGCTCTTGCCGGGGCTGCGGGGGGCCGCCTCGGCAAGGATCTTGCCGAGGGAGTCCACCTCGCCCTCTTGCCCTCCTGCGCTTCTGGTCTTGGCGTCGCCTTGGTTGTCTTGTGCTTCGGCTTCCCTCCTCTGCCCTGGTAAGTGTGGCCGCGGCGCATAGCTCTGACTGCCCGTGCACAAGTAAAGTGGTGCGTGGGCAGGTGGGGCGTATTTTACCGCAGTAACTTCTCGTCCGCTGTGCTTCCCCATGACCCGCGTTGAATGCACGACGTGGAGGGTCGTGCGTGACGTGGGGGTCATCCATGGGGAGGTTCTCGCATGCATGCGTCACATCGTGGTTAATGGGAGAGGAGGCAGCCCGCGCCTTCCCCCATAAAAAGAGGAATAACTGCGGGCGCGCTGCTTACTTTAGCCCCTGCGCCTTTTCCAATCTCGGAACCGTCGTCCCTTTCTCCTTCCTTCTCAAGATTCTGCCCCTTCTTGCCGCCACTGCATTTTCGCTGTCCTCCGCCCCTCGCCTCTCGCAGCCGCCATGGCCCCCAAAACCAACAAGGGCAAAGGGATGGCCAAGGACGCCGGAGCGACGGAGCCACCGGAGAGTGAGTTGGCGGCGCGGTGGACGCAGCTCACCTACTTCCCCTTAACGGTCGACGTGTTCGAGCTCCGAGACAGCTTCAGGCCCCTGTGGGGGTGCAAGATGGGGGGGAGGCGATGGGGCATCCAGCCACGCGCATTGTCCCTGCCAACTGGGCCGAGGCCGCCCCGAATCAGTACCCATTTTTCGATGACTACTTCTCTTGCGGCCTCTGCCCCCCTTTCTCCGATTTCTTCAATGATGTCATGCACACATTTGGCTTCCACCTCCGGGACTTTACTCCAAATGCTGTGCCATGCATGGCTGTTTTTGTCCACCTTTGTGAGGGCTTCGCTGGAGTCATCCCCAACACGGCGCTCTTCCGCCATTACTTTTACCCTCGCATCTAGGGGGAGGCGCCATCTCTGGTTGCGTCGCGTGGATCCCGAGGTCCAAAGGGACATACCCAGAGGGCGCCCAGAAGGAGAGGTGGGAAGAATGGCGGGGCCGGTGGTGCTGGATCGAGGAGGACGACCCATAGGAGTTCTGCCGGGTTCGCCAAGCGCCGCCGATTTGCAGGCCCGACTAGGGCGACGTCGACACCCAGGACGACAAGATCAAGATCGCCATCACCCGGATTCTTCGCCTCACCGAGGCCGGGCTCACCCTTGAGATGATCAGGGCGGATTTCATCCGCCGCTGAATCGCTCTGCTGCATAACAAGGGGAGGCCAGCCTGGCTCTTCACGAATGTGGCCGATATCATGAGGCTTCTCCCCGGCCTCGACCACAACTTCACGGTGCTGGCGCACGCTCACTTCTGCCAGCGGCTCTTCCAGCTTGACGTGGGCCGTGATGGACAAGCCGCGAAGGCCGGCAAGGTCGCCAAGGGGCCCTTGTTTGGGTTGCCGGCGAGGGTGGTCCCGCTGATCAATAACTCGCATCGGAACGACATCCTCGCCATGATGCCCGACTGCAATGCGCATGGCCCCGTCCCCAATTGGGGCGAGTTGCCAGAAGAGGAGGTGCAGGAGTTCTTCGACAGTTTGGAGGAGAAGTACATCCGCGATGAGCCGTGGCTTGTCCAGCACACCACCTAGGCGGAGCTGGACTACATCGCCACCAGGGCGGCGAAGGTGGAGCTCGCCAAGGAGGTTGGCAGCGCCGGCGGCGTGGAGGACAAGGCCGTGGCGGCCGTAGAGGAGAAGGAACTCGCCCAGTGGGCAGAATCTACTGGGGAGGCCAGCAGCGCCCGCACCGGGGCCCCTCTTGTCGAGGATGACGATGACGAGTCGTCCGAGGAGGAAGTTGAAGCTGTCGAGCCCCCAGCCGCGGGGAAAGAGCGAGTCCTGCAGCGGGCCAGCTCCGGCGAGCCGGTTTGGCCTAGCAGGGCCGCGCAACCCCGACATGCCCAGGAGATGTCCGCGCGCCAAACGAGGGCTGTGGCGGCAAAGAAGTTGGCGAAGGTCGCGCTGGCGAGGAAGAAAGCATCTGCCTCTTCTTCGTCCAAGCGTTCCCCAACTTCGCCTGCTTCCCCTCCTCCACCTCCTTCCCCTCCTCCTGCAGGCGACGACACAGAGGTCTTCTTTGACCTTGAGTCTCTCAGCCTGAGGAGGAAGAGGAAGGCAGCAGAAGAGGAGGTGGAGGACGAGTAAGTGTCGTTTCCTTTCGTCATCTCCGGTTCCTCTAACCGTGCTTCTTATCTTGACTTGTTTTCGTCTCGGTAGGGATGCGGAGATGCTGGCCCAGAGGTTGAAGAGGGCCAGGTGTTTGGCGAGCGGCCAGCCCCCGGCGGGCACCTCTAAGGCGCCACTGGTGGTGGTGAGTAGCCCGGAGCAGCCCCCAGCGTAAGTTCGCTACTCGCCCCTTGTCGACGTGTGCCAAGGGCATGATCCTTGGTGCTGACCTTGCCATGATCGCAAGAGGAGGACAACAGTAGGAGGAGCCACTAAGGGCTACCCTCAACATGCCACCTCCGTCAACCACGCCGCCCCGAGGGGCGTCCTCGGCAAGGGCACCAAGCACCGAGCCCATGCACACGGAGGAGGAGGTAAGCTTGGGCACCGGTGGCCACACCTCGGAGCCTAATGTTGGCGGGGAGGGGGCCTAGTCTTCCCATCCTGGCATGGGTAAGCCATTCGCCTTCCATCCCTTTTCTTTTTCTTGAATCTTGGTCTTGGCTTCACTTCAGCCCCCCTTCCGATATCCAGATCCTCTCCTGGCGGACCAAGAGGACCAGGACACCGTCATCGAGGATGTCACCAAGGACGCCGCAGCGGGGGTCAAGAAGATCACCGCCGAGGAGGCCGCCAAGGGCGCTGCTGAGGACACCGCCAAGGGGCCTACCGGGGAGCCCGACAAGGCTACTGCCAAGGAGGATGGCAAGGGACCTGCCGGGAAGGCTGGCGAGCCCGTTGCCGAGGAGGAGGTGGCTGATGACCAACCTTCCTCCTCCGCTGCCTCTGGCTCCGGCAGGTACCTGAGGGTGAGCGACGACCTTTTCGTCCACCTCCCAGGGGCGTCAAGCTCCAGGGTGCCCATCGAGGGAGAGGTGTTCGACAAGGAGGTGCTCGCCACCGCTGGGCTCGAGGTCGTCGATGAGCCAAGCACCAGCGGTGACGGTTCTCAAGTTGGTACAAACTCAAAAAAATACAAATAAGATATCAGGATGTTCAAAAAACATCACCTACATTTGCATGTAATTTTTATTCATGAAAATAATATTGTTTATACCTTTTTATTTTTAATAATGTTAATAACATTAATTACCTCAGGTAGTTTAAAGGGTGCTTTTGTCCTGAATGCAAATGATATGCACATAAAGGTATTGTTTATCTGAACATTTTGATATCTTATTTGCATTTTTTTGAGTTCATATGAATTAGTTATGAATTTTCAAAGTTTTGGTCAAACGGTCAAAGGGCATTCGAGGAACCTCGATGGAAAAACTAAGGGCAAAATTGAGCAAGCTCGAAAAGTAAGGGCAAAACCCGTGGGTAGGAACCAACTAGGGGTAAAAATGCAATTGTCCCTTTATGTCTTCACATGTGATCTTATTTACTTGAAAAATACTAAGTTATCAAGTCTATTTGTTCAAAATATGTGAAGTTACATACTCCGTGTAATAATTTGCCAAGCAGACCATTTCAATAACTCTATTTGTTTTAGGCATACCTAGATTGTATTACGAGTTACGACTAAAGAGTTTCTTGTGCTAATACTTGCAGATTTGGACACACCCTGAACAATGAGGACATGTTACCATCCAAAACAAACTTTCCCTGATGCATGACAAAGTTGTAGCATTGATATCAAAATTAAGCTTCTATGGTATACAATATACACTACAAACCTAAGAGCCGGTAGCTTCAGCTTGCTTCTGTAGTATGCTTTCTCAATGATAACCTAGCCCATGCTTAATTATAGTACACATTAATCATGTTGAAAGCTCTATTAAATCTTAACTTTTGACTCTTCTGATAATGAAATGAAGGCGAGGAACCGCATCTTGCGTTGATTAAAAAATACATTTAAATATTTTCATTTTTTATGTTGTGTATATACTTTTACTCGGGATAATGGCGCACTCGGCAACGATTTTAGTAGGGGCATAACAAACAAGAAGGGCAGGCGTGGCGATGCCCATGCATCTGTCAGACAAAAATAATACACCCACGTGTGTGACAAGGCTAGACTTTTTTTTGAATTTTCAAAAGGGGGAGAATGCCCCACCTGAATTTGGCATAGACATCATCGATTATGGTGCTGAGGCGGGAGTTGGAAACGTGGTTGCACTTGACAATGTGCAGGTAAATGCAAGCATGCATGATGGGCAACTTCGCCGATAGTCAGGGGGATGAGAAGACCAAAGACATGCATACGTGATGCATGCATGTGCATATTTGTGGTATAATGGTGCTAGCTTAAAGCAATTAGGTAGAGTCTTTTTGGACAGGTTGTTGGCACTGAAAATTTCCATAGTTTGGTGTGAGGAGTAATATAGCCAGACATGTTGATGCTATAAGGCTATATCTCTCTTCGTGGACCAGAGCATACCATGCTTCATGTTTCATGGTAGTTTGCAAACTATATTATTAGGCTCAATCTGTCTTGCTTTACCCAAATCCTGGAGCGGTCTTTTTTTCAAGAGAAATCCTCGTGGGGTCTTTTGATGCAGATTACCAGTTAACTTTGTTTTTCAACTTGTTTAGTTGTCCCTTACACTAACTTTTTCATTCTAAGTTGTTGAATATATCTAATGATCCTATGGGAAAGGAACCCACAAATTATATTCTAGGTACTTGCAAGGTAATGTGGATTTAGGACAAGTGTATATCATTTCTTTGTGGTCAAACTGAATATACAGTCACCATTCCTAATAAGTTGAGTTACTTAGAGACCAAATTTGTTTGTTTGCTTTAGTGAATCTATCTAATGCACACAAAATTATAAGGTTATGTGTGTTTAAATTTGAAGTATGTGGTTGTTGGTGTGGTTGGGATGGGTATGCAGGTTTGAATGTGCCATTGATACTGGTAATAAGTTTGAACGAGAGAGACAGAGATAGTTGATAGAGGAGGAACAAGAAGAAAAGAGTTGTCTCATGTGCTCAAGAATTATGTTCTATAAAAGTAATGTTGAGAAAATAAATTTATATGCATTGTAGCCGTAGCAACGCATGATCATCATACTAGTATAAATAAAGAATGAGTTCATAATAGTACCAGAAGTGGTGATTTTATTTTCTTATACTAACGGATCTCATGATTTTTTGTTGTGAAGTTTTCAAGTTTTGGGTAAAGATTTGATGGACTATGGAATAAGGAGTGGCAAGAACCTAAGCTTGTGGATTCCCAAGGCACCTCAAGGTAATATTCAAGGACAACCAAGCATCTAAGCATGGGGATTCCCTGGATGGCATCCTCTCTTTCGCCTTCGTCTATCGGTAAATTTATTTGAGGCTATATTTTTATTCACCACATGATATGTGCTTTGCTTGGAGCGTCTTGTATGATATGAGTCTTTTCTTTTTAGTTTGCCGCAATCATCATTGTTGTACACACCTTTTGAGAGGGACACACATGAATCGTGATTTGTTAGAATACTCTATGTGCTTCACTTATGTCTTTTGAGCTAGGCAATTTGCTCTAGTGATTCACTTACATATTTTTAGAGCACGACGGTGATTTTATTTTATAGAAATTGTTGAACTCTCTTGCTTCACACTGGTGCGCGTCGGTGCTATACAAACAGTTTTTAACCCCTTTCCGCAACGACATTTGGAACCGTCGCCATGTAAGTGTGGGCGATAGGGGGGTCCTTCCCACATGACCCAGAAATTGTCGGGGATAGGCCCTCCCGGCACAAAGGCTGGGGCAAAATAAGCTCGTGTGCGATCGGGCGAGGCATCGAAACCCAATCATTTTCGTTCATATGTACATCCCAAATGATGAATCCTAGAAAAACATTTCCGTTCATATGTATATCACACACAGTCAATCCAAGGAATACGTTTCTGTTCTTATGTACATGCCACACAGTCAATCCAGGGAAAACGTTTTCGTTTGTATGTACATCCCACATAGTTTTATGTATAGGCTCATGTGTGAAAGGTGTAACTATCACATGCTCTCCGCCTTGGTTAACCGTTTGCTTTTATCAACTACAACCCACACGATTTGATGAAGAAAACTGTGTGGCGTTGGCTATCCATCACAAGCGCTTTTACTGCTAGAACCGTTTGCAAAGTTCCATGACCCATTTATCAGGTTTATTAGTTTACAATTAATAATTCCAGTATTACACAAATTCACATTTCATATCGAACGGCTATTTTCCCAATTTCATATCAGGCACATAAATATATTTTAGCATATAGCTAGGTCAACTTCATACGAACAATATTAGAACAATATATCTTCCAGGAACGTCTTATCCACCTCTACTTTTAGTTCAGTAAGAACCTGTTTTGCACTGTCCAACTAGGAAAGTGCCTCCTCCTTCGCCAACACCATCTTACCAAAGTCTGATTTAAAAAATCTTAGCTCATTCTCCACCTTCCTCTTTTTATCCCGCGTCTTCAAATATTCTTTAGTGTTGACAACACTTTCTCTAAGCCTACCTTTGTTCTCTTCCTCATACATGCTCCAAAGCTTTGCTAGGCACATCTTCAAATACTGTGGCCACTCTTGATCAACCCACTCCAAGTAAGAACACTTCCGTTCATCCTATAATATTTAAAACTAGTTCAGTAACAATTGTAGGGGAAATGGGTTTATAGCAACATAGAAATGAAGGAAATATGACCTAGAGGAAATCATAAAGTTGTTATTTATATTTCCTTATATCATGATAAATGTTTATTATTCATGCTAGAATTGTATTAACCGGAAACTTGATACATGTGTGAATACATAGACAAAACAAAGTGTCCCTAGTATGCCTCTACTAGACTAGCTCGTTAATCAAAGATACTTAAGTTTCCTAACCATAGACATGTGTTGTCATTTCATGAATGAGATCACATCATTAGGAGAATGATGTGATGGACAAGACCCATCCGTTAGCTTACCATAGTGATCGTTAAATTTTATTGCTATTGTTTTCTTCATGACTTATACATATTCCTTTGACTATGAGATTATGCAACACCCGGATGCCGGATGAATACCTTGTGAGCTATCAAATGTCACAACATAATTGGGTGATTATAAAGATGCTGTACATGTATCTCTGAAGGTGTTTGTTGGGTTGGCATAGATCGAGATTATGATTTGTCACTCCAAGTATTGGAGAGGTATCTCTGGGCCCTCTCGGTAATTCACATCATGATAAGCCTTGCATGCAATGTGACTAATGAGTTAGTTACAGGATGATGCAATATAGAATGAGTAAAGAGAATTGCCAGTAACGAGATTGAACTAGGTATGATGATACCGACGATCGGATCTCGGGAAGTAACATACCGATGATAAAGGGAATGACGTATGTTGTCATTATGGTTTGACCGATAAAGATCTTCGTAGAATATGTAGGAACTAATATGAGCATATGGGTTCCACTATTGGTTATTGACCGGAAGGTGTCTCGGTCATGTCTACATAGTTCTCGAACCCGTAGGGTCCGCACGCTTAATGTTCGATGACGATTTGTATTATGAGTTACGTGTTTTGGTTATCGAAGATTGTTCAGAGTCCCGGATGAGATCACGGACTTGACAAGGAGTCTCGAAATGGTCAAGAGGTAAAGATTGATATATTAGACGATAGTATTCGGACACCGGAAGTGTTTCAGAATGTATCGGGTACGTATCGGAGTACTAGGGGTTACCGGAACCCCCCGGGGGAAGATATGGGCCACATGGGCCATAGGAGGGAGTCAAGCCAGCCCACAAGGGTGGTGCCCCCCCACCAAGGTAGGAGTCCAAATTGGCCTAGGGGAGGGGGCGCGGCCCCCCTTTCCTTCTCCTCCTCCCTCTCCTTCCCCCTTTCCCCTTCCGGTAAAAGGAAAGGGGGCCGAATTGGACTAGGAGTCCAAGTGGGGATCCCCCCACTTGGCGCGCCCCTAGGCCGGCCTCCTCCCATCTCCCTCCTTTATATACGGGGGGCACCTCTATGACACATCAATTGTTCATAGCCGTGTGCGGTGCCCCCTCCATCGTTTACACCTCTAGTCATATTGTCATAGTGCTTAGGCAAAGCCCTGCACGGATCACTTCACCATCACCGTCACAACACCATCGTGCTGACGAAACTCTCCCATGACACTTTGCTAGATCAAGAGTTCAAGGAACGTCATCGAGCTGAATGTGTGCAGAACTAGGAGGTGTCGTACGTTCGGTACTCAAGGAAATATGCCCTAGAGGCAATAATAAAGTTGTTATTTATATTTCCTTATATCATGATAAATGTTTATTATTCATGCTAGAATTGTATTAACCGGAAACTTAGTACACGAGCGAATACATAGACAAACAAAGTGTCCCTAGTATGCCTCTACTTGACTAGCTCGTTAATCAAAGATGTTAAGTTTCCTAGCCATAGACATGTGTTGTCATTTGATGAACGGGATCACATCATTAGAGAATGATGTGATGGACTAGATCCATCTGTTAGCTTAGCACTATGATCGTTAAGTTTATTGCTATTGCTTTCTTCATGACTTATACATGTTCCTATGACTATGAGATTATGCAACTCCCGAATACCGGAGGAACACCTTCTGTGCTATCAAAAGTCACAATGTAACTGGTGATTATAAAGATGCTCTACAGGTGCCTCCGATGGTGTTTGTTGAGTTGGCATAGATTGAGATTAGGATTTGTCACTCCATGTATCAAAGAGGTATCTCTGGGCCCTCTTGGTAATACACATCACTATGAGCATCCATGTTCCGCTATTGGTTATTGACCGGAGATGTGTCTCAGTCAAGTCTACATAGTTCTCAAACCCGTAGGGTCCACATGCTTAACATTCTATGATGATATGTATTATGAGTTATGTGATTTGATGTATCGAAGTTTGTTCAGAGTCCCGGATGAGATCACGGACATGACGAGGTGTCTCGAAATGGCCGAGACATAAAGATTGATATATTGGAAGGTTATATTCAGACACCAGAATAGTTCCGAAGTGTATCGGGTATTTCTCGGAGTACCGGGAGGTTACCGAAACCCCCCGGGGGATTAATGGGCCACAATGGGCCTTAGTGGAGAAGAGAGAAGGCCGGACAGAGGTGGCTCCCCCTACCCAATCCGAATTGGACAAGGGGAAGGGGGTGATACATCCATTTTGCATCATGCTTTCATATCAATATTTATTGCATTATGGGCTGTTATTACACATTATGTCACAATACTTATGCCTATTCTCTCTTGTTTTACATGGCTTACATGAAGAGGGGAATGCCGGCAGTTGGAATTCTAGGCTGGAAAAGCAGCAAATATTAGAGACCTATTCTGCACATCTCCATAAGTCCTGAAACTTCACGGGAGCACGTTTCAGAATATATAAAAAATATTGGGCGAAAGAAGTACAAGAGGGGGGCACCCACCGTCCACAAGGGTGGGGGCGCTCCCTACCCCCTTGGGCATGCCCCCTGCCTCGTGGGCCCCCTGGTGGCCCTCTGATGCCCATCTTTGGTTATATGGAGTCTTTCGTCGAGGAAAAAATTATAAGCTAGCTCATGGGACGAAGCTCCACCGCCACGAGGCGGAACCACTCTAGGGCTCCGGCGGAGATGTTCTGCCGGGGAAACTTCCCTCCGGGAGGGGGAAATCATCACCAACGATCCGCTCATCGGGAGGGGGTCAATCTCCATCAACATCTTCACCAGCACCATCTCATCTCAAACCCTAGTTCATCTCTTGTATCAAAACCTCAGATTGGTACATGTGGGTTGCTAGTAGTGTTGATTACTCCTTGTAGTTGATGCTAGTTGGTTTACTTGTTGGAAGATCATATGTTCAGATCCATTATGCATATTAATACCCCTCTGATTATGAACATGAATATGATTTGTGAGTAGTTACGTTTGTTCCTGAGGACATGGGAGAAGTCTTGCCATAAGTAGTCTTGTGAATTTGGTATTCGTTCGATATTTTGATGAGATGTATGTTGTCTTTCCTCTAGTGGTGTCATGTGAACGTCGACTACATGACACTTCACCATTGTTTATGCCTAGAGGGAGGTATTGGGAAGTAATAAGTAGATGATGGGTTGCTAGAGTGACAGAAGCTTAAACCCTAGTTTATGCGTTGCTTCGTAAGGGGCTGATTTGGATCCATATGTTTCATGCTATGGTTAGGTTTACCTTAATACTTCTGTTGTAGTTGCGGATGCTTGCAATAGGGTTTAATCATAAGTGGGATGGTTGTCCAAGGAAGGATAGTACCCAAGCACCAGTCCACCCACATATCAAATTATCAAAGTACCGAACACGAATCATATGAGCATGATGAAAACTAGCTTGACGATAATTCCCATGTGTCCTAGGGAGCTCTTTCCATTATATAAGAGTTTGTCCAGGCTTGTCCTTTGCTACAAGAAGGATTGGGCCATCTTGCTGCACCTTATTTACTTGCATTACTTGTTACTCGTTACAAATAACATTATCACAAAACTATCTGTTACCGATAATTTCAGTGCTTGCAGAGAATACCTTGCTGAAAACCGCTTATCATTTCCATCTGCTCCTCGTTGGGTTCGACACTCTTACTTATCAAAAAGGCTACAATAAATCCCCTACACTTGTGGGTCTTCAAGACTCTTTTCTGGCGCCGTTGCCGGGGAGTGAAGCGCCTTTGGTAGGTGGAGTTTAGTAAGGAAAAATTTATATAGTGTGCTGAAATTTACTGTCACTTGTTACTATGGAACATAATCCTTCGAGGGGCTTGTTCTGGGTATCTTCACCCCAACCAGTAGAGAAAAGAGTTGCTCCTTAACCTACTGAACCTATTGAAAATGTTTACCTTGAAATTCCTTCGGGTATGATAGAGAAACTGCCAGATAATCCTTTTACAGGAGATGGAACATTGCATCCCGATTTGCACCTAATCTATTTGGATGAAGTTTGTGGATTATTTAAGCTTGCAGGTATGTCCGAGGATGTTATCAAGAAGAAGGTATACCATTTATCTTTTAAGGGAGAGGCATTTACATGGTTTAGGCTATGTCATGATATTGGATCATGGAACTACCAACGATTGAAATTGGAATTTCATCAGAAGTTTTATCCTATGCATCTGGTTCATCGTGATCGTAATTATATATATAATTTTTGGCCTCGCAAAGGAGAAAGCATCGCTCAAGCTCAGGGGAGGCTTAACTCAATGTTATATTCATGCCCCAATCATGAGCTCTCAAGAGAAATGATTATTCAAAAATTTTATGCTCGGCTTTCTCTCGATAATCGCTCCATGCTCGATACTTCTTGTACTGGTTCTTTTATGATGAAGACTATTGAATTAAAATGGGATTTATTGGAAAGAATTAAACGCAACTCTTAAGATTGGGATATCGACGAAGGTAAGGAGTCAGGTATAACACCTAAGTTTGATTGTATTAAATATTTTGTGGATACCGATGTTTTCTGTGAATTTAGCACTAAATATGGACTTGACTCTGAGATAGTAGCTTCTTTTTGTGAATCTTTTGCTACTCATGTTGATCTCCCTAAGGAGAAGTGGTTTAATATAATCCTCCCGTTGAAGTAAAAGTAGTTGCACCTATTAAAGTTGAAGAAAAGACTATCACTTATAATGATCCTGTTGTTCGTACTGCTTATGTTGAGAAACCACCTTTCCCTGTTAGAATAAAGGATCATGCTAAAGCTTCAACAGTGGTTTGTAAGAGTAACACTAGAACACCTACTCCCTCTGAGCAAATTAAAGTTGAACCTAGTGTTGCTGGCACCTTCTATACGGTACCAGTTGTTGTTTCATTGAATTTGCTTCATTAATAGGCTCACGATTCGAGTTTGATCGTTATGGATTGGTACCAAGATCAAGTCCTATGGTTAAAGATCTCTTGGCTGATAATATTGATGGGCATGTTATTTATTTCTGTGATGAAGCTGCTAGAATTTCTAGACCCGATACTAAAAATAAACATAGACCTGTTGTAGGCATGCCTGTTATTTCTGTGAAAATAGGAGATCATTATTATCATGGCTTATGTGATATGGGTGCTAGTGCAAGTGCAATACCTCATTCCTTATATAAAGAAATTATGCATGACATTGCACCTGCTGAGATAGAGGAAATTGACGTTACCATTAAGCTTGCCAATAGAGATACTATTTCACCGGTTGGGATTGTTAGAGATGTTGAAGTCTTGTGTGGGAAAGTTAAATATCCTGCTAATTTTATTGTTCTCGGTTCCCCACAAGATGACTTTTGTCCCATTATATTTGGTGGACCCTTCTTGAATACTGTTAATGCTAAGATAGACTGCAATAAGGATATTGTTTCTGTTGGTTTAGGGGACATGTCTCATGAGTGAAAGTGCGTTATATCGACTAGAGGGGGGGTGAATAGGAGATTTTTATGAATTCTTCACTGAGGAATTTGCAGGTGAGGAAATTCCTTAGCGAAGAACTACTAGCAGCAGAATAAGTACTCAAAAGTAAACATAACAGAGCACAAGCATAGTCATCATGATGAAATGAAAACAAGCACAGAGTACAGAAGGCGTAAACACAGGATAACACATGACGAAGACCAATAGACTGAAGAAATTGAACTGAGGAAATTGAGAAAGTCTTCAGTCAAAGTCTTCAAACACAGATACGAACAAGCACTCAACACAGTTATGAGGAAATGAAAGAGTTGAGGAAATAGAACCAATGAGCTTGATGAAGACAATGATTTGGTAGACCAGTTCCAACTGCTGTCTCAGTTGTCCATCTAGTTGGAGTGGCTAGGTATTTAAACCTGAGGACACACAGTCCCGGACACACAGTCCTCACCGTATTCTCCTTGAGCTAAGGTCACACAGACCTCGCCCAATCACTCGCGGTAAGTCTTCAGGTGACTTCCGAACCTTCACAAACTTGGTCACTTGGCGATCCACAATTCCTCTTGGATGCTCTAGACCTTGACACCTAACCGTCTGGAAGAAGCACAATCTTCAAAGGTAACAAGCGTCGGATCCACGCAGGATCAATCTCTTCAGTGATGCTCAATCACTTGGGGTTTTTAGGTGTTTGGGTTTGGGTTTTACTCACTTGATGATTTTCTCTCAATGTCCTCGGAGGATGGGATGCTCTCAAATGACAAGTTTTAGTTTCTCTCAGAGCAGCCAACCAGCTAGTGGTTGTAGGGGGCGACTATTTATAGCCTAGGGAGTAGCCTGACATGATAAGACATAAATGCCCTTCAATGATATGACCGTTAGGTGGGTAGATATTTTGGGACAGCTGGCACAAGGCACAACAATGGTTGGAAATTTGAGTATCAAATTCCTCAGGGTTATCATATTCCTCACTGTGTAGGCAATCCGCACTGGCGAATTCCTAACTCCTCAGTCAGAACAAATTCCTGAGAGACCAGAAGAACTTCATCTCTGTTACTGAAGAATATGACTGAACTGTATGAGATTTCCAATGGCTTCACTCGAAGGGATTGGTAGGTGTAGGATTTTGAGTTGAGCATCACATGGAAATTTTTCCTTAGTATTTCCTCGGCCCCCTTTAACAGTACGGTGTTTCCTATGACTCAAGAAAGAGAAAATGAAACTACGAAAACAAAAGTCTTCACGCTTCATGATCCTCGGATGAATACCAAGTCTTCAGGATTGCACCAATTTCTTCACTTTCAAAGTCTTCAGAAAGTCTTCAGAAATCCAAATTCTTCAGTCGAAGAACTTCATTCTTAGGGGTCGACTTTCTCTGTAAATATCAAACTCCTCATGGACTTATAGACCTGTGTACACTCAAAAACACATTAGTCCCTTAATCTATATGTCTTCAATACACCAAAATCACTAAGCGGCACTAGATGCACTTACAATCTCCCCCTTTTTGGTGATTGATGACAATATAGGTTAAGTTTTCAACGGAGATAAACATATGAAGTGTAAATACTCATATTGAGGAATTTGATTGCAAGATATAGAAGAACTCCCCCTGAAGATGTGCATGATGAGGAATTTGCTTTTGAAGCATTGCACACTTGAAGAGTAGAATCATGGAGATCTCCCCCTATATCTTGTAATTCATACACGCATTTGACATATCATAATGAGGAATTTAAAATGCATGATGAAATATGGCGACTGATGTAATTCAGCATGTGTGCATTAACATATATGAGGAATAAGCATGCAGAAAAAACATCAAAAGTATCAGAGCACCATCGGGTTTAAGTTTACAACTCGATCCAATAAAGTTTCAGAAGAACGAGAGTTGTAACTTAGCAAAAAAATGCCCATATAGACAGACCCGCTTGAAGACTAACTCAAAATTCTCCCCCTTTGTCATCGAATAACCAAAATGATCGAAAATGAGGACTAACGCCCCAGAAGAATATCAAGTCGATGAAGGAGCGCCAGCGTTGTTGGGGTCATTTGTCATGGAAGGGCCTGCCGCAGTGTCATCCAAGTCTTCATACTCGTCGGTATCGTGTGATGACGAATATGAGCTTGACACCAAAGAAGGAACCTTGACCTTCTTGAATTTCTTCGGTGGAGGTGCAGACCTGTCAAAATCTTCCTTGAGACCCATTTTCTTAAGATCTTCTTCACACGAGGAGCAGAAGCTCATGGTTAGTCATCACACGAGGAGCAGTGGCTTGAGGAGTAGACTTGGGTGCATCGGCAGCAGAGTCATGTGTTGCAGAGTCATCATTGGTGGAATAAGATGCAGCTTTGCGGAATTGACCATCCAATGGACGAATGCCTTCATCAATGACAGCAGGAGCCTTGCCCTTTTCATCAGTTGAAGTAAAAGCCTACTTGAGGACTTCAATCGGGGGCAGATAGCTAAGGTGATTCTGAAAATCAGCCTTGTAGTTGAGTGAAGACCTTGTCCTGAGGAATCTCACAATCCAAGGTGCATAAGGTTTCAGCTCAAACGGAGAAAGTGCAGCATTTGCCAGAGTCCTCATGAAGAAATCATGATAGTTGATAGGAATGCTATGAATGATGTTGAAGAGCAGATTCTTCATGATGCCAACTATTTCCTCATCAGATGAGTCGTGGCCTTTGATGGGACTCATTGTCCTCGTCAAAATGCAATAGACGGTTCTGGTCACATAGAGTAAATCCTTCATGAGGAATTTGGTCCTTGGGGCTTGACCGGGCTTCAGAGGCTTCATTAACACTCTCATGTAATGAGCTGTGAGTTCTGGTTCATGATACAGGCAATGAGCTCCTTCACTTGGTGGACTGATGGGCAGGGCGTGAAGCAATTCAGAGGCCGGTGCCTTATAGTGAGTATTTCCGGTCATCCAGTCCAAGACCCAGGTGTTGATATCTTCAGGATCACCTGTGATATGTAATGTAGCATATAACTGACGAATAAGCTCTTCATTCCAATCAACAATGTCTGAGCAAAAGTTGAGGAGGCCTGCATCATGAAGAACACTGAGCACAGGAGAGAAGCAGGGTAATGATTCCATGTCCATGTGAGGAATATGCTCATGGTAGAAGATTTTGTCTTTGTTGAAAAGCAGTGAAGAATAGAAGTCCGACTGACTTGCAGTCCAGAAACGCTTCCTCCTTAGACGAGCAGAGTCATAAGGATTGTAGTTAGTGAAGAACACATGCTCGCCGAAGAAATCATCAGCCTTGAATTTCTGCTTCTTTGAGAATGGACCCTTTGGCTTGGGGTGAGGAGTGTCAGTCAATTGCATCACAACCTCCGGGATCTCGATCTCAGGTTCCACGGGCTGAGGAATTTGAGGTGCTCCTTCAGTGGCAGCCTGGGACTTCAATTCTTCATTTACATGATCTTCAGCACTAGTGGCTGGAATTTCTTCATGGACAGACGGTGTGGCATGTGGTTCATCAGATCCCATTTGTACAGTAGTTACTAGGGACTGAGGAATTTGTTGCAATGGTGTGAAGAGTGGAGAGTTGGGGTGCTGACTTTCCCAAAATTCATCACTTAGCACGGGTGTGGTACAACCAATGTCCACATCTTCATCTCCCATTTCTTCAACATCGACCTCTTCAGCAGTATACTGAGGCATAGGCGAGGAGACAACTGGTGTTGAAGGGATTGTATCCACTTCAATTTCTTCATCCATCTGCTCTGACAAAGCAGCAGAAGGGTTCTCTTCATCAGATTCATTTGGAATCACATATTCTTCATCAAAAGGAACAAGGTCCTTTGATGGCATGGTTGAGATAGGAACAACATCAATGGGGTTTGCAAATGAGCTAGTCAATGGCTTCATCTTCTTCTGAGCTGAAGAATCTGATGAAGTTGATGCCTTCCTTTTCTTCACTGCTGCACGCTCTGCAGCCTTGGTATTCTTCACATCTGATGCAGATGGAAGGATAGGAGTTGGTGTAGGTGCAGGAGGAGCAGAGGAATTGGGTTGAATTTCTTCAGGTACAGCTGATGCAGTTGCCCTCACTTCTTCATTTTCTTCAGGCGCACCACTAGAGGATGCCCTAGCAATTTCTTCAGCGACTGGAATGCAGTCATCAGCCCTGGAACTCACATTTTCTTTAGCAGCCTGATTGTCATCAGCGATGCTGGCATTTTCTTCAGTCGGCTTGGCAGATGCTTCAGCCTGAGGAATTTCTTGTTGCGTTGGGGCTGCAACATTGAAAGTGAACTGTTCAGTTATCTTTACAAATCTGACTTTGGCTCCGAGCCAGTCAGCATAGTAGCGATCAAACTCATCACTCGGTTTCTTAATTTCAGATTGAAGAGCAACAAGTTCTTCAGGTGAAAGCTTCAGAACATTTTGCTTCAGAAAGCGCTCTTTCTTGTACTACGCTTTCTTCACCCTCCTTCCATGTTCAAATTTCCATTTCTCTTCATCAATGAAGTGAGTCAGTACATGACTTTGACCAGGAGTGAGGTTCAGCTCAGGCAAAGGTGTGTTGGGTCCTTGTGCCACAAGTCAATGAAGTCTAGGATCAACTTCGGATCCAGCATTAATGGCACATTACTGCCTTTGGCTCTAGCGGCCCTGAGTTGCCTGTCCCTGATGATTTCAGCAATTTCTTCATCATCAGCTTCATCATCATCAGAGGGCACTTGGAAAGCAACTTGTTTCTTGTGAGGACTTGGTCGAGGACCTCGTCCAGCAGTGGTCTTCTTCTTCAGAAGAGTGGGAGCAGCTGAGGAACTTGGAGTAGCTGAGGAACTTGCAGAGGCTCCTGAGGTAATAGATATGCCTGTGGTCCTTTGGCACATGGCAAGATGCACAGGTGCTATAGATTTGGTCATAGCAGCCGAAGACTTCGGTGGAGGAGCTGAGGATTTTGTAGAAGCAGGAGCAGCGTGACGAATTGGCCGTGAGGGCTTTGAGGAATCTGGACGTGAGGGCATAGTTGAGGAACTTGGCCGTGAGGGCATTGCTGGTGAGGCACTGGGCTTCTGAGAAGGCTTCTTAGGCATGGCTTTCTTCGGCTTTATAGAGGCCTCAATAGCAGCGATGGCAGCAGAGTCTTCGTTGAATTTCCTCACTACATCTTGTGCTTGTTTGGCCAACTTGGACTGGCGCTTGGCCCATTCATCAGGATAACCCTCACCACGCTTGAGGCTGGTGGGATTTGCTTCTTGTCCAGGGGCCAATGGAGATTGTCGGTGTCAAAACCGGCGGATCTCGGGTAGGGGTCCCGAACTGTGCGTCTAAGGCGGATGGTAACAAGAGGCAGGGGACACGATGTTTTACCCAGGTTCGGCCCCTCTTGATGGAGGTAAAACCCTACTTCCTGCTTGATTTATTCTTGATGATATGAGTATTACAAGATTTGATCTACCACGAGATCGAAGAGGCTAAACCCTAGAAGCTAGCCTATGGTATGATTGTCTGTTGTCCTACGGACTAAAACCCTCCGGTTTATATAGACACCGGGGGGGGCTAGGGTTACACAAGGTCGGTTACAAAGGAGGAGATGTACATATCCGTATTGCCTGGCTTGCCTTCCATGCCAAGTAGAGTCCCATCCGGACACGAGACGAAGTCTTCAATCTTGTATCTTCATAGTCCAATAGTCCGGCCAAAGGATATAATCCGGCTGTCCGGAGATCCCCTAATCCAAGACTCCCTCAGTAGCCCCTGAACCAGGCTTCAATGACGATGAGTCCGGCACGCAGTGTTGTCTTCGGCATTGCAAGGCGGGTTCTTCCTTCGAATACATCACGGAAGAATTTGAATACAAGGATAGTGTCCAACCCTGCAAAATAAGTTCCACATACCACCATGGAGAGAATAATATTTCCACAAATCTAATTTGCTGACTTGTTTTGGCAACACGACATTATGTCATGGCCCGGTGATTATTTGAACCGTTTCCTTTCACTAGCTTCACACATAACGCGAGGCGGTTTCTTGACATGTTTTGTCAAAGCAGAGATCATGTTCCCCTAATTACGAGATTCTCATCAATACGGTGGTGGGTAACCCAACCATGTCTAGGACTCCTAGATTATAGGCAAGTCCCAAACGGCTATGGAGAGGACGCTTGATATTCACCCTCTTTATAAAGGGACAAGGCTTTTACTTTTTTCCCTCCCGTGCTCAATCGAATCCTTCCCCCGCCTCGAGTTCTAACACCCAAAGCCCAGGTCAGGTGCTTCAGACCTTCAATCATGTCCTGATCTAGCCTTCAAGGCCGGTGGATGCCCTCCTCCGTTACGGAAGAGGATATCAAGAAGTTGAGGGAGGCCAGATACTTGACCGCCAAGGTTTCACATCGGCTGCCTGCCTGAGGGCAGGTCGTCCCTACTCTCGAACCCAACGAGAACGTTGTGTTCATCTCCCACTTCCTCCGAGGCCTAGGCCTCACCCTGGATCCCTTTGTTAGGGGTTTGATGTTCTATTACGGGCTAGATTTCCATGATCTAGCCCCGGACTCCTTTCTCCACATCTCGGCATTCATTGTCGTGTGTGAGGCCTTCCTCTGCATTACCCCTCACTTCGGCCTGTGGCTCAAGACCTTTGACGTGAAGCCGAAGATGGTCGAGGGGCAGTATGCAGCGTGCGGAGGTGCATTAATAAGCAAGATAGCAGGAGCTCCATGGCCAAAAGGTTCCTTTCCAGAGGTATCCGGATTACGGCAACGGGAGTGGTTTTACATCACAACTCCCAGAAGTGCCAAGTGGGTGGCTGCCCCTGCTTTCCGCTCGGGCCCTCCACCACAACTGATGTCATGGATTAGCAGAGGACTGAGCTGGGGTCCAGCCAAGGACGTGCCTATACTGCAGAGCTGCATTCAAGATCTCTTCGAAGGAGATTTCAGTCTGGTTATGGTGGTGCAAGTCATGCTGGTTCGTCGAGTCCAGCCTTGCAAACTCCGGCCCCTCCGCATGTGGGAGTTCAACCCAGAAGGGCCGCGCACTATTCAAAATTTCCTCGGCCTGACGCACGAGGAGATGTACAAATCATTCTTCGGACCCCAAATAGAGTGTCCGGATACTACCGAAGACGTGGGCCTGAGCAGCAACCGTACCGCCGACCAAGTAAGTAATCCTTTAGCCGAACACACCAACTTTCATTTACCATGACGTAATTCTAAGAAATCGCTCTCTGACTAGGACTGGCTAACAAGGGCGAAGATGATTCGGTGTTCGGCCCCCCTTCCTGAGGGTTTGGAGAATCCGGTATTGGAAAAGATGCTCGAGCTAGCACCTTGCCCGAAGCCCTCAAAGGAAGATAAAGGGGGGAATAATGAGGTCGAAAGCGGGCCCTCATCGCTACCAATTCCAACCAAGGGAAAGAGCGCCTCCATGAAGGAGGATATCCAAGGGGAAGAATCTGACCTTCTCTCGCTTCGGGGAAGGAAGAGGACTGCCTCTGAAGATCCGGAAACCAAGGCTTCCAAACGGGACAAGAACTCTCCACCAGAGGGTCCTGCCTTGGAGGGTGCTTTTGCCGCACAAAGTCCGCGCGAGGATCAGCCCTCCAACGAGCTGTAAGTAATCAAAAAATATTTTAATAGTGGAGATATACTACCTTACCTCTGAGGAAAATAACCGAAGCATTTATCTTGCAGTTCGGATCTTAGCCCTTCTCAGCAGAGCTCGTCTTCGGGGGATCTTCTTCCGGAGATGATGGAGAGCGAAACGCCTCCCCTGGACTCCCCTGCTCAAGAAGCGGGCGACCTTGAAGTGTCATCGCGGAGGGTCACTCCGGATCCGGTGAGGCCAGAAGATAATCCTATAGTCACCCGAAGTCCCCAGCGTCCGTCTCTTTAAGAGAGCAAACAAAAGAATCCGACACCGTCTGGTATGTGGTCGGACGTACTGAGGGAGCTGTTGGATCGAGCGGCCATCTCAGACGAACACAGTACATTGATGGGTACAGTGATGGAAAGAATTTCGTCCGCCGAAAACGGATTGCATGAAGCCTTTATGAGTCTACTGATGGACTTTGAGGTACATGACATGATATACTTTTTGATAGTACCGCACATTTTTAGGTGTGCCCTGTGTAGATAGTAGCCCCTGAGACTCTTGTTGTCGTCGAGAATAGCGGCAAACAGAGGATCGTAGTCCCAGGTAATAACTGTACCGCTTTATGTGCAGGTGATGGGAGCTCCGGTGGCTGGCTGGACTAATGAGTTTGCCGAACTAAAGCGGCAACTGGATGCGGCAGATGCCGACATCGAGCTTGTTAACAAGCGGCTTGACGAGGCACAGGGTAAGTAATGTTTTTCCGGTCAATGTCACATAGTAAGAGTAGCATGATGCCAGTATCTTTAATATGTTGTGACTGCAGATGGAGCTGGCGCCGTGGAGACCCTTCGGGTGGAACTTGCCCGAGCCAATGAACAAACAAGGATTAGTAATGCGGCCGCTTTAAAGGCGGCCGGAGAGTTAAGAGCCGAGAAGGCCGCGCATTGCGAGAGCAAAGAAAAGATGGCCAAGATGGCTATAAAGTAAAAAGACACTGCCGACCGTTGCTGGTTCCTTGAAGAAGAAAACCAGGCGAAGGCGACGGACCTCAAAAAGGCCACGATGGCGGCCAAAGACACCCGCTCTGCCATGAGGGCAAAGAAGGAAGAGCTGCGTGAAGCTGGTGATATTGTGGCTGGGAAGCCCTTTTTGCTGTGGAGAAAGTTCGGAGATCCGCGGTATGCCCCTCTGGATCGGCTGTGGAGTTTGGCAGACGCATATCTGGATTTGACGGCGAGTGCTGTCGATGTGGCCGAGTACTTCCGAGATCAGATAGATCGTGAGGTGGACAAGCTATTCTGGTCACAATTTAACGTTCCAGAGCGTCCGCTTCCCTTGACTGATTGGCTAGCCATATGGGCCGAACTCAATAGATTGTCCGGACTCGCCATGAGGTCTGTCATAGATCATCTGTGGCCGAAAAACCGAAGCCAAACAACTATTTCAGCTTAGTGCAACAGTTCCTTGGAGCGGTGTCGCGCATCAATGCGATGAAGAGGTCGGCGTGTATAGAAGGCTCGCAGATGGCCCTTGCCCATGTCAAAGCATACTGGGCGGAGATGGATGCTACCACTGTTGTGGCGCAGGGTACGGCCATAGGCCGAGTGGCTGCCGAGCACTATTTTGAAGAGGTTCTTGAGGGTGCTCGTTTGATAGAGGCCCGGTGCTCGAAGAATATTATGTTTGAGTGACATGTATTACCATTGTAAAAACAATGTTTTTATGAAATTTATCAAGGCTGTATTTATACTTTTGCCCGAAAGTAATATGATGCCTCCTGTGCGGCCGTTTATGTATACATGTGTATAACCTGAAAGATTGCAGTCGTTGGCTTCAGCCCCCATGCATATAATGTGTGGGTGTTCGCAGAAGACGCGTATTCACACTTCATCCAACGTCTTGGTCCTAATAAGGAGGTGATGGCGCAGCGAACTAGGCAACCAGACTATAATGCTTTAACACTTTCACTTAGCCATAGGAGTTTGACAATGGGGCTACTATATAGCCCCTCGTGGCTCCGCACTCATCCGAATTCGGGGTGCGTACATGCCTGGCCGGGAAACGGCCCTTCATTAAGGCAGAGGAATTCTAACATTCCGATAGGTCATCGAGTGGTTGACCAGTCTCACGCTATATCATGACAGTCAGTTTTTGGTTTTCTCAATTGAGGTGCTCGTCCGGATGAACCAGGGCACAATCGTAGCAGTTATCCTGGTGCTGCATTAGCCGATATAGCGGAACGTAAGGCAGCAAAACACAGGAGCCGGGCAAACCCTATATTTGACCAAAGACATGATTCAGAGCTGATGCATATAAGGCCAAACTCGTGACGCCGAACACTCCCTAAGGTATTCGGTCTTTATGGTGTAAACCGGTCCTAAATAGTGCCCTTTGTAAGAAGCCCCTGGTGTCCAAGTACGTGCATTATTCTGACGTGGCCACATGCCAAGACGCAAGCATCCTTCTCAATTGTACTGAGAATCCGAGGGATGTGTATCAACAAGAGACAGTAAAAAAGGTTTACGCAGGGTCTTAATCTGAAAAGAATCCTTGGAACGGGTCCCTGCTGCACGTCTACGCCTGTTTCTCCATTGTGTCGTATCCTGGACGGGTGTAGCACAATGGTCATCTGTAAAAGAGAGAAACTTAGGTGAAAAGTTGTCGTGCAAAAAGGTAGGTTTAAAGAAACCATGTACAATTCAAGATGAGTAAAAATTGCCACTTGTCTGTGCGCGTTGAGCCCCTTGTATTTGTAATAGGGGTGTGGCCTATCAAACCTGTGTGAATTACATATAGCTGCGCCGGACTCGTCTAACCGTGTCCGTGGTCTTGACGACCTATCAAATGCTTTAGTTGGTGAGGCCGTTTTTAGTGTGCGGCTGCCAAGGCAGTCGCACTCTCTTCGGCGCGCAAGGATCGCTCAATATTTCCATTCACTGTAATGATGCCACGTGGACCGGGCATCTTAAGCGTGAGGGAAGCGTAATGCGGTATTGCATTAAAGCGAGCGAAAGCTTCGCGTCCAAGTAGTGCTTGATAGCCACTTTGGAACGGAGCAATGTGGAATGTTAAATTTTCGCTACGGAAGTTATCGGGGAAGCCGAATACAACTTCTAGTAGCAGGGAGCCCGTGCAATGAGCCCCTGGGCCTGGCGTTACTCCTTTAAAGGTAGTATTGTTGTGGCAAATTTTCGTTGGGTCTATCCCCATTTTGCGGATTGTGTCCTGATATATCAGGTTTAGACTGCTGCCACCGTCCATCAGGACTCGTGTGAAATGGTATCCGTCAATTATTGGGTCTAATACCAAGGCAGCCCATCCTGCACGCCGGATACTTGCTGGGTAATCCCGATGGTCGAAAGTGATCGGTTGAGACGACCAGTTGCAGGACTCCACGGTGATAGGCCCTTGGGCATATTTCTTTGGGAGTGCCGCTTTGTTTCTCCCCTTGATCACGTGTAACATGTTCACTGTTTTGACTTCTGGTGGAAATTTCTTTTGTTCCCCAGTGTCTTGCTTGAGAGGCTCATCCTCGTCTTCGCTTGGTGTATCCTCCCCCTTGTGTACGGCGTTGAGCTTGCCGGACTGCTTGAAGACCCAACATTCTCTATGGGTATGATTAGCGGGTTACCTGGGGTGCTATGGATCTGACATATTTGGTCCAGAATTTTGTTTAAGTTGGACAGTTCGTCTCTGCTGCCTTTAGAGGGCGGCTTTTGCTGACCTGGCCGAGAGCTTCTGAATCCAGCATTTACTGCCGTGCTCTTCAGGCTGTCTTCTTTATTCCGGCGCGTATTATTTTTTCTGCGTCGTGATTTCCCATTTCCATCTCTAACTTCGGATGTACTTGGGTCACTGGTGCTGCATCTGGCTAGCCAGCTGTCCTCACCCATGCAAAAGCGGGTCATGAGGCTTGTTAATGCTGCCATTGTTCTCGGCTTTTCTTGGCCAAGGTGTCTGGCAAGCCATTCGTCGTGGACGCTATGCTTAAAAGCTGCCAAGGCTTCGGCATTCGGACAGTCGACTATTTGGTTCTTTTTAGTAAGCAACCTGTTCCAAAGCTTTTGGGCTGACTCTCCGAGCTATTGAGTTATATGACTCAAATCGTCCGCGTCCGGAGGTTGGACATACATCCCTTGAAAATTTGCCCGAAAAGCGTCTTCGAGCTCTTCCTAGCTTCCAATGGAGCTTTCGGGGAGGCTTTTGAGCCAGTGCCGAGCTGGCCCTTTGAGTTTGAGGGGTAAATACTTAATGGCGTGGAGATCATCTCCTCGAGCCATATGGATATGGAGGATATAGTCCTCAATCCAGACCCCTGGGTCTGTTGTTCCGTCGTATGCCTCTATGTTTACGGGTTTGAATCCTCTGGAAATTCATGATCCAGCACCTCGTCGGTGAAACATAGGGGGTGTGCGGCACCCCTGTATCTGGGTGTACCGCATTGTTCGGATGTTTGTTGTGTTGCATCATATGCTGGAGCGCGCTTGCGTGGTCCATTGATGGATCTGGTTGCACCATCCTTTTGATGCGAGCCCTCGCGTGGATCGCGTATTGGCTTACGTGCGGCGTTGTTTGCCACTCCATGTTGGCCGTGAGGTCGTCTATCCGGCCAGATGGCCATTTTAATTTTTGGTTGCGAGGGATCTAAGGCCTCCTCATCAAATTCAGGTAGCAACTTCCGCTTCGGGTAGCTCATGGTGGGGTGATTACTGCCATACTTTGCTGCTGTGTTAAGCACTTTACTCCATCTAATTCTGAGTGTGTCTTGCACGCATCCTTGAGCCTTTGCTTCTGCTTTTTTAGACTCCTCGCGGTGGCAACGAGCCTTTGATGGGCATTCTTTTGCTTCGGGTGTTTGTCCGGTGTGATGTCGTCCGGACTATTATCTTTGACAGAGTCGGGTTGTTCGGTTTGATTCTCCGTGTTGTCGTGGTCCGACGATGGTTCACCCTGCTCTAATGCTGGGTCTATATGATCATTGTTTCTGCCGAGATTTGGAGCGGCGCTTACGTCGCCGCTTTGACTGCTTCTCGAGGGGACAACCCTTCGTTGCGTCTTTCCATTCCTCCTCGTCGTCTTCTTTTGGTGTGTCCACCATGTATACGTCATGTGATGAAGTGGGCGTCCAGTGCCCTGTGGGCAGTGGTTCCTATTCGTCTCCTGCATCGTCGTCCATACTGTGGATGTCTTCGGAGTCGGAGTAGAGCATGTCGGTTAAGTCATCGATAGTGGCTACTAAGTGGGTGGTGGGTGGGCGGCGAATTTCTTTGTCATCCGCATCCCAATCCTGCCGGACACATTTCGGCCAGGACTCTCCTGATAAGGAGAGAGACTTTAATGAATTCAGTATGTCGCTGAAGGGCGAGTGCTGAAAGATATCCGCGGAGGTAAACTCCATGATCGGCTACCAACCGGATTCGATAGGAACGGGCACAAGCGGTTCGGAGTCCATGGCGGGAGAAGTATCCGGCAGTTTAACAACACGACTCTCATGAAGGGTAAGATCGATATTCGGCTCGGTCGTTGTTGGGGATGCGGCCTCTGTGGCAAGGTCTATCCACCCGTCCATGGGAGGCGCAACTGGCTCCAAATTAAGGGTCGGAGCGGCTGCCGATGTGATTTCTTGAACACTGTCTGATGGCAGAGCTAAATCATATTCATCGTGACCGCGTGACGCACAAGGCAGGGGCTCGAATCCGTCGAAGATCAAGTCTCTGCAGATATCGGCCTTGTATTTTAAGCTTCCAAACCTGACCTGGTGGCCAGGGGCGTAACTTTCGATCTGCTCCAGATGGCCAAGCGAGTTGAACCGCAGTGCGAAGCCGCTGAACACAAAGATCTGTCCGGGGAGAAAAGTCTCACCCTGGACTGCATCGCTATCAATGATAGTAGGAGCCATCAAGCCTAAAGGCGACGACACAGAGGAACTCTCAATGAAAGCACCAATGACAGTGTCAAAACCGGCGGATCTCGGGTAGGGGGTCCCGAACTGTGCGTCTAAGGCGGATGGTAACAGGAGGCAGGGGACACGATGTTTTACCCAGGTTTGGGTCCTCTTGATGGAGGTAAAACCCTACGTCCTGCTTGATTTATTCTTGATGATATGAGTATTACAAGAGTTGATCTACCACAAGATCGAAGAGGCTAAACCCTAGAAGCTAGCCTCTGGTATGATTGTCTGTTGTCGTACGGACTAAAACCCTCTGGTTTATATAGACACCGGGGGGGGGGGGCTAGTGTTACACAAGGTCGGTTACAAAGGAGGAGATGTACATATCCGTATTGCCTAGCTTGCCTTCCACGCCAAGTAGAGTCCCATCCGGACACGAGACGAAGTCTTCAATCTTGTATCTTCATAGTCCAACAATACGGCCAAAGGATATAATCCGGCTGTCCGGAGACCCCCTAATCCAAGACTCCCTCAGAGGTCTTTGGCATGGAGGATTGAGAGCGAATTTCTTCATGTATTTGGTAGTAACATACGTGTACTCCCTCCACTCCCTTGCCCATCTCCTCTCTATCCTCTGTATGCGCACCTTGCGCTGATTCTTGTCCCCCTTACCAAACTTGGCCTCATCAGGAGTGCAATAGTCTTTGTATATGTCATCAGGGATCTCAAAGGCAGTGTTGACTTCAGGCCTCTTTCCTCCTTTCTGTGGCTTCTTTCCATCAACCATTTTCTTCAGTTGAGGAATTTAAACAATTGAATTCTCTGAAGAAGTATGCAACTTTTGTTCGAGGAACGCTACAAATGAGTTAACTTGATGAGAACCTAGTGATTCAGCAGCTGACATGAGTACCTATGAACAGAGTATAGTAGCGAGGAATTTGGAGAGGTCATATGCGTTCTTAGAAGGTTTTTATAAAGAACAAGTTTGAGGAATTTGACCAGATGAGTCTTGAAGAATTTCACTAAGCATTCTTTGTCTTAGGTTCCAGAGATGTATAGATCGAAAATCCACACATTTGAGGAATCTTGAAGAAAAACATAGCTTAGAGAAACGAATCAAGAACCGATGACATGTGAGGTGTTTCAGTGTGTGAAGATATGAAAAAAACACCTTTGAGGATTTTATAGAAATCATTTGAATCAACGAGGGTAGTAAAAGTAACTTTTAATTACCCTGGGCGAAGAACATGACGAACTAGAATGTGGAGATGTGAAGTTCATCAGTGCAGATCTTCCACGCCCTAACTTGGTGGAGGAAGACAGCTACGGCGGCGGCAGAGTGAAGATTTCCGCGGCCGGTGCGAGTACTATAGCGATGAGGTCGAGGCAGTGAAGCTTTTCCTCACCGGCGATGATGATGTAGCGGCGGCGCTAGGGTTTGAGAAGCTCGAGCTGGAGAGAGAGTCGAGCGAAGTAAAGGAAGTGAGGAAGGGGAAGAGGGGTATTTATAGCCACGGTGAAAAACTGCTCGCCCAAAGAATTTGGGCGAACGTGCCCCTGACCCTTCTCATTCGCTTGACATGTGTCACCCACGTACTGAGAAGTGCAGATCATGTGCGTTCGTGGGTGAATGGATAAGTATATAGTGGGATGCGGAACGGTTTGAGCGGCAAACCCGAAAATTTAGATAAGATAGGTTTTAATGTTCCATTCGCAATTTCTTTAGCTGACAAGGACACAATGAAGATTTTGAACGAGTTGCAAATAGAACGCACATGAAGAATTTGTGAACAGATTGGGTTGAGTATAGCATAAAGGGGGAAGGGTCCGATCACATTCACATAGCCAATGAAGAAAAACGACAGAAACAGTGAAGACAATGCAAAGTTGAAGAATTTGAACAACTGAGGAATTTCAAAACAAAAAAACTCAAATTGAAGATTTTCAACTTTTGGTGGTGGCGTGACCCACCGTATAAGAATGATGATTTCAGACACCGTGTACAATTGTCGTAGGGTTCTGAGAATCAAATTCTTCATTAATTTCTTCACACTTAGAGTGTTATTCTTCATTGATTGAAGAAAAACTTTTTCTTCATGTGTTGCACATCTAAGTCATCAATTTTGCCTAAGTGTTAGGATGAGTGTCCTTTTCAAAGAACAATCGAAGATTCTAAGATATTTAGCTCACACCGCAACTTGCTAAATCTCTTCTCATCCAAGGGCTTAGTGAAGATATCGGCTAGTTGTTCTTCAGTCTTCACAGCTCAATAGAAATGTCGCCCTTCAACACATGATCACGAAGAAAATGATGACGAATCTGAATGTGCTTTGTCTTTGAGTGCTGAACTGGGTTGTGAGTAATCTTGATAGCACTCTCATTGTCACAGAAGAGAGGCACATTCTTCATGTTGATGCCGTAGTCCTTGAGAGTTTGCTTCATCCATAGCAATTGAGCATAGCAAGAACCAGCGGCAATGTACTCAGCTTCAACAGTAGATAGTGATACGCAGTTCTGTTTCTTTGAGGACCAATAGACCAAAGATCGTCCGAGGAAATGACATGTACCAGATGTTGACTTGCGGTCCACACGATCACCAGCATAGTCAGAGTTAGAATATCCAATGAGATCAAAAGCCGAGCCCTTGGGGTACCATAATCCAAGTGTTGGTGTGTGAGCTACATATCGAAGAATATGCTTCACAGCCTTATGGTGTGATTCCTTCAGTGTAGCTTGAAATCGGGCACACATGCAAACACTAAGCATAATATCTGGCCTAGATGCACACAAGTACAATAAAGAACCAATCATGGAGTGGTATACCTTATGATCGAAGTCGATACCATTTTCATAAGTGCACAGATGACCATTTGTGGGCATAGGAATTTTGACGCCTTTACAATCTTGCATGTCAAATTTCCTCAGTACATCCTTGAGGTATTTCTCCTGAGATATGAATATGTCATTGCGTTGTTGACGAATTTGAAGACCCAAGAAGAATTTAAATTCTCCCATGATAGACATTTGATATTCTTCACTCATCATATAGGAAAATTCATCACTATAACGTTGGTCAGTACAGCCAAAGATAATATCATCAACATATATTTGGCACACAAACAATTCACCATCATAAGATTTAGTGAAAAGAGTAGTGAGGGAGTCCTGGATTAGGGGGTGTTTGGATGGCCGGACTATACCTTCAGCCGGACTCCTGGACTATGAAGATACAAGATTGAAGACTTCGTCCCGTGTCCGGAAGGGACTTTCCTTGGCGTGGAAGGCAAGCTTGGCGATACGGATTTGCAGATCTCCTACCATGGTAACCGACTTTGTGTAACCCTAACCCTCTCTAGTGTCTATGTAAACCAGAGGGTTTTAGTCCGTAGGACGACATACACAACAACAATCATACCATAGGCTAGCTTCTAGGGTTTAGCCTCTCCGATCTCGTGGTAGATCTACTCTTGTACTACCCATATCATCAATATTAGTCAATAAGGACGTAGGGTTTTACCACCATCGAGAGGGCTTGAACCTGGGTAAAACTTTGTGTCCCTTGCCTCCTGTTACCATCCGGCCTAGACGCACAGTTCGGGACCCCCTACCCGAGATCCGCCGGTTTTGACACCGAGAAGTAGGGTCGATTGAACCGGGTTTGAAGCCTTTCTTCATAAGGAATTCCTTCAAAGTATCATACCACGCCCGTGGGGCCTGCTTGAGGCCATAGAGGGCCTTATTGAGTCTGAAGACTTTGTCAGGATGCTTTGGATCTTCAAATCCTGGGGGTTGAGCAACATATACTTCTTCCTCAAGCTTACCATTGAGGAATGCACTTTTCACATCCATTTGATATAGAGTGATATCATGATGGTTAGCATAAGCAAGTAATATGCGAATAACCTCAATTCTAGCAACAGGTGCAGAAGTTTCATCGAAATCAATTACTTCAACCTGTGTGTAGCCTTGAGCTACAAGCCGTGCCTTATTCCTTACCACAAGGCCGTTTTCGTCTTGCTTGTTGCGATAGATCCATTTTGTGCCAATGATATTGTGCTTACGAGGATCTCGACGTTTGACCAGTTCCCAGCCGTTGTTCAGCTCGAACTGATGTAATTCTTCTTGCATGGCCTGAATCCACTCAGGCTCTAGAAATGCTTCATCTACCTTAGTGAGCTCTGTGATAGAGACAAAAGCATAGTGCCCACAAAAGTTAGATAAATGTGAAGCTTTTGAGCGTGTGAGAGGACCTGGTGCTTTAATGTCATCGATGATCTATTCAACTTGCACTTCTTTGGCAACGCGAGGATGAGTTGGTTGTCATCGAGGAATTTGATCAGCATTTTCTTCAGCACCATTTTCTTCAGTATTTTCTTCAGGTGCATCAGCTTGACGTTCTTCATGTTCTAGAATGAATTCTGCAGCAGATTCTTCAGTAGGAATGACATCCTCAGTAGCCTTGAACTTGATAGTTTCCTCAGGTGCTGGTTCATCTATCACAGAAGGTATGTGCTCTCTTTGCGAGCCATTAGTTTCACCGAGCTGCACATCTGCAGTTTCAACAACCTTGTGAAGAATGTTGTTGAAGACTCTGTAGGTGTGCGAGTCCTTTCCGTAACCAAGCATGAAACCTTCATGTGCTTTCGGTGCAAATTTTGAGTTGTGATGAGGATCTCTAATCCAATATTTAGCACTGAAGACTTTGAAATAACTTACATTGGATTTCTTGTCAGTGAGGAGTTCATAGGCAGTCTTTCTGAAGAATTTGTGAAGATATACTCTGTTGATGATGTGGCACGCAGTATCAGTTGCATCAATCCAGAAACGACGAGGTGTCTTGTATTCATCAAGCATAGTGCGAGCCATCTCAACAAGAGTTCTGTTCTTGCGCTCCACGATGCCATTCTGCTGAGGAGTATAAGGAGGAGATAACTCATGAGTAATACCAAGTTCATCAAGATAGTCATCAAGACCAGAATTCTTGAACTCAGTCCCATTGTCACTTCTGATGTGCTTGATCTTCACACCAAAGTTGGTTGAAGCCCTCGAGGAAAATCGTTTGAAGACTTCCTGTACTTCATGTTTGTAAGTGATAATGTGTACCCATGTGTAATGAGAGTAACCATCAACAATAACAAAGCCATATAGAGATGCATCATTTGTAACAGCGGAATAATGATTAGGCCAAATAGATCCATATGAAGCAATTCAAATGGTCGAGTGTTAGTCATGCTTGTCTTTGCTGGATGCTTTGCCTTGGTCATCTTTCCAGCTTCACAGGCTCCGCATAAGTGATCCTTGAGGAATTTGACATTCTCAATGCCAATGACATGCTTCTTCTTCGCAAGCATGTGCAAATTCCTCATGCCTCCATGACCAAGTCATCGATGCCAGAGCCAGCCTTCTGAAGCTTTTGCAAGTAAACACACGGCTGGTTGTGGTCCTGTAGCGAAATCAACAATATACAAGTCTCCTCTCCTAAAGCCTTCAAAGACTTTGGAATTGTCAGCTTCCATAAGCACAACACAACGGTACTTGCCAAAGACAACAACCATATCAAGATCGCAAAACATTGAGACAGACATGAGGTTGTATCCTAAGGACTCAACAAGCATGACTTTGTCCATGTGTCGATCCTTTGTGATCTCAACCTTACCTAGACCCAATACCTGACTTTTGCCTTTGTCAGCGAAGATGATATGCTTCAGATGCGATGGTGATAAGGGAGCATCCATCAATAGATTCTTGTCACCAGTCATGTGATTTGTACATCCACTATCGAGGACCCACTCAGTGGCTTTGGGTTGATCATCCTGCAGATGAATTAGTGCAACTTACAAACTCATATACTTCATTAGTGAATAATACGATATCAATTCATCAGATCAATTTCATCAAGCAAGAGAATAGATAAAGCAGTATGAGGACGTGAGAAATGAAAGTTCATTTCTTCATGATTAGCATGCATCCTTTCAGGCACTCTCAGGTCTCCAGCAAATTCTTCAGACGATTACTTTTGTCTGGAGACCTGACCCTGCAGAAGAGATTAGTTCGTTTTCTTCACCACCCATATCTGAAGGGGTGGCAAAGAGTTCATCACTCTGCGTGCTCCATATGAGAAAGGTGGCATAGACGCCAACCCATTTTGTTTCACATAAGAGGGGTTAGGATAAGCATATGAGTAAGTAGAGAAATTCTTCAAGGATTTATGAACATAATGATTAGAAGAATAATGCTCATATTCATAGCCCTTAGCTCTTCCCTGCGAAATAGAGTTGTTAGCACGATGATATTCATACGAGGACTTTGATCCTTTTGAGGAATTTGTTCCATACGAAGAATTTGATCTGGGGTTCCTATTCATCACAGGTGGTGTCCTGAGGACATTCACCTGAAGACTTTGAAGCCACCTTTTGGGAACCCAGAATTTCTTCATAGGAGGACGGTTCCTGCAGTTAGTGCCAACATATCTAGCAAATATTTCACCATTCTGATTTTGAATATTTTATGGTTGGAGTCAAATGACTCATCATCAGAACGAGGAGATTCACATGCAAAGCTAGATAAGTTAGATGGATCAACTAGAGGTCCCTTTGCAGCAACCCATGAGGTTTTGGGGTACTGCTCAGGCTTCCAATATGTACCATCAGCATTGAGTTTCCTCTCAAAGGCAATACCATCTCAACTAGGGTTCCTGTTGAGGATCTGCCTTTTTAAGCACATCACAAAGAGTCTGAAGCCCTTTGAGGCTTTTGTACATGCCTGTCATGTACAATTCCTTCAGCCCTGCATCTTCAGTGAGACTAGCAATGTCCTCAGATGAGGAATTAGTGATAGAAGAGGCAGGTGAAGAATTTGAAACATTAGCAGCATTTGAACATTCAGGTGAAGAATTAGCAGATTCACGTTCAATGCACTTCAAGCATGGAGGAACAAATTCTTCCTGAGAAGCGTTGATTTGTTGAGCAAGTAATGAATCACGTTCCTTCTGAAGATCTTCATAACTCAGCCTTAGCTTTTCAAGATCTTGCTTTCTTTGAAGAAATTCATATGAAAGCTTTTCATGATCAGATAAGAGAGTGTTATGATGACCTTGAAGGTTGTCAAACCTAGACTGAAGTCTCTGGAGATTTTCAGTCAAGGTTTTAGTGTGATCCATTTCTTCACCCGACATATCATCACTTTTGTCAAGCATGTTTTGAACCTTTTCAAAAGCCTTTTGTTGTTTTACAGCAATCTTAGCAAGTTTGGAGTAGTTGGGTTTGAGGTTTTCATCATATTCATTCTCACTTGATTCAGAGGACGGGTATTTGAGTACCTTGGCATCTTTTGCCATGAAGCAATAGGTGGGAGCGTAGTCATCATTGTGTCCATCAGCCATGTTGGTGAAGCCATTTTCTTCAGAGTTGAAGATGGACTTGCTGACAAAAGTAGTAGCGAGAGGCAAGCTCGCCACACTAGACTCAGACTCCTCAGATGCCTCCTCTTCCTCATGTTCCTCAAATTCAGCCTCAGAGTCCATTTCCTTGCCAATGAATGCCCGGGCCTTCTTGGAGCTGCTCTTCTTGTAAGAGGAAGACTTTGAGGATTTTGATGATGAAGATTTTGAGGATTTTTTCTTTTTCTTTGCATCATCAGAACTGTAATTGTTGTATTTCTTATTCTTTGATTCCTTTTCCCACTGAGGACAATCTTGAATGTAGTGTCCAGGTTTCTTGCATTTGTAACAAAGCCTCTTCTTATAGTCACTAGATGAGGAATCATTGCTCCTTGAGGATTTTCCAAAGCGACCACATCTTGATAACTTCTGGAATTTATTCATGAGCAGTGCTAGCTCATGGCTCAGTTCTTCAGGATCACCAAGGATGCTACCAGAATCTTCTTCTTCAGAGTCTGACATTGCCTTGGCCTTCAGGGCACGTGATCTGGCATAGCTCGAACCATAGAGATCTCTCTTCTCAGCAAGCTGGAACTCATGAGTATTTAGCCTCTCAAGGATATCAACAGGATCAAGTGACTTGTAATCAGCACGTTCTTGTATCATCAATGCTAGAGTATCAAATGAGGAATCAAGCGATCTCAACAATTTCTTCACCACCTCATGGTCGGTGATGTCAGTGGCACCAAGTGCTTGAAGCCCATTAGAGATGTTAGTGATGCGATCGAAGGTTTGTTGAACATTTTCATTTTTGAGTCTTTTGAAGCGGTTGAAGAGATTGCGAAGAACATCAACTCGTGAGTCACGCTGTGTTGAGACTCCTTCATTGACCTTGGACAGCCTATCCCAGATGAGTTTAGCAGTTTCCAATGCACTCACTCTTCCATACTGTCCTTTGCTCAGATGGCCACATATGATATTCTTCGCTTGAGAGTCGAGTTGCTTGAATCTCTTCACATCAGCAGCATTCAGAGAAGGTGTGACTGAGGGAATACCATTTTCCACAACATACCAGAGATCGTTATCGATTGCCTCAAGATGCATTCGCATCTTATTCTTCCAGTAGGGGTAGTCTGTCCCATCGAAGGTAGCACACCCAGCAGAGAACTTGATCATACCTGCGGTTGACATAACTAAAACTCCAGGCAGTTAAACCAAAATCACACAGAACAAGGGAGTACCTTGCTCTGATACCAACTGAAAGTGCGTTATATCGACTAGAGGGGGGTGAATAGGCGATTTTTATGAATTCTTCACTGAGGAATTTGCAGCTGAGGAAATTCCTTGGCGAAGAACTACTAGAAGCGGAATAAGTACTCAAAAGTAAACATAACAGAGGACAAGCATGAAATGAAAACAAGCACAGAGTACAGAAGGCGTAAACACAGGATAACACAGGATGAAGACAAACAGACTGAAGAAACTGAACTGAGGAAATTGAGAAAGTCTTCAGTCAAAGTCTTCAAACACAGATACGAACAAGCACTCAACACAGTTATGAGGAAATGAAAGAGTTGAGGAAATAGAACCAGTGAGCTTGATGAAGACAATGATTTGGTAGACCAGTTCCAACTGTTGTCTCGGTTGTACGTCTGGTTGGAGTGGCTAGGTATTTAAACCTGAGGACACACAGTCTCGGACACACAGTCATCACCGTATTCTCCTTGAGCTAAGGTCACACAGACCTCGCCCAATCACTCATGGTAAGTCTTCAGGTGACTTCCGAACCTTCACAAACTTGGTCACTCGGCGATCCACAATTCCTCTTGGATGCTCTAGACCTTGACACCTAACCATCTGGAAGAAGCACAGTCTTCAAAGGTAACAAGCGTTGGATCCACGCAGGATCAATCTCTTCAGTGATGCTCAATCACTTGGGGGTTTTAGGTGTTTGGGTTTGGGTTTTCCTCACTTGATGATTTTCGCTCAAAGTCCTCGGAGGATGGGATGCTCTCAAATGACAAGTGTCAATTTCTCTCGGAGCAGCCAACCAGCTAGTGGTTGTAGGGGGCGGCTATTTATAGCCTAGGGAGAAGCCTGACATGATAAGACATAAATGCCCTTCAATGATATGATCGTTAGGTGGGTGGATATTTTGGGACAGCTGGCACAAGGCACAACAACGATTGGAAATTTGAGTATCAAATTCCTCAGGGCTATCATGTTCCTCACTGTGTAGGCAATCGGCACTGGCGAATTCCTAACTCCTCAGTCAGAACAAATTCCTCAGAGACCAGAAGAACTTCGTCTCTATCACTGAAGAATATGACTGAACTGTATGAGATTTCCAATGGCTTCACTCGAAGGGATTGGTAGGTGTAGGATTTTGAGTTGAGCATCACATGGAAAATTTTCCTTAGTATTTCCTCGACCCCCTTTAACAGTACGGTGTTTCCTATGACTCAGAAAGAGAAAATGAAACTACGAAAACAAAAGTCTTCACGCTTCATGATCCTCGGATGAATACCAAGTCTTCTGGATTGCACCAATTTCTTCAGTTTCAAAGTCTTCAGAAATCCAAAGTCTTCAGTCGAAGAACTTCATTTTTAGGGGTCGACTTTCTCTGGAAATATCAAACTCCTCATAGACTTATAGACCTGTGTACACTCAAAAACACATTAGTCCCTTAACCTATAAGTCTTCAATACACCAAAATCACTAAGGGGCACTAGATGCACTTACAATGAGTTTAATTTTGCTAAGTTTCATAGACAACCCCATGATAAAGAATTGCCTAGTAAAGATGAAATTATTGGTCTTGCTTCTATTGTCGTGCCTCCTAGTGATCCTTTAGAACAATATTTGCTAGACCATGAAAATGATATGTTTATGAATGAAAGAAGGGAAATCACTAAGGGACCTATTTTGAAACACAACTTGCCTGTTGAAATCCTAGGGGATCCTCCTCCACCTAAGGGTGATCCTGTTTTTGAGCTTAAACCTTTACCCGATACTCTTAAATATGCTTATCTTGATGAGAAAGAGATATATCCTATTATTAGTGCTAACCTCTCAGAGCATGAAGAAAAGAAATTACTGAAAACTCTGAAGAAGCACCGTGTTGCTATTGGATATACTCTTGATGATCTTAAGGGCATTAGTCCCACTCTATGCCAGCACAGAATAAAATTGGAGAAAGACGCTAAACCGGTTGTTGATCACCAACGACGGCTAAATCCTAAGATGAAAGAAGTGGTAAGAAAAGAAATACTAAAGCTTCTGGAGGCAGGTATAATTTATCCCGTTGCTGATAGTTAGTGGGTAAGCCCTGTCCATTGTGTCCCTAAGGAGGGATGTATTATTGTTCTTCCTAATGATAAAGATGAATTGATCCCACAAAGAATCGTTACAGGTTATAGAATGGTAACCGATTTCCGCAAATTAAATAAAGCTACTAAAAAGGATCGTTACCCTTTACCTTTTCTTGATCAAATGCTAGAAAGATTATCCAAACATACACATTTTTTCATTCTAGATGGTTATTCTGGTTTCTCTCAAATACCTGTGTCGAAAGAGGATCAAGAAAAGACAACTTGTACCTGCCCTTTTGGTACCTTTGCTTATAGACGTATGCCTTTTGGTTTATGAAATGCACCTGCTACTTTTCAAAGATGTATGATTGCTATATTCTCTGAATTTTGTGAAAAGATTGTTGAGGTTTTCATGGATGATTTCTCCATTTACGGAACTTATTTTCATGATTGCTTAAGCAACCTTGATCGAGTTTTGTAGAGATGTGAAGAAACTAATCTTGTCTTTAATTGGGAGAAGTGCCACTTTATGGTTAAATAAGGTATTGTCTTGGGGCATAAAATTTCTAAAAGAGGTATCGAAGTTGATAAAGCTAAAGTTGATGCTATTGAAAAGATGTCGTGTCCTAAGGACATTAAAGGTATAAGAAGTTTCCTTGGTCACGCCAGTTTTTATAGGAGGTTCATTAAGGACTTCTCTAAAATTTCTCGGCCTCTGACTAATCTCTTACAAAAAGATGTTCCTTTTGTCTTTGATGATGATTGTGTAGAAGCATTTGAAATACTTAAGAAAACCTTGATTTTTGCACCTATTGTTCAGCCTCCTGATTGGAATTTTCCATTTGAAATCATGTGTGATGCTAGTGATTATGCTATAGGGGCTGTTCTAGGACAGAGAGTTGATAAGAAATTAAGTGTTATTCAATATGCTAGACAGTGCTCAAAGAAATTATGCTACTACTGAAAAAGAATTTTTAGCAGTTGTGTTTCCTTGTGATAAGTTCAGACCTTATATTGTTGATTCTAAAGTAACTGTTCACACTGATCATGCTGCTATTAAATATCTTATGGAAAAGAAAGATGCTAAACCTAGACTTATTAGATGGGTTCTCTTGCTACAAGAATTTTATTTGCATATTATTGATAGAAAGGGAGCTGAGAACCCCATTGCAGATAACTTGTCTAGGTTAGAGAATGTTCTTGATGACCCACTACCTATTAATGATAGCTTTTCTGATGAACAATTAGCTGTGATAAATGCTTCTCGTACTGCTCCATGGTACGCTGATTATGCTAATTATATTGTTGCTAAGTTTATACCACCCAGTTTCACATACCAGCAAAAGAAAAGGTTCTTCTATGATTTAAGGCATTACTTCTGGGATGACCCACATCTTTATAAAGAAGGAGTAGATGGTGTTATTAGACGTTGTGTACCTGAGCATGAACAGGAACAGATCCTACGCAAGTGTCACTTCGAGGCTTATGGAGGACACCATGCTGGAGATAGAACTGCACATAAGGTATTGCAATCCGGTTTTTATTGGCCTACTCTCTTCAAGGATGCCCGTAAGTTTGTTTTGTCTTGTGATGAATGTTAGAGAATTGGTAATATTAGTAGACGTCAAGAAATGCCTATGAATTATTCACTTGTTATTGAACCATTTGATGTTTGGGGCTTCGATTATATGGGACCATTTCCTTCCTCTAATGGGTATACACGTATTTTAGTTATTATTGATTACGTTACTAAGTGGGTAGAAGCTATTCCAACTAGTAGTGCTGATCATAACACCTCTATTAAGATGCTTAAAGAAGTTATTTTTCCGAGGTTTGGAGTCCCTAGTTACTTAATGACTGATGGTGGTTCACATTTTATTCATGGTGCCTTTCGTAAAATGCTTGCTAAGTATGATGTTAATCATAGAATTGCATCTCCTTATCACCCACAGTCTAGTGGTCAAGTAGAAGTGAGCAATAGAGAGCTTAAATTAATTTTGCAAAAGACTGTTAATAGATCTAGAAAGAATTGGTCCAAGAAACTTGATGATGCATTATGGGCCTATAGAACTGCATATAAGAATCCTATGGGTATGTCTCCATATAAGATGGTTTCTGGAAAAGCATGTCACTTACCTCTTGAACTAGAACATAAGGCATATTGGGCCATTAAAGAGCTCAATTATGATTTCAAACTTGTCGGTGAGAAGAGGTTATTTGACATTAGCTCACTTCATGAATGGAGAACCCAGGCCTATGAGAATGCCAAACTGTTTAAAGAAAAGGTTAAAAGATGGCATGACAAAAGGATACAATGTGAGTTTAATGTAGGTGATTATGTATTGTTATACAACTCTCGTTTAAGATTTTTTGCAGGCAAACTCCTCTCCAAATGTGAAGGTCCTTACATTATCAAGGAGGTCTACCGTTCTGGTGCCATAAAAATCAACAACTTCGAAGGCACAAATCTGAGGGTGGTGAACGGTCAAAGAATCAAACATTATATCTCAGGTACTCCTATAAATGTTGAAACTAATGTTATTGAAACCGTAACCCCGGAGGAATACATAAGGGACACTGTCTAGAGCGTTTCAGACTCCGAAAAGGAATAGGTACGTGGTACAGTAAGTAAACCGACTCCAAAACAGTTCTAATGTCAATTTTTCTCCGTTTTGGAATATTTAAGAAAATAGAAAAATAAGAAGTACTCCGGGAAGGACATGAGGCTTCCACGAGGGTGGAGGCCGTGCCCTACCCACTAGGCACGCCCCTTGCCTCGTGGGCACCTGGTGTGCTCTCCGGACTCCGTTTTGATGCACGATACTTCTTTTGGTCGGTAAAAATTCATTATATAATCTCCCGAAGGTTTTGACCACCGTATCACGCAAATATCTTCTGTCTTTGTTTCGAGTTGTTTCTGCTGACAATTTAGAGCAAGATGTCTTCTCAAGAGTCAATTGGGGAGAGTCGGGTGTCTCATCCGACATAGGGGCCAAGAGCAAACAACAATGCCGACCACTTTGGGCCATCAACTGAGGAAGAGATGGAGGCTGACTTTAAAAGGATAGATGCCATGGAGGAGGATGAAGAAGTTACTTCTCGTTTCCGAGCTGGATTCACGATGGGGGAACTACAGAGCTCAGCTATTCCAAACTCAGTCATCCCTTACAATGTTAGATTTCTTTCTTATGAAAATACGAAAAAGATTGTTACTTGTTTGTAACATCCCAAATTTTCAATTTGGAATGTTATACATAGGACATTCTTGCATATCATATTTTTGCATTTCTCGTTTCGCAATCCTCGAAATCCTAAGCAACTCAAGGACCCTCGGAGAGAGTTGGGGATTTCCCGGTTCTCATATTTGATTTTTTATCAAATAATGAAACGAGGATTTTGGTTTTAATTATTTTTCCCTCCAAAAATATTTCATATTAAAATATATGAGAGGAGATAATATGACTTCTCCAAAATAATTGAAATATTGGAGGAAAAAAATTAAAATCATTTATTTGATTTTATTTGCATTAGAAAAATTGCACGTTTTTCAAAATTGCATTTTAGGGCCAAGAAAATGTTCATCCTGTTCTAAATATCTTATTTAGATGGAGAAATTTTGTTTTGGCTTTTCTAGAATTTTATTCCATTTTCTAGGATTTTTCGGAGTTCGGCGGAATTGTTTTTTTAAGTTCCAGCCGACTGGGCCGAAACCTAGCCGGGCTGCCGGCCCAACCGGCTGCGCCGACGCCTTCCTCGCGCGCGCACCACCGCCGCCAACTCGGATGAGGAGTCCGAGCCGGACTCCACCACCGCCGCCTTGGCCCCTCCCCCAAGCCACCCCACCCCGCCGCTTTATATACTCCGCCGCCCGAGCCCCCACCACCGCCAACCGCCGCCGCCGCCTCTTGCCGCCCTGCGTCGCTGCCAAGCCCCGCTGCCCCGCAAGCCGCCACCTCGCCGACCCGTCCCACCTCGCCGGAGCCACCTCGCCGAGGTACCGCGCCGATCCGAGCCGCCGTTTTTTATAAAAACCATTTGGTTTTTTTAGAAACCTAGTTCGTTTTTTGATCGGTTTGCCGGTTTTTCCGGTTCTTCTAGTTTGCGGATGTTCGTCCATACGTTCGTTTTAACGAACGGTTTTCGCTCGTTATTTACAGATAATGAACGCTCGTTCGTTAGTCTGTTCGTCCATTTTCTTTTTATCGGATTAATCCGCGATTATTTTCGAATGCGATCTCTGATCCGATTTTCATTTCTGTTTTTCTTTTCGCTCGTTAGTCGGAATCAGGCGATTCAAGTGCCTAGATCTTCGTCTCGAGACCATCTTTCCTATTAATCAACTTAAAAAAGATTTTGATACTGTAAAATTTGACCTTAGTTCAGATTAGTAAATGGATCTTGTTTCTTTCGCCGTTTGAGTTTCGTTGCTCCGTTTGATTTGATTCTGTTTGCAAACCAGAGTTCTTAAGTTGAACTTTCTGGTCAACCTCTCTTCTTGAGTTTGCTTGTGCATCTTTGCTTGTTGATTATGTATGCTATTGTTTGTTTGTGATAGAATTCCCGGAGTGCGAAGCGTGTTACTACGAGTCCCTAGGATTCGCGGATGGTCAGCAAGGCAAGTAACACATTGATCATACTCTTTTCATACCCAGTTTTTATGCATTAGTTTCACACCCAAAACATTGCATGATCAGGATGTCATTAACTTGTGGGTTGGGAAGTAGATATTAAGGTATAACCTATTGCCCTGTTACTAACAAACCCTTGGGAGTTACTTCTACGCGTTGCTTATATTGCTATGCTATGCTTGTAGACGTGGTTTGGGTTTGAGTGAAATCCATGACAGATGTGAGATAGTTATTTAGTGGTTCAACTTAAGGTGGCAACTTAAATTAACATATGGGTGGATTGAGGCACCTGGGGAACCTAGTGTTGTCTGTATTTTTTTAGAAATCCCGGGGTACCCGTGTGATCTTCCTATGGACCGCCACCCAGGCTCAAAGGGAACTGAGATGATTCATGCTAGAAACTTCTGTGTGCAGCCACAAGCTATTATGGGCTCTAGCATAGTTGAGTAAGTTACGTGAAGCTCTTGAAGAGGTGGATCAGCAGGTAGTGGGTTTTGTAGGTTTGGTATGGTCTACCCGGAGTAGAGAGTTAATGTTCTGAAAGACTGTGTCTCGGTCATCCGTTTCTCAAACACCGTGTAGTGTGAGAAATCCAACGGAGAGTCTTGTGGGGAAAACTGCGCAAACCTTTGCAGAGTGTACAATCTAATCATGGTTAGCCGTTCCCCGGTTATGGACAATCTTGAGTATCTAGTACCTGGGTTATCACATGTATCTCATCACTCTTAATTAATAGTGTTGGGTTGTTAACTACTTTAATTGGGATTGAGTTGGGGTTACCTTCTCAATGTTTCAACCACCATGATAGTTAAATTAAAATCCATTCCTTTGTTGTAGGGGAAAATTGGCTTTTCGCAAAAACCATAACCATAGAGCTTTCCACCAGCCAAATATACATGTAGTGATAGCATTATTCTGTTCTTGCTCTACCGTGTTACTTTGCCAGCATATTCCATGTGCTGACCCGTTTTCGGGCTGCAACGTATTATGTTGCAGACTTTTCAGACGAGGAGTAAGGTTCGTTAGGTCGTTGCCGTGCAGCTCGGCTATGCCGTTGGAGTTGATGGACTCACTTTGTCTTCCAAGCCTTCCGCTGTTATCGTATTAGATGGCCTTAAGCCATATTATTGTAATAAGTTCTCTTTTGAGACATTCGATGTAATAAGTGTGTGATTGCTACTCTGTTATAAATCCTTCGAGTACTGTGTGTGTCAGCATTACTGATCCAGGGATGACACTAAAGCACAGAGACTTGACCATTTGAGGTCGGGTCACTACAAAGATGGTATCAGAGCACACGCTGAGTGTAGGACACGACCACTAAGATAAACCCTAGGTCACTCTTCTCTACTCATTTCTGACTCCTCTCCATTTTCTACTCTTTAGGATGACGGAGATGAAGAACAAGTTTGCACAACCGGATGAAGACGCACCTTTTGGACTCCACTTGAAGGAAGTCACTAGGTACTTGAACATTGGAATACCAAGCTTCACCGGGACATACAACACCACCTTACCAGAAGAGGAGCGCTGGATGATTCAAGTAACAGTTCCAGGAAGGACGTTCTCGCCAACTTCTAAACCCATAGAATTTTCTTCCGAAGCACCCACCTGGAGTCTAGGCAAGAGCATGGCAGCCCACATTACCATGGGACGCATTGGAGAAGTCTACAACGGGGAACTCAAGGACACTATCTACCAGATATGTGGGTTCCGAGACGAGCAATGGGAAGTAATCAGCACCAAAAAGGATAGATCCATTGCAGCTTTCATCCAGGAGTTAAACCAGCACATTCGATGTCAGGAGAACCAGATGTGCGCGGACATGATGGACTTGAAGAAGGCGAAGACTAGGATCATCGAGCTGGAGGAAGAACTCAAGTTTACACGCGATGGATATGAGGAGGAAATTGCGACACTACTGGAGAAGAATGACGACCTAGTTAAGAAGATCGGAATATTCATGGGAGACCCCACTCTAGTAGAAGAAGACGAATAACCCAAGGAAATTCGTCCGGAGGACTACATCATCATCGACGACACCGACTCCGACCCTAGTGATGATGACTTTGAAGACGAAGCTGGAGCAGATATCATGGAGTCCTCCACCGATCAAAATTTCTAGATGACCACCATATATTAGTAGAATTCCCCCATGTATTTAGTAGTAGTAGAGCACTTTTGCGATAGTTCTAAACCGCTTGTATGCCCTTGCTTGATTGATTGAGTGAAATGATTGTGTTTGTCTCATGTGCATATGGGTAGTGCTTTCTCATTAGATCCCTTTTCTATTCTGATCTCTTCCATCTAAACCCATCAGATGCCTCCGAGGCGTGACACCGGTTTTGCTTTCCCACCGGAGCTCACCCAGTTGATCCAGCAGCAGAATGCCTAGATGCAATTGCTAGTTCAGAACTAGGGCAACAACAACAACAACCCGCCACCAGTTGACAACCTAGCCCATTTTCTAAGGTTACAGCCGCCGGTGTTTTCCAGTCGCACCAAGCCTATAGTTGCTGATGATTGGCTACGCCGTATTGGAAGGGAGTTGACCACCGCAGGATACACAGATGCTGAGAAGGTGCGCTTTGCCGCACGTCAATTGGATGGACCAATAGCCTCATGGTGGGAGAATTACACGACCACTTTCCCCATAGCCAATGTCACTTGGGACCAGTTTCAGCAAGCTTTCTGCACAGCCCATGTCTCAACTGGAGCTATGCAGATGAAGAAGCGGGAGTTCCGCAACCTACGCCAGGGGAACCGTACTGTGGCTCAGTACGTGGATGAGTTTAGCAAGTTATCTCGCTATGCCCCTGACAATGTAGCCACGGATGCCGTGAAGCAGGAGAAGTTTATGGAAGGGCTGAATGATGAGATGAGCATGTAGTTGATGGAAGCAACCTTCAACAACTACTAGGAGTTGGTAGATAAGGCTCGTATGATTGAAGGGAAGCAGCAGCAGATTGAGAGCCGTAAGAGGAAGTACGGACAAGGGAAGTATAACTCAGGAGCTCAGCAGAAGCCTCGCCTAACCCCGAACTCGGGAGGACTTGTTCATAACCATGGAGGTCATAACCACACCGAAGGAGGATTGCATAACCACAATGGTACTAAGAATGGAAATGGGAACGGAGCTAACAACAATCAGAACCGCTCCAACCCAGCCACACCCGCCAAAAGAGACCTAAGTCAAGTTACTTGCTTTAAGTGCGGGAAGACATGGCACTATGCCAATGATTTCCCTAAAGGAAGGAATGGAAACAGAAATGGGAGCGCTAGGAAGAAGCCTAATCCATTCAACAAAGGACAAGTGAACCACGTTAACATGGAGGAGGTTGAAGAACAGCCGAACGCGGTAATAGGTAAGTTTTTGGTTAAGTCATTTACCGCTCTTGTTCTTTTTGATACTGGTGCATCACATTCATACATATCAAGGGGATTCGTGGATAAGTTTAAACTACCAACCCAAACCCTTAGGACCCCTCTCTTAGTAAGTTCACCTGGAGCAGAGTACATGGCTAGCCGATGGTGCGACCAGATACCCCTACCATTGGTACACATGTTTTTCTGTCCGACCTAATTATCTTGGAGTCACAAGGATTGGATGTGATATTAGGTATGGACTGGATGTCAAAGTATGGAGGAAGTATTGACTGTGCTAGTAAGTCGATTTATCTCACCACCCCGGAAGGAAAAAGGATTAAGTATGTAGTGCCTAGGAGGAGCCATGTGAATGCCCTGACGGGAGTTGTTCAGGAGGAAGTGCCTGTAGTGAAGGATTACCCGGATGTTTTTCTAGAGGAGTTACCAGGCATGCCACCGGATCGAGACATCGAGTTTCTGATAGAGCTATTGCCAGGTACAGGGACAATATCCAAGAGACCCTATCGGATGCCCGCAAATGATCTGGAGGAAATTAATAAGCAGATCAAGGAGTTATTGGAGAAAGGTTACATTCGAAGAAGTTCATCGCCATGGGGAGCCCCAGTACTTTTGGTTGAGAAGAAGGATAAATCCCTAAGGATGGTTGTTGATTATCGAGCTTTGAATGAAGTAACGATTAAGAACAAGTACCCACTGCCGATGATCAATGACCTATTCAATCAGTTGCAAGGAGCTAAAGTGTTTTCGAAGATTGATCTACGATCGGGATAACATCAGTTGAAAATTCGAGAGAAGGATATACCAAAGACAGCATTCACCACTCGTTATGGATTATACGAGTATATGGTCATGTCGTTTGGACTGACTAACGCCCCTACATATTTCATGAGCATGATGAACAAAGTGTTCTAGAGTATTTGGACAAGTTTGTTGTGGTGTTTATTGATGATATTATGGTATACTCAGAGAATGAGGAGGTTCTCAAAAAACTCAGGAAACACCAGTTGTATGCCAAGTTCAGCAAATGCGAGTTTTGTTTGAAGGAAGTCGGATTTCTTGGACATGTCATATCAGGAGAAGGTATAGTAGTAGACCCCAGCAAGGTTCAGTCAGTCACTGAATGGTTGGCACCCACTTCAGTTAGCGAGATCCGCAGTTTCCTTGGACTCGCAGGATACTACTGGAGATTCATTGAGAATTTTTCCAAGATTGCGAAGCCAATGACTGAACTATTGAAGAAGGATACTAAGTTTAAATGGACAGAAGATTGCGAGGCAAGTTTCTAGGAGTTGAAGAAACGTTTGACTACAGCCCCAGTGCTAACACTGCCAGATATACATAAGGATTTCCAAGTGTATTGTGACGCCTCTCGCTTAGGACTTGGATGTGTGCTTATGCAGGACGGAAGAGTTGTTTCGTATGCCTCACGACAACTAAAACCTCATGAGTTGAACTATGCCACACAAGATTTGGAGTTAGCAGCCGTAGTGCATGCATTGAAGACTTAGGAGGCATTACCTTATTGGAAACCATTGTGATGTGTACACGGATCATAAGAGTTTGAAGTACATCTTCACACAGAAGGAGCTGAACCTTAGGTAGAGGAGATGGTTGGAGCTTATAAAGGATTACGACATGAAGCTACACTATCATCCAGGAAAGGCCAATGTCGTAGCAGACGCTTTGAGCCGGAAGGGTTATGCCAATATCCTTGAAAGTAAGGGATTGCCGAAGGAGTTAGCAGAGGATATCATGGAACTTCGATTAGAGATTGTTCCTAGAGGTTTTGTTGCGACAATGGAGGTTCAGTCGACATTGTTGGGTAAGATTCGGGAGACTCAGAAGGATGACAAAGAGATTGCCGAGATAAAGGAGAAGATGAGCAAAGGAAAGGCCAAAGGTTTTCGTGAGGATGAACACAATACCTTATGGTTTGAGGACCGAGTTTATGTGCCCAATAACCCAGAGATCAGGAAGTTAATACTTCAGGAGGCTCATGACTCACCATACTCGATACACCCCGGAAACACCAAGATGTATTTGGATTTGAAGGAACATTTCTGGTGGACTAGTATGAAGAAGGATATTGCCGAGTATGTAGCCGTATGTGATGTATGTCAGAGAGTAAAGGCAGAACATCAAAAGCCAGCAGGACTGTTACAGCCTATGCCGATACCCAAATGGAAGTGGGATAAACTTGGCATGGACTTTATCACCGGATTGCCCAGGACCAAATCAGGATATGATTCGATATGGGTAGTAGTTGATCACTTGACCAAAGTGGCTCACTTTATCCCAGTGAAAACCACTTATACAAGTGCGAGGTTGGCCTAGATATATATGTCCAGGATCATATGTCTGCATGGAGTTCCAAGGACCATCGTATTAGATAGAGGAACACAGTTTACTTCAAAGTTTTGGCAACAGTTACACTAGACTTTGGGAATGAGATTGGAGTTCAGTACAACGTTTCACCGGCAGACAGATGGACAGACTAAGAGAGTCAATCAGATTTTGGAGGACATGTTGAGAGCCTGTGCGCTAGATTATGGATCTAGCTAGGATGGCAATTTGACTTACGCAGAGTTCTCATACAACAATAGCTACCAAGCCAGTTTGAAGATGGCACCGTTTGAAGCCCTGTATGGACGCATGTGCAAAACGCCATTGATGTGGGATGAAGTAGGAGACCGACAATTGTTTGGACCAGACTTGATCAAGGAGTCTGAGGAGAAGGTTAGACTGATTCGTGATAGACTGAAGATTGCTCAGTCCAGGCAGAAGAGTTACGCAGACTCGAAACGCAAGGAGGTAACCTATGAAATTGGAGATAGAGCATATCTGCGAGTATCACCCTTGCGAGGAGTGAAACGTTTTGGAGTTAAGGGAAAGTTAGCCCCGAGATTTGTAGGACTGTATCATGTTTTGGAACGGATGGGAGAAGTTGCCTACAAGTTGAAATTACCTGAGGGATTTTCAGGAGTTCATGATGTGTTCCATGTTTCATAGTTGAAGAAGTGTCATGCTGAGATGGCCGAAATACCGTTAAGAGATATAGTATCCTTGGAGGCGATTCAGTTGGATAGTGATTTGACTTATGAGGAAAAACCAGTCAAGATTCTTGAGTTTGCCAGCCTAGTCACCCACAGCAAAGTTATCAAGTTTTGCAAAGTTCAGTGGAGCCACCATACTAAGGATGAAGCCACCTGGGAACGAGAGGATGATCTCCGCAAAGACCACCCACACCTATTTTCTAGCCAATCCGAATCTCGAGGGCGAGATTCATCTTAAGGGGGGTAGGTTTGTAACATCCCAAATTTTCAATTTGGAATGTTATACATAGGTCATTCTCGTGACGATGGTGATCGTGACGGTGCTTTGGAGATGGAGATCAAAGGCACAAGATGATGATGGCCATATCATATCACTTATATTGATTGCATGTGATGTTTATCCTTTATGCATCTTATTTTGCTTAGTACAGTGGAAACATTATAAGATGATCTCTCACTAAATTTCAAGGTATAAGTGTTATCCCTGAGTATGCACCGTTGCTACAGTTCGTGGTGCCGAGACACCACGTGATGATCGGGTGTGATATGCTCTACGTTCACATACAACGGGTGCAAGCCAGTTTTGCACACACGGAATACTCGGGTTAAACTTGACGAGCCTAGCATATGCGGATATGGCCTCAGAACACTGAGACCGAAAGGTCGAGCGTGAATCATGTAGTAGATATGATCAACATAGTAATGTTCACCATTGAAAACTTCTCCATCTCACGTGATGATCGGACATGGTTTAGTTGATATGGATCACATGATCATTTAGATGACTAGAGGGATGTCTATCTAAGTGGGAGTTATTAAGTAATATGATTAATTAAACTTCAATTTATCATGAACTTAGTACCTGATAGTATTTTGCATGTCTATGTTGTTGTAGATAAATGGCCCGTGCTACTGTTCCTTTGAATTTTAATGCGTTCCTAGAGAAAGCTAAGTTGAAAGATGATGGTAGAAACTACACGGACTGGGTCCGTAACTTGAGGATTATCCTCATTGTTGCACAAAAGAATTACGTCCTGGAAGCACCGCTAGGTGCAAAGCCCGCTGCAGGAGCAACACCACATGTTATGAACGTCTGACAGAGCAAAGCTGATGACTACTCGATAGTTCAGTGTGCCATGCTTTACGACTTAGAATCGGGACTTCAACGATGTTTTGAACGTCATGGAGCATATGAGATGTTCCAGGAGTTGAAGTTAATATTTCAAGCAAAAGCCCGGTTTGAGAGATATGGAGTCTCCAATAAGTTCTACAGCTGCAAGATGGAGGAGAATAGTTCTGTCAGTGAACATATACTCAGAATGTCTGGGTACCACAACCACTTGATTCAACTGGGATTTAATCTTCCTAATGATAGCGTCATTGATAGAGTTCTTCAATCACTGCCACCAAGCTACAAAAGCTTCGTGATGAACTATAATATGCAAGGGATGGATAAGACAATTCCCGAGCTCTTCGCGATGCTAAAAGTTGCATAGGTAGAAATCAAGAAGGAGCATCAAGTGTTGATGGTCAACAAGACCACTAGTTTCACGAAAAAGGGCAAAGGGAAGAAGGGGAACTTTAAGAAGAACAACAAGCAAGTTGTTTCTCAAGTGAAGAAGCCCATGTCTGGACCTAAGCCTGAAACTGAGTGCTTCTACTGCAAAGGGACTAGTCACTGGAAGCGGAACTGCCCCAAGTATTTGGCGAATAAGAAGGATGGCAAAGTGAAAGGTATATTTGATATGCATGTTATTGATGTGTACCTTACTAATGCTCGCAGTAGCGCCAGAGTATTTGATACTGGTTCTATTGCTAATATTTGCAACTCGAAACAGGGGCTACGAATTAAGCAAAGATTGGCTAAGGACGAGGTGATGATGCACATGGGAAATGGTTCCAAAGTCGATGTGATTGCGGTTAGCACACTACCTCTACATCTACCTTCAGGATTTGTGTTAGACCTGAATAATTTTTATTTGGTGCCAGCGTTAAGCATGAATATTATATCTGGATCTTGTTTGATGTGAGATGGTTATTCATTTAAATCAGAAAATAATGGTTGTTCTATTTATATGAGTAATATCTTTTATGGTCATGCACCCTTGATGAGTGGTCTGTTTTTATTAAATCTCGATAGTAGTCATACACATATTCATAGTATTGAAGCCAAAAGAAATAAGTTTAATAATGATAGTGCAACTTATTTGTGGCACTGCCTTTTAGGTCATATTGGTGTAAACCTCAAGAAGAAACTTCATGCTGATGGGCTTTTGGAATCACTTGATGCTTGCGAACCATGCCTCATGGGTAAGATGACTAATACTCCACTCTCCGGAACAATGGACTGAGCAACAGACTTATTGGAAACAATACATACTGATGTATGCGGTCCGATGAGTGTTGATGCTCGTGGCGGGTATCATTACTTTCTGACCTTCACAGATGATTTGAGCAGATATGGGTATATCTACTTGATGAAACATAAGTATGAAACATTTGAAAAGTTCAAAGAATTTCATAGTGAAGTGGAAAATCATCATAACAAGAAAATTAAGTTTTTACAATCTGATCGTGGAGGTGAATATTTGAGTTATGAGTTTGGTCTTCATTTGCAACAATGTCGAATAGTTTCGCAACTCACGCCACCTGGAACACCACGGCCTAATGGTGTGTCCGAACATCGTAACTGCACTTTATTAGATATGGTGCGATCTATGATGTCTCTTACTGATTTACCGCTATCGTTTTGGGGTTATGCTTTAGAGACGGCTCCACTCACGTTAAATAGGGCACCATCGAAATCCGTTTAGACGACACCATATGAACTGTGGTTTGGCAAGAAACCCAAGTTGTCGTTTCTTAAAGTTTGGGGTTGCGATGCTTATGTGAAAAAGCTTCAACCTGATAAGCTTGAACCCGAATCGGAGAAATGTGTCTTCATAGGATACCCCAAGGAGACTATTGGGTACACCTTCTATCATAGATCCGAAGGCAAGATATTTGTTGCTAAGAATGGATCCTTTCTAGAGGAGTTTCTCTCGAAAGAAGTGAGTGGGAGGAAAGTACAACTTGATGAGGTAACTGTACCTTCTCCCTTATTGGAAAGTAGTTCAGCACAGAAATCAGTTTCAGTGATTCCTACACCAATTAGTGAAGCTAATGATGATGATCATGAAACTTCTGATCAAGTTACTACCGAACCTCGTAGGTCAACCAGAGTAAGATCCGCACCAGAGTAGTACGGTAATCCTATTCTGGAAGTCATGTTACCTGACCATGACGAACCTACGAACTATGAGGAAGCGATGATGAGCCCAGATTCTGCAAAATGGCTTGAGGCCATGAAATCTGAGATGGGATCTATGTATGAGAACAAAGTGTGGACTTTGGTTGACTTTCCCAATGATCGGCAAGCCATAGAGAGTAAATGGATCTTCAAAAAGAAGACTGGCACTGACGGTAATGTTACTGTCTACAAAGCTCGACTTGTTGCAAAAGGTTTTCGACAAGTTCAAGGAGTTGACTATGATGAGACCTTCTCACCCGTAGTGATGCTTAAGTCCATTCGAATCATGTTAGCAATTGCTGCATTTTATGATTATGAAATTTGGCAAATGGATGTCAAAACTACTTTCCTTAATGGATATCTTAAAGAAGAGTTGTATATGATGCAACCGGAAGGTTTTGTCGATCCAAAAGGTGCTAACAAAGTGTGTAAGCTCCAGCGATCCATTTATGGACTGGTGCAAGAATCTCGGAGTTGGAATATACGCTTTGATAGTGTGATCAAAGCATATGGTTTTATACAGACTTTTGGAGAAGCCTGAAACTGAGTGGAAGCTCTGTAGCATCTCTGATATTATATATGGATGACATATTGTTGATCGGAAATGATACTAAATTTCTGGATAGCATAAAAGGATACTTGAATAATAATTTTTCAATGAAAGACCTCGGTAAAGCTGCTTACAAATTGGGCATAAAGATCTATAGAGATAGATCAAGACGCTTGATAAATTTTTCAATGAGTACATACCTTGACAAGTTTTTGAAGTAGTTCAAAATGGAACAGTCAAAGAAGGAGTTGTTGACTGTGTTGCAAGGTGTGAAGTTGAGTAAAGACTCAAAACCCGACCACTGCAGAAAATAGAAAGAGAATGAAAAAGTCATTCCCTATGCCTCAGTCATAGGTTCTATAAAGTATGCTGTCGGCGTCCTGGGAACGGGGTTCCCCAGACTTGCCTGCCTGCGGCCTGCGGCGTGGCTCAAAGGGGGGCCCAGCACGGCCCATCTTCATCAACACAAACCCAAGACCCTCGTGAGGGGCTAAGCCTCGCAGGGCGGACGACACAGAGCTTCCTCAGGCACGGCCTCATCAGGCTGGCTCGCGAGGAGGCGGAGAGATCAAGGCGGGGTACCTCACGAGGTGCCCGTGACGCAAGCCATGATGACCAAGGGCGCCAGGCGGGTGCTAGCCCGCGCAGTGTCCTCCTTTCCCCTTTGGTGCAAGGGGGGCAAGCGCAGCCACGGAGTACCGAGGTATCAGGCAAAGGTTGCCATTTCGGTGCAACAAGACCAAGACCAGGAGGACTGCAAGACGGAGGTCATTGTGGAGCCCAAAACGGCGTCACCACCAGAGCTTTGTGCAGGCGAAGACTACTTTTGTCAGGATAGCTGGTACTAGCTGCCCCCTTCAAATTAGCCCGCCATTGTTGGTCCCTTCCCGCTCGATATTTGGGAAGAGGACCAGGGTCTCTATAAATAGGACCAGCCACCCGCAGGACCGGGGGGCAGTGCGGAGAGGTGAGGGTGAGAGGTTAGAGATAGAATCGAGAAGAGAGAGAGAGAAGGGTGACTGAACTCCTCCCAGCAGTTCATCGCCCAGCCAAGAACAGACCCTCACGAGGCTGTTCTTCCTTGTATCACTCATCATCATCAGCCCAAGAGGCAATCCACACACCACATACTGGAGTAGGGTATTACACCACAACGGTGGCCCGAACTAGTATAAACCCTGTGTCTCTTGTTTTGTTCTTTCCATAGCTTAGATCTCAGCGAGGCGGAGGGGTGCAGGTAGGTAGGAGGCGAAATCTCCACGCGCACCCCAGTGTTCGAACCTCAAGGGTCTGCCAGAACCCGAAACCCGACATTTGGCGCGCCAGGTAGGGGTGCGCCGGAATCCACCTTCTACCGCTTCGTGCCCCGTCGTGTCGTCATCACCATGTCCGGCGACCAGGCGGGCAACCCAGATCCATGGGCGGCGTGGCCCGCCCGTGCAGAGCCGCTTGCCTCGGGCAACCCCGTGCCACAGGAAGCTCACAGTCCGCAGAGCGCTGCCGGCCGCGGGCGACGCGGACAGGCTTCGACAGCTCTCACACCGCGGCAGGCGCGGTCGGCAGCAAGGGCCTCCAATCACGCTGCGACCACGACACCGTACACCCGCCGGGAGCAGGCGATCTCAATGGCCGCGCTCACGATGGCCCGAGAGCTGCTGCAGTGCAGGCTACTGGAGGGCGGCCGCAACATGCTGCTGGAGTGGGTGGCAGAGCTCCTGGGCTTCGCCGCCTCGGGGGCTCACCCCTTCTGCACCCAGCTCCCATCTCAAGCCTAGGGCGGCCCGCGCGGGGTCTCCGCGCGTGCCCGCGGGCTCCAAGGCTACTCCAACGCCAGCGAAGCTGTCAGCGCCGGACCGGCGGCGGCGCTGCCCCCGCTCCCGGTCCGCGAAGAAGAAGGACTCGACGTGACCCGCGGCCCCAGTGGACAGCCGCGCTGCCACCCCATGGTGGGCGCATCAGGCAGGACCGCGTGGCACGCGGAGCACTACGGCGTGGCCTTCGGGATGACGGCGCCAGAGGAATACGTGCCCCTCATGATGAACCAAGGACACCCTCACGAGAGCGAACAAGGCTCGCTCCTCAGCCCAAGCTGGGGGGACGAGGCGCCAGAAGCTGAGCCTTTCCAGGAGCCCCGGGACGGTCCCACTGGCCATGCTGGAGGCAATGATTATCGGGTACCGCTAATTCTTCAGGAGCAGGCATACACTAACCATGGATCGCAGGAGGTGCAGGTCGCCACAGCGAGCAGCTGCCCCGCTCCCACAGTCTCCTACCCCTCGGGAGGAGGGTGCAGGGGGCTGCAGGAGAGGGGCCGAGATCTGACATCACCACCGCGGCGTTCGGAGCAAGGTGTTCTCAGGAGGTAGGCCCTCTGCTGGGGAGGTGCCTCAGGGCCTGCCCCTGGCAGAGGACCCGTGGTCGTCGGGGGAACCTCTGGCGACCGCTCTACCCCATCGGCAGCGTCCTAGTTTCCGGTCATCGTTGATGGCACTAGAGTGTGGCGCAAGGCGGGGCCCTCGTCTGGCGATATGAAGCAAGGCCGGTACCTGTGAAGAAGGCCCAGTGCCTGTGAAGCTCGCCGCCCCGTGACACTCTCACGTAATAATGAGTGGGGCTGTACACGCCCCGGAGTCTCAGGGGTGCCGGCCTCAGGCCCTGGGGCTCCCTCCCACGCCCAGTGGCAGCACTTAGCTCCGCGCTGGTGAGAAGACGTCCAAGACTAGATTAGGTGCCGGACGCGGCCTTTTGTCTGCTTTCGTTGCTTTTCCCTTTGGTTGTCGCTTTCCCCCGCTGGATTCAAGTTGGATTCGAATTTGAGATTTGCGTGTGTTCGGGGAAGGGGTGCTTAGTCTCGTTCGAGCAATTTCTCACGTTTTGGTTACCACTTCGCCTCAGCTGCCTCCCCTCATGAGCCCCTCGCGAGCCGGGTCAGGCCTAGCTTGCGCGTAGCCCAGACTGCCGCCGTTACGTCCTCTCAGGAGGGTGTTTTACTGCAAGTCCTACAGATCCAATCGGGAACACTCGGGACACCACAACCTCCCACAGGCTACCTCAGGGCCAACACGGGACAAAAGGTAAACTAGCCGACCAGCGCGTCGCTTAGGCCAACCACTTGGCGCGGGCGCATGGGCAATGTAGCGTCTACTAATACGATGAACACAAGTTTTACATAAGGGGCTCCCCCTCCAAAATGCTCTCACTGCCATCAGGCCAAAACCTGAGTTCTATTCATGCAGGGTAAGGAAGTAGGAACGATGCACAATCAGTCGGATAAATCCCCCAATGCGTCCTCAGGAGCACCACCCGAGCTGTTGCTGGCGTCGCTGAACTCGCCATCGCTGTCCGCGTCGCTGCCAGCAGCGTCAGGGCCGTTCACCACACCGCCCTCGTCGTCAGCCATGATCACGCCGTCGTTGTCTGAAGCGAAGGCCCTGGTAAGAGCATCCACATTGTCTTCCATCGAGTGCGCCAGATCGTCTCAGACGGCCTGGGGGACTGGGGCGATGGCGACGTCGAAATCGAAGTGGGGATCCATGTTCCGGAGATGGATGAAGACGCGAGAAAAGGCACGCCTGAGCAGGGCGCGGCTCCTCTCCTCCACCAACCTGTTAGCCCTGACCGACCGTGCCTCCAGCTGCGTCACCACGTCAGTGAAGAACTGAAGATTGCCGGTGTAGTTGACTGCGTGCGGCTCGCCAATAGCCACCTCGCAGATGTTGCCCAAGGCTGCGTTGGCTCTCTCCCGGAGTGTGGTGAGCATGGGGCCGTGCTCATGCTCCAGGATCCACCGCTGACATATCTCGTCCGCATTCTGGCGCGCGATGACCTCAGCCTCCTCCACCCGCTGGCGGAGAAGGAGCACCTCGGCCTGGGAGGTGGTTAACTCACCTTGCGCCACCTCAAGGGCGGCCCGGAAAGCATCGGCCCGCCGCGTCGCCTCCTCCAGCTTGGCCCTCAAGGCGGCAGTCCTGCCTTCAGCTTCGGCCGGATCAGCCCCAGCTTCTCTTCGAACTCGTGCTCGAGGTTCAAATGCGCCATCGCCACCCGACGTCCGACCTCCTCCAGGACACGGGCTTCCTGTGCAGCGACATCATCCTCCGCCTGCATCACCAAGCGCTGCCTCGTCTCCAGACGCTCGTACTCGCGGGTATGTTCGGCGGCTTCCAGCGTCAACGCCTCCTCACGCTTCTGGAGCTCTGCTGAGTCGCCAGAGGCCACCTTCATCGACGCGAGGGCTGCCTCGCGCAGCTCCACCTGCTCCTCCAATGAGTGGAACCAGGCCAGGAGCTCCCGAGCCCGCTCCTCCACCGCCATCCGCCGCCGGTCGGCTTCCCGGGCCTCCACGGCAGCCCAAGATCGGGCCTCCCGAGAGGCCACCAGCGATGCCTTGGCCTCTACGTCGTCGAGATTGCGCTGACGGCGCGCAAGGGCGATGGCGCCCTCCAGCTCGCGCCTCTCTGCAGCCAGGCGCAGGCCCTCGGCCTCCAGGCGCGCGTCTTCATCAGCAAGCTCCTCACCAAGCAGGCTCACTGCGTCGGCCGCCCTTCGAAGGAATCCTTGGCGGAGAGCGCGACGCTCCCGGGCGCGCTCGAGCACGTCTTCCACACCATCATTTGCCCCAAGCAAGCGCCGGGGGCCACGAATCAGCACCGCCCCTCCTGGCGGGGGGCTGGGGGCTGGCACCCTCGCGACGGTCGGGCACGCCGCGCCAGAAGCCCGACCTAGAGCCAGCCCATCCCCAGGTGAAGGGCGTAGGGAGCGCCTCAGCCAATCGCAATCCATGACCAGGCAAGAAGCCCACGTCAGGCTGGCTATGCCGCGAGAAGGCCCGCGAAAGAGGATCGCGAGGTGCGCAGGGCCACGATGCGCCTCAGGACTGTTCGCCTCTTCGATCGCCCTCACCACAAGGGCTCCGCTGCCCGGAACGCTTGAGGACGGTGGAGGGGGCGAAGCCAAGGGGGACGGCTCCTCAGCCGTCTCTGCAAGCTCGGCTGGAAGGGGCCTGCAGAGCAAGGGTCAGTAAAAGCAACAGAAGGATCGGGAGCTGGGAAAGGAGAAGGCTTACTCGTCAGTGGCAAAGTACTTCCTACGCTTCAGCAGGCGACAAGGGTAATCGTCGCCCAGGGCCTCCCTTCTCTTCCGGAGGCCCTCAAAGTCCACGCAGAAGCGGCCTAAGAGTTGGGCGCAGGGATCAACCTGCGACTAAGATGGAGCGTCAAGGCGATCTGCGTCAGGGGCGCCTGCCTGATGTGCGCTGCCAATCGCCTCGCCAAGAGAAGCAGCCGGAGCATCAGGGGCCTCAGTCACAGGCGTTGAGGGCAGCTGCTTGTCACCTCCCAGCCTCAGCGGCACGGGCCCCAAGAACTGCTCCCTCATGAGCATCGCTCGGCGTTGTCACCCCGCCGGGAGCCCCCTCGGCCTCTGGCGCCTCATGCCTCCCTGCTCCGCCGCTTGAGGAAGAGTCGCCTTGGCTAACTGGAAGGGCAGTCACCATCATTGGATTCTCGCGAGGCCCCTAGAGGCCGGCGGGGCGCGACCCCCACTCATCAAAGATAGGCATCTGCTTCACAAAATCGCCCCTGCTCTGGCAGAGGTACGGCAAGGCCCCTCCCTGCTGGATGCTGCCAGGGTTGGGGTCCCCAGTCAGGGTCAAGAGCACTGTCCTCAGCACTTCAGGAGTCAGGTCCTCTTCCTGGAGCCTCATACGATCATCGCGCCCGCTGAAGGCCCACATTCGGCGGGAGTGGCGTTGGAGAGGAGCAACGCGGCGTAGCAGGAGCTCCTTCACAACCTTGGGCGATGTCACACCAAGCGACCTCAAGAACGCGAAGCGGTGCCAGACGAAGACGAGCTGGGGGCTCTCAAGCGTCTCCTGGCCCCAGCCCGAATTGGGGACAGCAAGTGAAGTGGGCTCCGATAGCAGGGGGCTAGGCACCCCTGCGTCCACATACAGCCACCGCTCGCGGAACCGAGCCGCGGGCAGGGGGAGCTCGAAGTTAATCCCAGAGGCCGCTGTCTCAGACGCGGCAACGAAACTCACGCACGCCCAGCATTGGGTAGGGTCGACAAGGCGCAGCGAGAAGAAGTGGCGCAGCAAGGCAACCGAAGGAAGGATGCCCACCATAGCCTCGCAAACAAAGGCGAAGACCGAAAGGAGGGTGATGGATTCAGGACCCAGATGCATCATGTGGATCTGATAGTGGGAGAGCACGACATTGAAGAAATCAGAAAAGGGAGGAACCAGACCCGCCCATAGGGCGTCGACAAAATACGGGACCTCGGTGACTATCCTGTCGATGGAGAAGTGGGACGCGGGCCAGGCCGTCGTCCTCCCGCATTCGTTGAAGATAGTGGCCAGAGCCGAGCTGACCTTGCCCAAGCCCACGGTGGGGGCCGCCAACGGCGGCGGGCAAGGAGGAGACACGAGTTTCTTCCCTCTTCCCTTCTTCGTCAGAGCCATGGCAATGGAAAGGGGGGGGGAAGGTTCGAGATTGGGTTGAAAACAGAAGCCGGAGTTCGAGCGGAGGAAGGACAGAGGGCGCTCGAGCAACAGAAGGGGGAACGGCTGTGTACGACTACGAGTCCGCCTAGCATGGCGCAAAATAAGGAGGGCGTGGGGGAACAGTGCCGCCCACGTCCAATCAACCGCGATGCGGCGCCCAAGGCCGCAGGCTGTTAGGGCCCGCGGCACTTCGCTCTTGCCCTTCCGCCTCCCTGCATGGCCAAGTCCGGGCGCGCCTTGGGCCCGGGGGCTACTATCGGCGTCCTGGGAACGGGGGTCCCTAGACTTGCCTGCCTGCGGCCTGCGGCGTGGCTCAAAGGGGGGCCCAGCACGGCCCATCTTCATCAACACAGACCCAAGACCCTCGTGAGGGGCCAAGCCTCGCGGGGCGGACGACATGGAGCTTCCTCAGGCATGACCTCATCAGGCTGGCTCGCGAGGAGTCGGAGAGATCAAGGCGGGGTACCTCACGAGGTGCCCGTGATGCAAGCCATGACGACCAAGGGCGCCAGGCGGGTGCCAGCCCGCGCAGTGTCCTCCTTTCCCCTTTGGTGGAAGGGGGCAAGCGCAGCCGCGTAGTACCGAGGCATTAGGCAAAGGTTGCCATTTCGGTGCAACAAGACCAAGACTAGGAGGACTGCAAGACGGAGGTCATTGTGGAGCCCAAAACGGCGTCACCACCAGAGCTTTGTGCAGGCGAAGACTACTTTTGTCAGGATAGCTGGTACTAGCTGTCCCCCTTCAAATTAGCCCGCCATTGTTGGCTCCCTTCCCGCTTGATATTTGGGAAGAGGACTAGGGCCTCTATTAATAGGACCATCCACCCGCAGGACGGGGGGGGGGGGGCAGTGCGGAGAGGTGAGGGTGAGAGGTTAGAGATCGAATCGAGAAGAGAGAGAGAAGGGCGACTGAACTCCTCCCAGCAGTTCATCGCCTAGCCAAGAACAGACCCTCGCGAGGCTGTTCTTCCTTGTATCGCTCATCATCATCAGCCCAAGAGGCAATCCACACACCACACACAGGAGTAGGGTATTACACCACAACGGTGGCCCGAACCAGTATAAACCCTATGTATCTTGTTTTGTTCTTTCCATAGCTTAGATCTTAGCGAGGCGGAGGGGTGCAGGTAGGTAGGAGGCGAAATGTCCGCGCGCACCCTAGTGTTCGAACCTCAAGGGTCTGCCGGAACCCGAAACCCGACATATGCTATGCTGTGTACCAGACCTATTGTATACCTTAGCATGATTTTGGCAAGGGAGTACAATAGTGATCTAGGAGTAGATCACTGGACAGCAGTCAAAATTATCCTTAGAGGACTAAGGAAATATTTCTCGGTTATGGAGGTGATAAAAGAGTTCATCGTAAAGAGTTACGTCGATGCAAGATTTTGACACCGATCTAGATGACTCTAAGTCTCGATATAGATACATATTGAAAGTGGGAGAAATTAGCTAGAGTAGCTACGTGCAGAGTATTATAGACATAGAAATTTGCAAAATACATACGGATCTGGATGTTGCAGACCCGTAGACTAAACTTCTCAAACAAGCTACACATGATCACTCTTTGGGTGTTAAACACACAGCGATGTGAACTATATTATTGACTCTAGTAAACCCTTGGGGTACTAGTCACACGAAGATGTGAACTAATCACATAAAGATGTGAACTATTGGTGTGAAATCACATGAGGATGTGAACTAGATTATTGACTCTAGTGCAAGTGGGAGACTGAAGGAAATATGCCCTAGAGGCAATAATAAAGTTGTTATTTATATTTCCTTATATCATGATAAATGTTTATTATTCATGCTAGAATTGTATTAACCGGAAACTTAGTACATGTGTGAATACATAGACAAACAGAGTGTCACTAGTATGCCTCTACTTGACTAGCTCGTTAATCAAAGATGGCTAAGTTTCCTAGCCATAGGCATGAGTTGTCATTTGATGAACGGGATCACATCATTAGAGAATGATGTGATTGACTTGACCCATCCGTTAGCTTAGCACTATGATAGTTTAGTTTATTGCTATTGCTTTCTCCATAACTTATACATGTTCCTATGACTATGAGATTATGCAACTCCCGAATACCGGGGGAACACTTAGTGCGCTATCAAACGTCACAATGTAACTGGGTGACTATAAAGATGCTCTACAGGTGTCTCCGATGGTGTTTGTTGAGTTGGCATAGATCAAGATTAGGATTTGTCACTCCGAGTATCGGAGAGGTATCTCTGGGCCCTCTCGGAAATGTACATCACTCTAAGCCTTGCAAGCAATGTAACTAATGAGTTAGTTACGGGATGTAGCATTACAGAACAAGTAAAGAGACTTTCCGGTAATGATATTGAACTAGGTATGATGATACCGACGATCGAATCTCGGGCAAGTAACATACCGATGACAAAGGGAACAACGTATGTTGTTGGTGCAGTTCGACCGATGAAGATCTTCGTAGAATATGTAGGAACCAATATGAACATCCAGGTTCTGCTATTGGTTATTGACCGGAGATGAGTCTCGGTCATGTATACATAGTTCTCGAACCCGTAGGGTCCGCACGCTTAACGTTCGGTGTCGATCGGTATTACGAGTTTATGTGTTTGATGTACCGAAGGTAGTTCGGAGTCCTGGATATGATCACGGACATGACGAGGAGTCTCGAAATGATCGAGACATAGAGATCGATATATTGTAAGCCTATGTTTGGACATCGAAATGATTCCGGATGAGTTCGGGCATTTTCTGGAGTACGGGAGGTTACCGGAACCCCCCGGGGAGTCAATGGGCCTTAATGGGCCACAGTGGAAAGGAGGAGGAGGTGGCCAAGGTGGGGGCACCCCCCACAAGCCCAATCTGAATTAGGAGGGGGCCGGCCCCGTTTCCTTCTCTCCTTCTCCCCCTTCCTTCCCTCTCCTACTCCAACTAGGGAAGGGGGAATCCTACTCCCACTAGGCGTAGGACTCCCCCCTTGGGCGCGCCTATGAGACCGGCCCTCTCCTCCTCCTCCACTATCGGTGTTCTGGGAACGGGGATCCCCATACTTGCCTGCCTGCGGCCTGCAGCGTGGCTCCATCGGTTGCCCCGTACGACCCATCTTCACCAGCAAACATTCAAGACCCTTGCGAGGGGCAAAGCCTCGCGATGCGGACGATGCAAGACCTCCTTAGGGGCGGCCTCACCAGGCTGGCTCGCGAGGGGCGGAGAGATCAAGGCGAGGGGCACCTCACAAGGTTCCTGTGATGCAAGCCATGACGACTGGAGCCAGGCGGGCGCCAGCGCGCGCAGTGTCCTGGTTTCCTCTTTGGTGCTAAAGGGGCAAGCGCAGGCGAGGAGTCCAGAGGCATCAGGCAAAGGTTTCCATATCGATGCAATAAGACCAAGACCAGCAGGACGGCAAGATGGAGGTCATCATGGAGCCCAAGACGGCGTCACCACTAGAGCCTTTGGCAGGCGAAGACCACTTTTGTCAGGATAGCTTGTACTAGCCACCACCATAGGAAGGGAGGGGCTGATTCCGATCCTCAACCACACAAGCACACCAAGCACAAGAACACCTCTCCTCGCGAGGCTGTTCTCCCCTTGTACTGTCATCCTCAGCCCAAAAGGCAATCCACCACACGACACTAGAGTAGGGTATTACACCACAATGGTGGCCCGAACCAGTATAAATCTTGTGTCTTGTGTTCTTTGGGTTCGTTGAGCTAGGCCGTGAGATTGTAGAGTGCATGAGCTAGAGAGAGGGAGAGATCTTTGTGCGCACCCCAGTGTCTGAACCTCAAGGGTTTTGCCGGAACCCGAAATCCGACATTTGGCGCGCCAGGTAGGGGTGCGCTGGAGCCTTCCCCCCTGACGGCCTCTCCTCTTCGGCCGACTCTCATCGACGCCGCCTCTTCTCCAACTTGATCGATGGGCGCCCTTCGCGGCACCGTGGGGCTTCGGACCTTCACCCCCGCCTTGCAGCGAGTGCAGTGGCCGCACAAGTTCAAGCCGCAGATGCCGCCCCTTTACGATGGTGCGGCGGATCTGGCAGCCTTCCTGCTGGCATACGAGGAGGCCGTCTTGGAGGCCAGGGGTGACGGTAAGGTCATGTCCAACTGGCTCCCGATGGCCCTGAATGGCATGCCGCACGCCTGGCTCCTCCATTTGCCGGAGTCTTCCGTGGCCTCCTGGGAAGAGCCGCGTGATCTCTTCATGGCGTGCTTCGGAGGACCGACACCCCCTGTTCTCGCGTCCCTCCTCGGTGGCTCACAGGCGCCACCCTCAGATCGTCACGCCAAACCATTCTTTCGCCAGATCAGCGCCGTCTCCACGTGGCAGGGGGCACCCCTGGGTTGGGCGGCGCCCAAAGCCGACCTGATCTTCAACTCGGGGGATCACCCAGTCAACACCGTCGGCTCGGGCATGCTTCTGATGCTTTGCACGCCCACCATCTGAGGCATTGCCATTACTAAGACCCTCATCGACGGTGGCGCCAGCCTCAACGTGATCTCCATGGAGGCTTTCAGCCTCCTTCACGTACCACTCGAGCGGCTCCGCCCCAGCAAGCCTTTTTTTGGGGTCGGTGGCAGCTCCTCCGACCCCTTGGGGTAGATCCGCCTCCCCATGACTTTCGGCACACGCAACAACTACCGCACCGAGCTGGTCGACTTCGACATCGCCCGCACCGGCTTGCCGTACAACGCCATCCTCGGGTACTCGGCACTGGCCCAGTTCATGACAACCACTCATCCAGCCTACAACCTCATGAAGATGCCAGGAAGCAAGGACATCCTCACCGTGGTCAGAGACACCAAGGAAGCCATGGCGACCTTCGAGATCGCCTTCACGGCTACGGCGGCAGCTTGCCCGACCGACAAGGCAGTGTCCAGAACCAAGGGGGCTGCACCGACCAAGAAGAAGCAGTTGTTCACTCAGGGTCAAGCCAGGACGAAGCAGATACCGGTCGACAAATACGGGGCCTCTAGCACCACCTTTAGCATATGCGCCGACCTCGCCCCAGATCAAGAAAAAGAGTTGGTGGACTTCTTGCGGGCGAACAGGGAAGTATTCGCATGGGAACCCAAGCAGCTGGCTAGGGTCCCGAGGAAAGTGATCGAGCATCATCTGAGGGTATGCCCCAACGTGCGCCCTATGAAGCAGAGGGCAAGGTGGCAATCCACAGAGAAGCAGTCTTTCATTGTTTAGGAGACCCGCAAGCTAGAGGCAGCAGGTGTCATTCGCGAAGTCCGATACCCAGAGTGGCTGGCGAATCCGGTCATCGTGCCAAAGAAAGGAGGGAAGGAGCGCATGTGTGTCGACTTCACCAACCTCAATAAGGCTTTCCCTCAAGACCCGTTCCCGCTGCCATGCATCAACCAAATCGTCGACTCCACCGCCGAGTGCAACCTGCAATGTTTCCTGGATGCATTCTCAGGCTACCACCAGATCAAGATGGCGGTGGAAGATGAGGAGAAGACAACTTTCCTGACCCCATGCGGGGAGTACTGCTACACCTGCATGCCATTCAGACTATGCAACGCAGGAGCGACCTTCCAGCGATTGATGCATATCGCCTTGGGGCAGCAGCTCGGAAGAAACGTTGAGGCCTACGTTAACAACATTGTGGTGAAGTCTCGGGAAGCAAGAACTTTGATTCAGGACCTGGAGGAGACCTTCACGAGCCTACGCCAGGTGGACCTGCGGCTCAACCCGGAGAAGTGTGTGTTTGGTGTCCCTTCAGGCAAGCTGCTAGGCTTCCTCATGTCTCACAGGGGGATCGAGGCCAACCTGGAGAAGGTCAAGGCAATTGAAGACATGAGCCCACCACAAAACCTCAAGGAGATGCAGAAGCTTGGAGGCTGCGTGACCTCGTTGGGACGCTTCATCTCTAAGTTAAGGGAGCGTGCATTACCGTTCTTCAAGCTGATGAAGAGGAAGGGACCGTTTGAATGGACCCCCGAGGCCGACCTGGCGTTTCAAGACCTCAAGAAGTACTTGACCAGCCCATCGATGATGGTGGCGCCTCATCCTCGCGAGCCCTTGGTACTCTACCTGTCTGCCACACCCCACTCTGCCAGCGCGGTGCTGGTGGCCCTCAGGGAAGGGCCTGAGGTCGAGAACCCGCCAAGTGGATCCACCGAGCCGAATGAGGTAGCTCAACACCAAGATGATGCTCCTGAGACGGCGGCTGCCATGATAGGTCATCAAGCCCAAGGAGCTGGAAACCCGCAGGGAACACCTCAGTTCTCGGGAGCCAAAAACTTCGTCAGCTCTCCCACCCTTGTCGGGCATCCAATGTACTTCGTCAGCACGGTCCTGCGAGATGCGAGGGCGCGATACCCCATGCCTCAGAAGCTCTTGCTCACGCTCTTGGTGGCCTCGCGCAAGCTGCGCCATTACTTCCAAGGTCACCCCATCAAGGTCGTTTCAGCTTACCCATTGGAGAGAGTGCTCAGAAGCCCCAATGCCGTGGCAAGGGTCACCGAATGGAACATCGAGCTACAAGTGTTTAACCTGGAGTTCAGCACAACCAGAGTCATCAAGGGGGCTGCACTTGCCAGGAAGTGAGGCGACAGATGGTTGGGTCATGTACTTTGACGACGCGTTTGCACGTCAGGGCGCGGGGGCTGGAGCCGTGCTTATCTCACCCACTCAAGACAAGCTTTACTACGTCGTGCAACCCTACTTCTAGCGGGGCGAGAAGGTCTCCAACAACATCACAGAGTACGAGGGTCTCATCACTGGCCTCAAAGCGGCAATGGCTCTGGGAGTGAAGCGCCTCACCATCAAAGGAGACTCGCAGCTCCTCATCAACTTCTCCAACAAGGTGTACGAGCCAAAGGATGAGCACATGGAGGCATACCTCGCAGAGGTGCGCAAACTGGAGAAGCAGTTCCTGGGTCTGGAACTATAGCATGTAACTCGTGGCACCAACAAAGAGTCCGATGACATCGCCAAAAGAGCATCCAAGCGGCAGCCCCAAGAGCATGGTGTCTTCGAGGAGCAGCTCTTCAAGCCTTCGACAACACCTCCACCTGCGGAGCCGGTGCCATCGGAGGAGGAACTCCCCCGGCCTCCAGCCTTGGGAGCCCCCGCCCGCGGCCCAACCTCGGGAGCGCGCCTCCTCTTAGCGCTCGAGCCTCAGGAGGGGTGCTGGATCGAAGAGTTCAAGGCGTACCTGACGCAAGGCATGTTGCCGGAAAAGGAGGAAGACGCGGAACGTGTGGCCCGACAGGCTATGCCGTACTGCATTCAGGACGGTGAGTTATACAGGAAGCAGCCAAATGATGTTTCTCTGTGATGCATTTCCAGGGATAGGGAAGGAGTTTCTAGCTGACATACATGGCGGAGACTGCGGGCACCACTCGTCGTCGCGCACCCAGGTCGGCAAGGCTTTCCGCAGCGGGTTCTACTGGCCCACGACACTCAACGACGCGGTTGAGCTAGTGAAATCTTGTGAGGCCTGCTAGTTCCATGCCAAGCAGATCCACCAGCCTGCTCAGGACCTCCAGACTATCCCGCTCTCATGGCCGTTTGCGGTCTGGGGGCTGGATATCCTGGGTCCATTCCCTCGAGCGCCAGGAGGCTACCGCTACCTCTACGTCGCCATTGAAAAATTCACCAAGTGGGCGAAAGTGGAAGCTGTCCGCACCATCCCGGCCGGGTCAGCAGTCAAATTCATCAAGGGCCTCGTAAGCCGATTTGGGGTCCGTAACCGCATCATCACCGACAACGGCTCGCAGTTCACTAGCAATCTCTTCAAAACGTATTGTGCTATCCTTGGAACGCAGATCTGCTACGCCTCCATGGCGCACCCCAGGAGCAACGGCCAGGCCGAACGCGCCAACGCGGAGGAACTGAGGGGTCTTAAGACAAGGACCTTCAAGAAGAAGCTTGAGGCATGTGGGAGGGGCTGGTACGACGAGCTCCAGTCCGTGCTATGGTCCATCCGCACCACCGCCACCAGACCGACAGGCGAGACCCCGTTCTTCCTTGTCTACGGAGCAGAAGCGGTTCTCCCACACGAGGTCAGGCATCCCTCCGCGCGGGTCATGGCGTTTGATGAAACGCGGGAGGATGCCATGCGGGGATGGTTCTCGTGCTGGGGGAGGAACGCCGCCGAGAAGCCTCTCTCCGAGATGCGAGGTACCAACAGGCGCTATGGCGGTACCACTGCCGTAGCGTCCGCTCCAGGATGCTCGAGGTGGGTAATCTTGTCCTGAGGTGGGTGCCCTCCAGGGAAGGGCTGCACAAGCTCTCGCCTATGTGGGAGGGCCCGTTTCGGGTCGACCACGTCTCCAGGCCTGGCACCGCACCCCTGGAGACGCAGGACAGGATCCCCATCCAGAATGCCTGGAACATCCAGCATCTCCGGAGGTTCTACCCATGAAGCAAGGCCCGGTGCCTGTAAAGCAAGGCCCAGTGCCTGTGAAGAATCTCCGCTCGTGACACTCTCACGTAATAATGAGTAGGGCTGTACTCGCCCCAGAGTCTCAGGAGTGCCGCCCTCGGGCCTCGGGGGCTCCCTCCCACGCCTAGTTGCAGCACCTAGCTCCGCGTTGGTGAGAGAACAAGAATACTAGACTAGGTGCCGTACGCGGCTTTTCATTTGCTTTCCGCAGTTGGTTTGCCCCCTCTTTTAAAGTGAGAATTTGCTTTCTGGTGTTCCTTGCTGACCTGGTTTCATTGTCCTTGTTGCCTCCCTTTCTGCCCTCGGTTCCTCGTTTTTGACTTGTTCTCTCCCTCGCGTGCCTCGTGAGCGTTTTTGTTTTCTTGTCTTTCACAAGGCACCCTCGCTCAAGCTCGCAAGCTAGCACGCCCTTCTCAGTCCGTGCCCCCCGGGTACCGTGACGCGAGGCACAGGGTTACGGCCGGCAGTGCCTACCATCAGGACCCGGAAGAACAAGGATTTCATAGCAAATTTTCGCAGTTCTTAGGCGCCTCCCGAGCACACAAGAGACCTCGTCAGGCATTGGGGAACACACGTCTCATGAGGCGAAGTCTACTTCAGGTGCATCAAGCTAAGTTGTTCCTACGCACATACATAAAACATGATGCTGCAACACAATACATGAACAATAAACATAGCACACCCACTTAGAGATCATAATTGTTGCATGCCCCGGCGGGGCCCCATACTTGTCTCTCTCTTAAACACAGGAAGGAAAGGAGGAACGAAACAAAAGCAGAACACGCTCCCACAATAGGCCGCGAGGACGGGCTCGTGGCGCTCTCCCGAGCTCAGCCAGACCCCTCCTCATGCTTCACCAGAGTGCGGCGGTGAGTTGACCCGGTGCCACCTTTAAAGCGGGCGCGGCGGCTGGTCGTAGCCGCCACTGCTGGAGCTGCGGTCGGACGAGGAGCTGCCGTAGATGGACGAGCCGTGGCCGACACCTAGGACGAAGTCGCCTTCCTCCTCGTCATGACCATCGCCAAGGCCGAGCACCTCGTCATCGTCATTGTCCTCGGGGCAGCACCCGATGCGGGGGCTGTCTTCCCCAAATACCCTCACAAAGAGGGTTGCGTCTCCGTCATACTTGAAGTGGAGGGCGCACCGCCTGCCCAGTCCGTGTGCGCAGGAGAACATCTGCCAGCCATGAGCCAGGACCGTGTTGCCCGCGGCGGAGACCTCGACCGCAACCCAGGAAGCCTTGCTGCTGCTGCCGTCAGCCTACAGCCAAAGACCACCTGCACCAGTGGCTGGCAGCTCGCCGACAAAGAAGCGTGGGAGCTGAACCCAAGTGTCGGCCAGGTTCTCCGACCACACGATGAATTCCGGTAGCACTTCTGCCGAGTGGAAGCGCGGCCTGGGCGGCCGCGCGACCATGGTGCGCCTCCCTTCATCGACAGGGCTACCGCGACTTGGGCGGCCAGCACCGCGCGAAGAGGCGCCACCGCGGCCGCGAGGGGCCGCGACAGGGTTCGTAGGGAGTTTACGGGGACGGCTACTCCCCCTCTTGGGCGGTGGAGAGCCGGGACCCTCTTGGCGAGCCTTCCCCTTCTCCACCGCTAAGATCCTCTTCACAGGCGCCATGGGTGTCGCTACTGGCAGTGAAGCGAGGAAGCAGAAGGAGCGGGAGAAGCACAGGAAGAGAGGGGTGATGGGGGCTCCGCCCCTCTACCCATTTATAACCAAGGGGAGGCCAACCGCTGGCCTCCATGATCTAAGGTAATAATGACATTTTTCTACATGCAACAGGGACTCGTCAAGTCGGGCGGTTGCCGAGGCGGTGTGGGGAAGCGGAGACGCCCACGTCCAACCAATTGCCACGCGTCAAGCAGGGCCGCTGGCTTTTGGGGCACGCGGCGCTCTGCGCTTGCCCTTCGGCTTCGCCTCGAAGCCAAGCCCAAGCGCGCCTTCGGCCTGGGGTCTATTGTCGATGTTCTAGGAACGGGGGTCCCCAGACTTGCCTGCATGTGGCCCGCAGCGTGGCTCCACCTGTGGCCCCGTAGGTCCCATCTTCACCAGCAAACATTCAAGACCCTCGCGAGGCAGACGATGCAAGACCTCCTCAAGGGCGGCCTCATTAGGGTGGCTCGCGAGGGGTGGAGAGACTAAGGCGAGGGGCACCTCGCGAGGTTCCTGTGATGCAAGCCATGACGACTAGAGCCAGGCGGGCGCCAACACGTGCAGTGTCCTCGTTTCCTCTTTGGTGCTAAAGGGGCAAGTGCAGGCGAGGAGTCCCGAGGAATCAGGCAAAGGTTTCCATATCGATGCAACAAGACCAAGACCAGCAGGACGGCAAGATGGAGGTCATCGTGGAGCCCAAGACTGCGTCACCACCAGAGCCTTTGGCGGGCGAATACCACTTTTGTCAGGATAGCTTGTACTAGTTGTCTCCCTTCGAATTTGGCCGTTGTGGGATCCCTTCCCGCTCAATATTTGGGAAGAGGATCGGGGCCTCTATAAATAGGACTAGCCACCACCATAGGAAGGGAGGGGCTGATTTCGATCCTCAACCACACAAGCACACCAAGCACAAGAACACCTCTCCTCGCAAGGCTGTTCTCCCCTTGTACTGTTCATCCTCAGCCCAAGACGCAATCCACCACACCAAACTAGAGTAGGGTATTACACCACCACGGTGGCCCGAACCAGTATAAATCTTGTGTCTCATGTTCTTTGGGTTCGTTGAGCTAGGCCGTGACATCGTAGAGTGGGTGAGCTAGAGAGGGGGAGAGATCTTTGTGCGCACCCCAGTGTTCGAACCTCAAGGGTTTTACCGGAACCCGAAATCCGACATCCACTCCTTTATATACGGGGGAGGGGGCACCCATAGACACACAAGTTGATTATTGATCCCTTAGCCATGTGCGGTGCCCCCCTCCACCATAATCCACTTCGGTCATATCATAGCGGTGCTTAGGCGAAGCCCTATTCCGGTAGCATCATCATCACCGTCATCATGTCATCGTGCTGACGAAGCTCTCCCTCAACACTCAGCTGGATCTAGAGTTCGTGGGACGTCATCGAGCTGAACATGTGCAGATCACGAAGGTGTCGTACCTTCGGTGCTAGGATCAGTTGGATCATGAAGACATTCAACTACATCAACCGTGTTGTCATAACGCTTCCGCTTACGGTCTACAAGGGTACATGGACAATACTCTTCCCCTCTCATTGATATGCATCACAATGATAGATCTTGCGTGTGCGTAGGATTTTTTTGAAATTACTGCGTTCCCCAACAGATTTGAACGTCATGGACCATTTGAGATGTTCTAGGAATTGAAGTTAATATTTCAAGCAAATGCCCGAGTTGAGAGATATGAAATCTCCAACAAGTTCTATAGCTGCAAGATGGAGGAGAATAGTTCTGTCGGTGAACACATACTCAGAATGTCTGGGTACCATAACCACTTGACGCAGCTGGGACTTAATCTTCCGGATGATAGTGTTATTGCCAGAGTTCTTCAATCACTGCCACCAAGCTACAAAGGCTTCATGATGAACTATAATATGCAAGCGATGGATAAGACGATTCTCGAGCTCTTCGCTATGTTTAAAGCTGTAGAGGTAGAAATTAAGAAGGAGCATCAAATTTTGATGGTTAACAAGACCACTAGTTTCAAGAAAAAGGGCAAGGGAAAGAAGGGGAATTTCAAGAAGAATGGCAAGCAAGTTGTCACTCCCGGGAAGAAGCCCAAGTCTGGACCCAAGCCTAAAACTGAGTGCTTCTACTGCAAAGGGACTAGTCACTAGAAGTGGAACTGCCCCAAGTATTTGGCGAATAAGAAGGATAACAAAGTGAACAAAGGTATATTTGATATACATGTTATTGATGTGTACCTTACTAATCCTCGTAGTAGGGCCTGGGTGCTTGATACTGGTTCTGTTGCTCATATTTGCAACTCACAACAGGGGCTATGGATTAAACGAAGATTGGCTAAGGACGAGGTGAGGATGCACGTCGGGAATGGTTCCAAGGACGATGTGATTGCCGTCAGCACTCTACATCTACATCTAACTTCGGGATTGGTTTTAGACCTGAATAATTGTTATTTGGTGCCAGCGTTGTGCATGAACATTATGTCTGGATCTTGTTTGATGCGAAATGGTTATTCATTTAAATCAGAGAATAATGGTTGTTCTATTTATATGAGTAATATCTTTTATGGTCATGCACCCTTGAAGAGTGGTCTATTTTTGTTGAATCTCGATCATGGTGATACACATATTCATAATATTGATGCCAAAAGATGCAAAGTTGATAATGATAGTGCAACATATTTGTGGCACTATCGTTTAGGTCATATTGGTGTAAAGCGGATGAAGAAACTCCATGCGGATGGACTTTTGGAATCACTTGATTATGAATCATTTGATGCTTGCGAACCATGCCTCATGGGCAAGATGACTAAAACTCCGTTCTCCAGAACAATGGAGCGAGCCAATGACTTATTGGAAATAATACATACCGATGTATGCGGTCCGATGAGTGTTGAGGCTCGCGGCGAATATCATTATTTTCTGACCTTCACAGATGATTTGAGCAGATATGGGTATATCTACTTAATGAAACACAAGTCTGAAACATTTGAAAAGTTCAAAGAATTTCAGAGTGAAGTGGAGAATCATCATAACAAGAAAATAAAGTTTCTACGATCTGACCGCGGAGGAGAATATTTGAGTTATGATTTTGGCCTTCATTTAAAACAATGTGGAATAGTTTCACAACTCACGCCACCTGGAACACCATAGAGTAATGGTGTGTCCGAACATCGTAACCGTACTTTATTAGATATCACTTCTGCAGGATGCTGCTAACGCAACACTACGATCAGAGACCCTTCGACGAAATTGTGTGCGATGCCATAATCGCAAACGGTGGTGTAAAAACCATAAAAAAGTGCAAAATGTTTGCGATGAATGATGCATCAAACGCGGTTCAGATTTTAGTTGTGTGTGCGATGCAGGGCATACGGTTCATCTCAATTAACTATTTGCAATGAGGAGGAACAAAAGAAACGGGTAGCCAGATGAAGGTGTGTGCGATGTACAACATATGGTTCACTCAGATGCACTATTTGTGATTAGGCAACACAATGGAAACGGCCAGCCAGATCAAAGGTGTGTGCGATATACGGCATGCGGTTCACTCGGATGAACTGTTTGCGTTGAGACAAGAGAACGAAAATGGTTCAAATGAGCAAGATATGTGTGATACGCGGCAAACAGGTCTATAATCAGAAATGTGTGTGAATACCGATAATAACACAGACGATTACTGCTAATAAGACGTGTGTGTTGTGCGATGGGATTGCATACAGAACAACAACATATAAGGACATGCTTGCATAACCAAATTAAAAATCCACTTACATAGGTGGCTACTACAACCATGGCATTTGCACACACCAAAGTAAACTATTACATGCATAATTACATAGGTGGCTACTACACACATGACATTTCCACACACCAATAAAGTAAACTACATATTACATGCATGGTTAACTAGCATAAACGATCATCTGATCATTATCTACTTCTTGTGACGCTTGCTCTGCTTGTGGCTCGATTCGGGCTCGTCGATTTTGGTAACGAGGCACTTCCTCATGTTAATGATCTGCCTGTGCATCTCGTAGCATGTGTACACGCTCTTGGCTGCAAACCTAAGGTAAGGTTCATCCAGTGGCCGCATCCAGGCCTCATGCTAGGATATGGGACTTATTCTCTGGGCATCCTGCTTCATCTTTTCGTAGTAGGGGTCGATGGTGGCCAAGGCGAGTTCGACCAGGGAGTCCTTCTTCGTGCTGCCCCAGACCATGTAGTGGTCACGAATTTCGACAAGGTTCTTGCAGGCCAAGCATGTAACACTGAGCGCTTTTACATCGTTGGTGGTTTCCACTGTGGCAAACTTATAGTTAGTGTTGTTGACAAACCTGTTGAAACGGTAGCAAGGATCTGTGGCCATGCAGTAGTGGTAGATGAGGACATGATGGCGCACACACAACTGGGTGACAGCAACCTTCTGATCTATGCCGGGACGACCGGCGGTGTACTGGAGGTCGATGCCGACCACCTTGTACTTGTCTCCAGCAAGCAACTGCTCAACGCTGTTGATGTAGTCGTCCACCACGGCCGGGTCGATTGTGTACACCACCGAGAGATCCATCTCCCTCGTGTGGGTCTCCATTCTATGCTCGCTGAACTCCATTGGAGCGCCGCTGGACATCGCCTCTCTATGTGTCGTCGTGGGTGTCCTTGTTGTGTTGCGGGGCGCGATCAAAAGGTTCAAGAGACTAAGGTTATAATGGCCACATGAATTAAAGGGGTAGCCGGATGGCTAGGAATATCAGCAGGCCCTGATGGCAGTTCTAATTTGCAACGCATAACTCCATCGTGTCGCACGTAACTGCAACGAGTGGCAACGCGCGCGGCGCAACCGCATGCATATGGGGCCCCCGACATGATTGTGCACGCGCCCAACCATTGGCAGAGCACGCGCGGAGGGATGCGAGCAGAGCACTCTGTGGTCGCCTCAATGGCGAGCAACAACAGTTGAACGCGCAAGGAAAAGCTGTCCACAAGCCGAGCGCGCCGACGGACGCGAGCAGAGCACGCTAAAGGACGCGAGCATAGAGTGCCAACAGATGCGAGCAGAGCGTGCCACGACGCCTAACGGCAGGATAGATCTTCATTCAAGCCAATCAAAATAAGACTGGAACGGACATGTCTGTATTGAGCAAAGGGATCGCACATGTCTGTATTGACTGGACCGAGAATGCAATAGCAAAATAAGAATTAAGGCCATGATGATGCGATCGTAGTGGTGGTTACAGGAGGCAAGAAGAAAGATGCATGCATCAACGTACAACCTCCTCCTCCTCAACTTAGTGCGCCAGCCGGGCCACCGACTGGGGACTAAGGAGCGACGGCTTTTTTCGCGAGGTCAAGGTTCTTCTCAACAAAGGCATCCAAGACTTCTAGCCAGCTGAAGAAGGCCAACGTCATAGCATCCTCACTGGCCTTGTAGATACCTATGTACACGATTCGCTCGTACACATGGATGTGTAGGACAACGGCTTCTTGCAGGGCGAGGCACCTCGCGGCAAGCGCGACCTCCAGGTGGACATTCTTCATGGTGTCGGCGGGCAGTCGCAGGGCCACCAATGCTTGAAAGAGGTTCCGACCATGGAGGCCGATTAGGGTGGTAGGCAATAAGGAGCCCGGGCGCACGGGCTGGAGGAGTACGGCGATGTCGTTCGGGAGCTTCTTGATGACGGCGAACCTGTTGGTGGTGCGAATGATCGTCTGGTCCAACTAAGAGCCGTAGCTGGCGTCGACGGCGGGCATCCACCAGCCGGTCGCCAACACCATCTGGAGACGATCCATGGTGCCATGCCGCTGGCCGGTGTCATGGACCATTGGGCACAACTGCTGGCTGCTCGCGCGCATCGCCGCCATGGGTCTGGATTGGGCACTTTTGCGCTTATTAGTGTAGGTGGGCAAATGCTTAGGTGCGTACGATGTGGTAGATGCATTGGAATGGAAGGGCACCTTTATATGAGTGCAAACTGCGTTGCATTCACATCGTGCTGCCTCTTTTCCCGGTCCTCCCATTACTTCCCTCAAGCATTCACACGATGCTAATTGAAGGAGGATGCATCATTGGTCGTTCAACATTTCGGGAACAGCTACCCTCTCCCTCGTCTGCATTAAAGCCATATCGGGAACTGCGCCGCCTGCTGTCAAATCGAATAGTACTACGCTGCCCACTGCACGCCTGGCTGAACACGCCTCCTCGCCTCCATCTATGCTAAATTATTGAATTTTAGTTGCAAAAATTAGATACTGCTAGTGATTTTTAGCTTCATATTTTGACAAATCACAGTGTTACAAGGTTGGCAAATGGCAACGTTACTAGATCAACAAATGTCAATCTTTCTAGTTTGACAAATGGCAACTTACCCAATATGACAGATGCAAGTCGCACAAAATTGCTTGTAAGTGGTTCACACGGGTCATCCAAAAGAACCGTTTGTGTTCAAGAGATGCACAAATCCTGCTCTCACTTTGCATACGGGTGTTCTCTATGAAACCTTCATGCTTGTTGTGAGAAGTTCTGGATTGTGAGAAGCATATACCCAAACCTGCCCCAAATGGGACAAAAAATTTACCACGGCATGTTGATGCCCCTCCATGATAACATGCCAAGTTTCATGAATTTCAGACGAGTTTTGGATTTACTAGAATTTAGAAACCAGGCATCTCAATGTTTGTGGCCGAGTGACGATGGAAGGGTGTTTGACATTCATTCCCATTTCTTGCATGGGACCTAAGCATGCACCCAAGGACAAAAGATTTGATTTTTCAACCAATTTATATGCACCGGAGCATGTGCATGTAGTTCAAACTTGAATTATGCACATAAATGCATTGAAAACTCACTTAATGCATAAAAATGTCCAAACGAACCCTGAAAAATCACAAAAAATAACACAACACTCCTGTTGTTCTATGTTCACACGAGAAAAAATTTGAAAGCAATAAGAGGAAATGGATATCATTTTGCCCCCAAAGTTGGGGCGTTCCCTACCGAAACCATCATGCTTGTTGTGAGAAGCTCTGTTTTGTGGGAAGCATATATCCAAACCTGCCCCAAATGGGACAAAAAATGTACCACAACATGTTGATGCCGCTCCATGATAGCATGCCAAGTTTCATGAATTTCAGACGAGTTTTGGATTTATTAGAATTTAAAAACTAGGCATCTCAATGTTTTGCCGGCAATCAACGGTGCCCTGGTGTTTGAAATTCATTCCCATTTCTTGCATGGGACCTATGCATGCACCCAAGGACAAATATTTGATTTTTCAACCAATTTATATGCACTGGATCATTGCATGTAGTTCAAATTTGAATTATGCACATAAATGCATTGAAAACTCACTTAATGCATAAAAATGTCCAAACAAACCCCGAAAAATCACAAAAAATAACACAACACTCCTGTTGTTCTATGTTGACACGAGAAAAAATTGAAAGCAATAAGAGGCAATGGATATCGTTTCGTCCCCAAAGGTGGGGCGTTCCCTACCGAAACCATCATGCTTGTTCTGAGAAGCTGTGGTTTGTGAGAAGCATATACCCAAACCTGCCCCAAATGGAACAAAAAATTTAGCACGGCATGTTGATGCCCCTCCATGATAGCATGCCAAGTTTCATGAATTTCAGACGAGTTTTGGATTTACTAGAATTTAAAAACCAGGAATCTCAATGTTTTCTCGGCAATCAATGGTGGCAGGGTGTTTGAAATTCATTCCCATTTCTTGCATGGGACCTAAGCATGCACCCAAGGACAAATATTTGATTTTTCAACCAATTTATATGCACTAGAGCATGTGCATGTAGTTCAAATTTGAATTATGCACATAAATGAATTGAAAACTCACTTAATGCACAAAAATGTCCAAACGAACCCCGAAAAATCACAAAAAATAACACAACACTCCTGTTGTTCTATGTTCACACGAGAAAATTTTTGAAAGCAATAAGAGACAATGGATATCATTTCATCCCCAAAGGTGGGGCGTTCCCTACCGAAACCATCATGCTTGTTGTAAGAAGCTCTGGTTTGTGAGAAGCATATACCCAAACCTGCCCCAAATAGGACAAAAAATTTACCACGACATGTTGATGCCGCTCCATGATAGCATGCCAAGTTTCATGAATTTCAGACGAGTTTTGGATTTACTAGAATTTAAAAACCAGGCATCTCAATGTTTTTCCGGCAACCAACGGTGCTCTGGTGTTTGAAATTCAATCCCATTTCTTACATGGGACCTAAGCATGCACCCAAGGACACGGATTTGATTTTTCAATCGATTTATATGCACTGGAGCATGTGCATGTAGTTCAAATTTGAATTATGCACATAAATGCATTGAAATCTCACTTAATGCATAAAAACATCCAAACGAACCCCAAAAAATGACAAAAAAAACACACAACTCATGTTGTTCTATGTTCACACGAGAAAAAATTTGAAAGCAATAAGAGGCAATGGATATCGTTTTGTCCCCAAAGATGGGCGTTCCTTACCGAAACCATCATGCTTGTTGGGAGAAGCTCTGGTTTGTGAGAGGCATATACCCAAACCTGCCCCAAATGGGACAAGAAATTTACCATGGCATTTGATGCCGCTCCATGATGGCATGCCAAGTTTCATGAATTTCACACGAGTTTTGGATTTACTAGATTTTAGAAAACAGGCATCTCAATGTTTTGTCGGTAATCAACGGTACCCTGGTGTTTGAAATTCATTCCCATTTCTTGCATGGGACCTAAGCATGCACCCAAGGACACATATTTGATTTTTCAACCAATTTATATGCGCTGGAGCATGTGCATGTAGTTCAAATTTGAATTATGCACATAAATGCATTGAAAACTCACTTAATGCGTAAAAATGTCCGAACGAACCCCGAAAAATCACAAAAAATAACAGAACACTCATGTTGTTCTATGTTGACATGAGAAAAATTTTTGAAAGCAATAAGAGGCAATGGATATCATTTCGTCCCCAAAGGTGGGGCGTTCCCTACCGAAACCATCATGCTTGTTGTGAGAAGCTCTGGTTTATGAGAAGCATATACCCAAACCTGCCCCAAATGGGACAAAAATTTACCACGACATGTTGATGCCACTCCATGGTAGCATGCCAAGTTTCATGAATTTCACACGAGTTTTGGGTTTACTAGAATTTAAAAACCAGGCACCTCAATGTTTTGCCGGTAATCAATAGTGCCCTAGTGTTTGAAATTCATCCCCATTTCTTGCATGGGACCTAAGCATGCACCCAAGGACACATATTTGATTTGTTTAACCAATTTATATGCACTGGAGCATGTGCATGTAGTTCAAATTTGATTTTTGCACATAAATGCATTGAAAACTCACTTAATGCATAAAAATGTCCAAATGAACTCTGAATAATTCCAATTCTTTTATGATCACTGTAGATAAAAGGTCTAGCAATTCAAACACCGTCCATGGCCGCTGTGACCCCATTATGTAATTCAAATCAAGACGAAAAATCAAGTAGATCCCACATAGTTTATTATAACCAACTATGTGAGATGTAGCACAAAATATCTTTGGACCGTGTCTGAATAAGGGACCGTGTCTGATGACAATTTGCGCGCCAGTTTTTTGGCTGAAGCGATTCCAAATTTTCGGCTTCCGCGGAAATATCTACCTCCCCGCCCCCTCCCCCTTACCAAAAGCCACATTTCCCCTGTTTCCGCCTTCCTTTCCAAGTTGAAACCTTCACTCCTTGCTTGTAGCGCCGCCACCTCCTCGCCGGCGATGCTCCTTCACGCTGCTCAGCCTCCCCTATCCAGGCAGGTAATCCACACCCAACCCCCATCCTCCTCCTCCTTCCACATCCCACATGCCCCGACCATCGCGCGCGAGCACGACACCTTCCACCCGAATCACCAACCCCTCCACCAAATAAGCACCATCCTAAGCCATGGTGCATGTAGTATAGCCAGGAGCTCAAGGAGCATTTGGCAGCGGAGAAGAAAATCATGGCCGCACACGCAGATGAGGTCGCGATGGCTGCCATTCATGCCGACCCCCAGATCTTAGAGGAGCACCCCACCATCGAGGCCACCGTTGACGCCTCGCGCGCTGATGCCACGATGCGGTTGACTTCTTTAAATGATAGTTCATGGCATTTTCTCGAGGCCACAGTCGGTGCCTTTGATGAAGACTACATGGTGTTTTCTCAGCGTGCACGTGTTTACCTCATCTCGAGAGCCAGCAGGTTGGTGCCCGGAGCGGCTCAGGAAACTCACCGCTACAACGAGGGCACCCACGATGCGGAGGCCTCGCCCTCTTCCATGTCCAAGGAGCCAATCGTCATCCATATCTCCGATAATGAGTAGCTTGTCTTATTAGCTCACTATTAGGACCCAGGTTCAGTTTGCTAGATACTGCCTTTCCATAACAAATTCTAGTGAATTGTGCTATCTACCTTTACCATGCAATCTTCTGCTATAGTGTATATGTTCTATATGTCGTGCAATGTGGTGTTCAGTTACCTGCTTCATTCAATTCTGCAAATGTGATGTTCAATTCTTCAGGGTGCAATATTTCCAAGTTGTCAAGCATGCTTGGTTTGGTTAACTGTGTGATCTTCTATTAGGAGTATGTTATATTGTGCAATGTTATGCTCAGTTAAGTTTGGTTCATTTGTTGTGGTGTTTAGTTAATTGCTTGGTTCAATTCTGCAATGCGATGTTCAATTGTTGTGGCTGCATTCTGTTATTGTATACCATGTGAGGAATAAATCGAATTCGGCTATACTAAATACATGAGAAACAAATACAATTGCTATATTTCCAAGTTGTTAAGCATGTTTGGTTTGATTAACTGTCTGATCTTCTATTAGGAGTATGTTATATTGTGCAATGTGGTGCTCAGTTAATGTTTGGTTCATTTGTTGTGGTGTTTAGTTAATTGCTTGGTTCAATTCTGCAATGCGATGTTCAATTGTTGTGGCTGAATTCTGTTATTGTATTCCATGTCAGGAATAAATCGAATTTGGCTGCACTTAATACATGAGAAACATATACAAAGTGCTATATTTGCTAGTTCTTAATCATGCTTGGTTTGGATAAATGGGTTTTCCATGTGGCTTGAATTAATCTGATGAATCTGCAATGTGCTTATTTTTCATCATAATATTTTACTAATAGCATGCGAACCCTTACTTAACCCGATGACTAACTACCTTATATGGGTTGCAGGGAAACAACGCAAAGCACTGAGGTTTACAAGATGGTACTAACTATTATACCTTGCCTTTTTTTTATTCCTTTCTCCCGTTTCCAATATAGAGAAGATATTTATGCACATCCTTGTTTTTAGTGTTCACTGATGATTACCTCTCAAACCACCTCTGTGGTCGGGAGGCGAGGAAAGTTTACATACAACACCCACAATTCAATATTGAAGTGTTCCTGAAGAGGTCGAAGGATGGACGGTCAATCATCCACAGGCACTAGCCTAAAGTTGCAAAGACCTTCAACATGAATGAAGGCTCAATATTCGCCTTTCGCTTCAGCAGTTTTCAAGATGAGATGCATCTCCCTATGTACCATCTATGATGCTAATTTTGAAAGGTTCTAGATGTTGCATGTGAAACTTGCTACTGGTGCAGTTGTGTAATGGGGTAGCTAAGTGCTGAAGCTATATCATGTTGTACTCTGATGTATTTCAATTATGAAATCATGCTTCCTTAATATGGAAATGGAATATATTATGTGCTTAATATGAATGTCAATTAGATTATTAAATGGATTATTAATAATAGGGAAATTAGCTTTCTAATTCGTGAATTAGCTTGCTAATTGGGTTTTCCTATTGCAAATGGTTAATGAGAAAACACCATGGGCGATGACCTCTGGCAACACACATAGTTTCTAGGAATAAACCATGTTGGATCAATGAACAATCACACACGACATTCTCTTGAAAACTGTTTGCGTTACGTCACCTTGCGCAAACGTTTTCCTTGTACTGACTGTGTGGGATGTATATACGAACGGAAATGTTTATTGGTGACTGATTGTGTGGGATGTACTTACGACCGGAAATGATTTCGCCTGTATAATTGTATTTTTTAGCACTACTGTACGTATTTTTGTATTTGAGTGCTCGCCGGTCGCACACGACCTCATTTTGCCGTGCGTGTGTGCCAGCAGGGCATATCCCCAACGGTTTCTGGGTCGTGTGGGAAGGACCCACCTATCACCCACACTCAATTGGCGACGGTTCCGAATGCCATCGCGGAAAGGGGTTAAAAACCATTTGTTTAGGACCGACGCGTACCAGTGTATGGTGCGACCTATGATGTCTCTTACCGATTTACCACTATCGTTTTGGGGTTATGCATTAGAGACATCTGCATTCATGTTAAATATGGCACCATCTAAATCTGTTTAGACGACACCATATGAGTTGTGGTTTGGCAAGAAACCTAAGTTGTCGTTTCTTAAAGGTTGGGGTTGCGATGCTTATGTGAAAAAGCTTCAGCCTAATAAGCTCGAACTCAAAACGGAAAAGTGCATCTTCATAGGATACCGAAAAGAAACGGTTGGGTACACCTTCTATCATAGATCCGAAGGCAAGATCTTTGTGGCCAAGAACGGATCCTTTCTAGAAAGAAGTTTCTCTCGAAAGAAGTGAGTGGGGGAAGTAGAACTTGATGAGGTAATTGTACCTTCTCTCAAATTAGAAAGTAGCTCATCATAGAAAACCGTTCCCGTGATGTCTACACCAACTAGTGAGGAAGCTAATGATAATGATCATGAAACTTCAGATCAAGTTACTACAGAACCTCGTAGGTCAGCTAGAGCATGTTCCACACCAGAGTGGTATGGTAATCCTATTCTAGAAGTCGTGTTACTAGACCATGACGAATCTATGAACTATGAGGAAGCGATGATGAGCCCAGATTCCGAAAAATGGCTTGAGGCCTTGAAATATGAGATGGGATCCATGTATGATAACAAAGTATGGACTTTGGTTGACTTGCCCAATGATCGGCAAGTGATAGAGAATAAATAGATCTTCAAGAAGAAGACTGACGCTAATGGTAATGTTACTGTCTACAAAGCTCGACTTGTTGCGAAAGGTTTTCGAGAAGTTCAAGGAGTTGACTATGATGAGACCTTCTCACCCATAGCGATGCTTAAGTCTGTCTAAATCATGTTAGCAATTGCCACATTTTATGATTATGAAATCTGGCAAATGGACGTCAAAACTGCATTCCTTAATGGGTTTCTTAAAGAAGAGTTGTACATGATGCAACCAAAAGGTTTTGTCGATCCTAAAGGTGCTAACAAAGTGTGCAAGCTCCAGCGATCCATCAATGTACTGGTGCAAGCATCTCGGAGTTGGAATATACGCTTTGATGAGGTGATCAAAGCATATGGTTTTATACAGACTTTTGGAGAAGCCTATGTTTACAAGAAAGTGAGTGGGAGCTCTATAGTATTTCTAATATTATATGTGGATGACATATTGTTGATTGGAAATGATATAGAATTTCTGGATATCGTAAAAGGATACTTGAATAAGAGTTTTGCAATGAAAGACCTCGGTGAAGCTGCTTATATATTGGGCATCAAGATATATAGAGATAGATCAAGACGCTTAATTAGACTTTCACAAAGCACATACCTTGATAAAGTTTGAAGAAGTTCAAAATGGATCAGTGAAAGAAAGGGTTCTTGCCTGTGTTACAAGGTGTGAAGTTGAGTAAGACTCAAAACCCGACCACGGCATAAGATAGAGAAAGAATGAAAGTCATTCCCTATGCCTTAGCCATAGGTTCTATAAAGTATGCCATGCTGTGTACCATACCTATTGTGTACCTTGCCATGAGTTTGGCAAGGGGGTACAATAGTGATCTAGGAGTAGATCACTGACATCGGTCAAAATTATCCTTAGAGGACTAAGGAAATATTTCTCGGTTATGGAGGTGATAAAGAGTTCGTTGTAAAGAGTTACGTCGATGCAAGCTTTGACACCGATCTGGATGACTCTAAGTCCCGATCTGGATACATATTGAAAGTGGGAGCAATAAGCTAGAGTAGCTCTATGCAGGGCATTCGAGACATAGATATTTGCAAAATACATATGGATCTGAATGTGGCAGACCCGTTGACTAAGCCTCTTCCACGAGCAAAACATGATTAGCACCAAGACTCCATGGGTGTGAGAATCATTACAATGTAATCTAGATGATTGACTCTAGTCCAAGTGGGAGACTGAAGGAATTATGGCCTAGAGGCAATAATAAAGTTGTTATTATATTTCCTTATATCATGATAAATGTTTATTATTCATGCTAGAATTGTATTAACCATAAACTTGATACATGTGTGAATACATAGACAAAACATAGTGTCCCTAGTATGCCTCTACTAGACTAGCTCGTTAATCAAAGATGTTCAACTTTCCTAACCATAGACATGTGTTGTCATTAGATGAATGGGATCACATCTTTAGGAGAATGATGTGATGGACAAGACCCATCCATTAGCTTAGTTAAGTTTTATTGCTATTGCTTTCTTCATAACTTATACATATTCCTTTGACTATGAGATTATTTAACTCCCAAATGCCGGAGGAATACCTTGTGTGCTATCAAACGTCACAATGTAACTGGGTGATTATAAAGACGCTCTACATGTATCTCTGAAGGTGTTTGTTGGGTTGGCATAGATCAAGATTAGGATTTGTCACTCCAAGTATAGGAGAGGTATCTCAGGGCCCACTTGGTAATGCACATCATGATAAGCCTTGAAAGCAATGTGACTAATGAGTTAGTTATGGGATGACGCATTAAGGAACGAGTAAAGAGACTTGCCAGTAATGAGATTGTACTAGGTATGAAGATACCGACGATCGAATCTCGGGCAAGTAACATACCAATGACAAAGGGAAGGACGTATGTTGTCATTACGGTTTGACCGATAAAGATCTTCATAGAATATGTAGGAACCAATATGAGCATCCAGGTTACGCTATTGGTTATTGACCGGAGAGGTGGCTCGGTCATGTCTACATAGTTCTCGAACCCGTAGAGTCCGCACGCTTAACATTCGATGACGATTTGTATTATGAGTTATGTGTTTTGGTGATAGAAGATTGTTCGGAGTCCCGGATGAGATCACAGACATGACAAGAACTCTCAAAATGGTCGAGAGGTAAAGATTGATATATTGGACGATAGTATTCGGACAGCGGAAGTGTTTCGAAATGTATCGTGTATGTATCGGAGTACCGGGGGGGTTACCGAAACCCCCCGGGGGAAGATATGGGCCACATGGGCCATAGGAAGGAGGCAGGCCAACCCACAAGGGTGGTGCCCCCCCCCCCCAAGAGAGGAGTCCGAATTGGACTAGGGGAGGGGGAGTGGCCCCCTTTCCTTGTCCTCCTCAGTCTCCTTCCCCCTTTCCCCTTCTGGTAAAAGGAAAGCGGGGGGCCGAATTGGACTAGGAGTCCAAGTGGGAGTCCCCCCACTTGGCGCGCCCCTAGGCCGACCTCCTCCCCTCTTCCTCCTTTATATACGGGGGCGGGGGGGGGGGACCTCTATGACACATCAATTGTTCTTATCCATTTGCGGTGCCCCCTCCACTGTTTACTCCTCCGATCATATTGTCATAGTGCTTAGGCGAAGCCCTATGCGGATCACTTCACCATCACCGTCACCACGCCGTCATTCTGACGAAACTCTCCCTTGACACTTTGCTGGATCAAGAGTTTGAGGGACGTCATCGAGCTGAACGTGTGGAGGTGTCGTACGTTCGGTACTTGATCGGTTGAATCGCGAAGACGTTCGACTACATCAACCGCATTAAACTAACGCTTTCGCTTTCGGTCTACGAGGGTACGTGGACACACTTTCCCTTCTCATTGCTATGCATCTCCAAGATAGATATTGCGTGATCGTAGGAATTTTTTGAAATTGCATGCTACGTTCCCCAACAAAAAAATCTCCAATACTTATTTTGAAAAACTGAAGAAACATGTTAATTATGACATATCTTCTCAAAAAGATCAATGTGGAAATGAAATAACTGGTACTGAGAAAACAACCTAATTCTGGAACATCAGAAGCTATAATTTACTACAACGATGCCGCAAGTTCTTACTCATGTACAATAAATAACAAATTGAACATTTTATGAGGAAGGTAAATATAACTGCAACACCATAGCGACAGTGTTTGTATGACAGCAAATTGATACTAATAGGTGTGTACATGCACAAATTTAGTAACATAGAACTAATAGCACTAAGGCCATCCACTATGTATGCCAAAACTAGGGTAAAGACAACTGTTGCTACATATCGCATCGGTGCCCTGCACTAGCGAGCCGATGCAGCGGAAAAAAAATCAGGGACCCGGACTACGGAGCACGTAGTTGCTCCGATGCCCAGTTCCTTTGTGCCATAAAGATTTGGTATTTTACTACTTGGCCGCTCAGTTGTGTGGACCAAAGTTGGCTGCACAAACTGCTGAAGCGGTGCCAAAATAATTTTCTAATGGCATTGCTGATGAGATGGCAACAATTTAAGATACTAGGTACAAACTGAGACACTGTCTTAGGATGCGTTTGGTTGAAGGTGTGGTATGAATGGCTTGGGACCATGACAATGTCTGAATCACATCTAACAAATGATTTGTAACAACGAAATAGGGTCTAACCTTCTCTGCACATGCCAGAAACTTCCTCCCACTGTCCACAGATTCAAACGCAACTAGCTTCACGCATGGAGATTGATGGTGACAACGAGCAGACAGATCTTCAGCCACCCCACTCCATTCGTTGCAATTGATGGTCCTAGGGAGCTATAAGAGGAAGAAATGACTCAAATTGACCGCCGGGTTAAAATCCTTCATTCCAAGTCATAGCCCGAGAGAGAGAAGAGAGGTATACCCAGGTGGTGAAGGAGTCGATGTCGGAGGAGGAACCGTTGGTGGAGGGGTCATTGAAGAAGACCATGGCGAACTGATATTTCTCCGTCGTATCTATAATTTTTCACTGTTTCATGCCAATATCATACAAGTTTTACATACTTTTGGCAACTTTTTATATGATTTATTGGACAAACCTATTGATCTAGTGCCCAGTGCCAGTTCCTGTTTGTTGCATGTTTTTGCATCATAGAAAATCCATATCAAACGAAGTCCAAATGCGATAAAAATTTACGGAGAATTATTTTGGAGTATATGTGATTTTTGGGAGTTGGAATCACCGCAAACAGAGTCCCATGGTGTGCACAACTCACCAGGATCCGACCCCTAAGCCAAGTGCATGGTGGTGGGTTATGCCCAGCTCGTACGTCGGTTGGAGCTCTACTTTGGTCGCAAGGAAGCTTATATCCGTAAAAAATCATGTTAAAATCTCAGCGCAATCGGAGTTACGGATCTCCGGGAATATAAGAAACAGTTTTCGGCCAGATCTAGGAAAGCGAAACAAAAGAGAACAAAGAGGGAGATCCAATCTCGGAGGGGCTCTCACCCCTCCACCGCCATGGAGACCAAGGACCAAAGGGGGAACTCTCCTCCCTTCTTGGGGGAAGGCCAAGGAAGAAGAAGAAGGAGGGTGGCTCTCTCCTCCTCGCTTCCGGTGGCGCCGGAGTGCCGCTGAGGCAACGATCGGAACGGTGATCTACATCAACAATCTTGCTACCGTCAACACCAACTCTCTCTCCCCCCTTGATGCAGTGGTGTAACACCTCTTATCCCCGCTGTTATCTCTACTTAAACATAGTGCTAAACTCCATATAATATTTCCTAATGATCTATGGTTATCCTATGAGGTTTGAGTAGATCCATTTTGTCCTGTGGGTTAATCATGATCTTGGTTGGTATGATTGTATATTTTATTTATGGTGTTGTCCTACGGTGCCCTCTGTTCTCGCGCAAACGTGAGGGGCCCCCGCTGTAGGGTGTTGTAATATGGTCATGGTTCGCTTATGGTGGGTTGCGGGAGTGACAGAATCTTAAACCCGAGTAAGTGGGGTATGACATATGGGAGTAAAGAGGACTTGATACTTAATGCTATGGTTGGGTTTCATGGCCTTAATGATCTTTAGTAGTTGCGGATTCTCGCTAGGGGTCCAATCATAAGTTCATATGATCCAAGTAGAGAAAGTATGTTAGCTCATGCCTCTCCCTCATATAAAATTGCAAGAAAGATTACCGGTACTTGTTATCGATTGCCTAGGGACAAATAACTTTCTTGTTGACACAAACCCTTTTAATAAACACCTAACTTTTATTATCTTGCAAAGTGCTTCTAGTTTTATTCATGCAAAGTAGTTCTAGCATCACACCTACAAAAGAGTTTCCTACTTGTTCCCCGTAGAGCAAACATCAAGTGTGCGTAGAGTTGTATTGGTGGTCGATAGAACTTGAGAGAATATATGTTCTGCCTTTAGATCCTCCTTGGGTTCGACACTCTTCTTTATTAAAAAAGGCTACACATGACCCCCTATACTGGTGGGTTATCAAGACCTTTTTCTGGCGCCGTTGCCGGGGAGCAATAGTGTGTGGTGAATATTCTCGTGTGTGCTTGTTTGCTTTATCACTAAGTAGTTTTTATTTCCTGTTCTAAGTTGTTCTCTACCTTTGGTTATGGATATGGAACACGAAACACCAAAAAAGTAGTGGTACTTGATACTCATGGAGGTGGGGAACCTCATAAAACCCGCGATGCTCGTTATGTGAAAAATATTATGCACTACTTTGATAATCTTGAGAAAACCCCATTCAACATGATAATGGGAGTAACTTTGGATCAACGTGAATACTTTACGGATTATCGGTTGACACAAAAAGCTAAAATTTTATGGGATCAAATTTATATGTTGCATTGGTATGCTCGGGATTTATGCTTGAGATATGATTTTACTTGTTGCTCTAGGATGAATGCTCCACATCTTCCCTTTTCATGCAAATTTAATGACAATGAAACTTTGGCTTCTTATGCTAATGGTATATATGATTACTATGATGTAGAACGAATAGAAGAATTTGTTGCTTTTAAGGGTGCTTATGAAATTGAATCTTTGTTTGAAAAGTTTGAAGCTTTTGATGATGATGTTTATAGACTAGAAAATTTTGCCATCCTTAAATATTGCTATGATAATTATAAATATAATTTCGATATTGATGAATTTATTGAGAAAGTCTCCATTGTCCAAGAAGAGACTAATATTTTGCAGGAGTCTATGGAAGAAGGAATTGATAAAATTCTGAGCTCATTGGATGAAAAAGATGATGAGGAGAGCAAAGCACAAACGGAGGAAGAACGGATTAGCTACCAGTGCCCACCTTCTAGTGAGAGTAACTCTTCAACTCATACACTGTTTAGTTTCCCTTCGTTCTTACGAAGGATGAATGCTATGATAATTGCTCTGATCCCGTTGATTCGTTTTAAATATCTCTTTTTGATGATGCTTGCTATGATTGTGGCCATGATGCCAATTTAAATTATGCTTATGGATATGAACTTGCTATAGTTCCTTATGTTAATAATTACATTGTTTCTATTGCACCCACACATGATAGTCCTACTATCTTTCTAAATTCTCCAAACTACACTATATCGGAGAAGTTTGCTCTTATTAAGAATTATATTGATGGGTTGCGTTCTACCACTACACATGATGATTTTGATGAATGTAATATGCATGTGTTTGTTGCTCCTACTTGCAATTATTATGAGAGAGGAACTACATCTCCGCCTCTTTATGTTACCAACACGATAAAATTGCAAGAAACTACTTATGATATGTATTGGCCTTTACTTGATGTTCATGAATTGTTCTTGTATGACATGCTGATGCATAGGAAGAGAGCTAGACTTTGTCATTGCATAATACATTTTGCTTTGTGCTCATTACTAAATTCCAAATCATTGCTAATTAAAATTGGCTTTGATATACCTTAGGATCCGGGTGGATCCATTACTTGAGCACTTTATGCCTAGCTTAATGGCTTTAAAGAAAGCGCTGCCAGGGGGACAACCCGAAAGTTTTAGAGATTCATTTATTTATGTTGAGTTCTTTTATAAAGTTTAAAAGCAAAAAAATATAGAGGGGGACCCAAAACTTTTCAAAAAGGAAAGTGAAAGTGAGAGAGACAAGCATTGTTGAAGTGGGGGAGCTCCTTGAACTTCGTTCATGCTCCCGGAAACTTTGTGAATCTTAATTATAGAAACTTGTCAACAAAAATAATTATCCCCTTGTGAAAATCCATTGTATTATAAAAATAATGTGCCAAGATTTGCCTTTAGGATGTTTAAATTGCTTGTTGGTTTGTGCGGTGCAAAACAGAAACTTTGGCTATAGTGCACGATTTTACATTTTTTACTGGAACGTCAAATGGTTCTGAAACCTTTTCTGTTGTCTTTCTATACAAAATATTTGTTTTTCCTAATTGTTTCAGAATTTGTAGAGTTACAGAAGTATGGTGGATGTTCAAATCTTTACAGACTGACCTATTTTCACAGATTGATGTTATAGGTTCATTATTTGTGTATGTTTGAATTCTTGTTGAAGCCTCCTTGACTTGGGGCCATAGAATTTTGATAGAATACAGTGGATAATGTTTGTTTATAATTAAAAAATAATGTTTCAGCAGTACATGATGGGATTTCATTGCCATGTTCACTAACCCCGCCACTAAAAGTTAGGTTAAGTTTTGCGTGGATGAAGTGTTCGAAGATCGAGGAGGTCTCGATACGAGGAGAAGGAGGAGAGGCAAGAGCTCGAGCTTGGGGATGCCCAAGGCACCCCAAGTAAATATTAAGTTGACTCAAGCGTCTAATCTTGGGGATGCCCCGGAAGGCATCCCATCTTTCTTCAACAAGTATCGGTATGTTTTCGGATTCGTTTCGTTCACATGATATGTGCAAATATTGGAGCGTCTTTTGCTTTTACTTTTCATTTTTCTTTTATGCACTGTGCTGGTATGACATAGTCCATGGATGATTTATAGAATGCTCATTGCACTTCACTTATATCTTTTGAGTATGGCTTTATAGAATGCTTCATGTGCTTCACTTATATCATTTGAAGTTTGGATTGCCTGTTTCTCTTCATATAGAAAACCGTTCTTTAAAGAATGCTCTTTTGCTTCACTTATATTTGTTAGAGCATGGTCTTTTGTAGAACGAATTAAACTCTCATTCTTCACTTATATCTATTTAGAGAGTCAAAAGGAATTGGCCAATTGCATGGTTAGTCATAAAATCCTACGTAAAACTTATGGATCACTGAATACGATATGTTTGATTCCTTGCAATAGTTTTGCGATATAGAGATGGAATATGTGGGAGGTACTAGTAAATGGTTGTGGTTAGTAAGAATATTTGTGTTAAGGTTTGTGATTCCCCAAGCATGCATGTATAGTCTCTCTTTATGCTATGATGTTGGAGCATGATTTATTATTGATTGTGTTCCTTATGAGTGGCGGTCGGGGACGAGCGATGGTCTTTTCCTACCAATCTATCCCCCTAGTAGCATGCGTAGTAGTACTTTGCTTCGAGGGCTAATGTTGCAATAAGTATAAGAGTTCTTTATGACTAATGTGAGTCCATGGATTATACACACTCTTACTTTCCGCAATTTGCTAGCCTCTATGGTACCGTGCATTACCCTTTCTCACATCGAGACGTGGTGCAAAGTTCACTGGTGCATCCAAACCCCATGATATGATACGCTCTATCACACATAAGCCTTATTATATCTTCCTCAAAACAGCCACCATACCTACCTATTATGGCTTTTCCATGGCCATTCGAGATATATTGCCATGCAACTTCCACCGCTTCTGTTTGATGACTTGAGCATTAATTGTCATATTGCTTTGCATGATCATGTAGCTAACATAGTATTTGTGGCTTAGCCACCGTTCATCATTTTTATGCATGTTACGCTAGATCATTGCACATCCTGGTACTGCCTGAGGCATTCATATAGAGTCATACTTTGTAATAGGTATCGAGTTGTAATTTTTATTTCTTTTGAGTTATAAGTAAATACAAGTGTGATGATCATCATTAATCATTTTTAGAGAAGTGCCCCAGTGAGGAAAGGATGATGGAGACTATGATTCCCCCACAAGTCGGGATGAGACTCCGGACAACGAGAGAAAAAAATAATAAAAAAGAAAAATAAGAAAAAGAAAGAAAAAAAGAGAGAAGGGGCATTGTTAGTATCCTTTACCACACTTGTGCTTCAAAGGAGCACCATGTTTTTCATTTGGAGAGTCTCCTATGTAGTCACTTTCATATACTAGTGGGAATATTTCATTATAGGATTGGATACACACACACTTAGTTTTCATATTGAGCTTTCATACACTTATAGCTCTTAGTGCATTCGTTGCATGGCAATACCTACTCCTCACGTTGATATCGATTGATGGGCATCTCCACAGCCCGTTGGTTAGCCGCATCGATGTGAGACTTTCTTACTTTTTTGTATTCTCTATATTTACCCCTATCATCATACTCTATTCCACCCGTAGTGCTATATCCATGGCTTGCTCTCATGTATTGCGTGAGAGTTAAAAAAGCTAAAGCGCATTAAAAATTATGAACCAATTGCTCGGCTTGTCATCGTGGTTGTGCATGATAAATACTTTGTGTTAAGAAGACAGAACATGACAATACTATATGATTTTGTAGGGATAGCTTTCTTTAGCATTGATATTTTGAAAGACATGATTGTTTGTTGGGATGCCTGAGTATTGATGTCTTTATGTCAAATTATAGACTATTGCTTTGAATCACTTATGTCTTAATTTTCATACCATGATTAGATATATGATCAAGTATGCTAGGTAGCATTCCACATCAAAAATTATCTTTTTTTATATTTACCTGCTCGAGGATGAACAGGGATTAAGCTTGGGGATGCTGATACTTCTTTGTCATATCTATAATTTTTGATTGTTTCATGCCAATATTATACAAGTTTTACATACTTTTGGCAACTTTTTATATGATTTATTGGACTAACCTATTGATCCAGTGCCTAGTGCCAGTTCTTGTTTGTTGCATGTTTTTGTATCGCAAAAAATCCATATCAAACGAAGTCCAAACGCGATAAAAATTTACGGAGAATTATTTTGGAATATACGTGATTTTTGGGAGTTGGAATCACCGAAACGGAGTCCCGTGGTGGGCACAACCCACCAAGATCCGACCCCTGAGACAGGCGCATGGTGGTCAGTTGTGCCCACCTCGTATGTCGGTTCGAGCTTTACTTCGGGTGTGAGCAAGCTTATATCCAGAAAAAAAATCATGTTAAAATCTTAGCGCAATCGGAGTTACGGATCTCCGAAATATAAGAAATGGTTTTCGGCCAGATCTGGGACCGCGAAACAGAAGAGAACAGAGAGGGAGATCCAATCTTAGAGGTGCTCCTGCCCCTCCGCCGCCATGGAGACCAAGGACCAGAGGGGGGACTCTCCTCCCATCAAGGGGGGAGGCCAAGGAAGAAGGAGGGGGGCTCTCTCCCCCTCGCTTCCGGTGGCGCCCGAGTGTCGCCTTGGCAATGATCGGGACGGCGATCTACATCAACAATCTTGCTACCGTCAACACCAACTCTCTCCCCCTCTATGCAGCGGTGTAACACTTCTTCTCCCCGCTGTAATCTCTACTTAAACATGGTGATAACCTCCATATATTATTTCCCAATGATCTATGGTTATCCTATGATGTTTGAGTAGATCTGTTTTGTCTTGTGGGTTAATCGTGATCTTGGTTGGTAGGATTGTATATTTTAATTATGGTGCTGCCCTACGGTGCCCTCCATTCTCGCGCAAACGTGAGGGGCCCCGTTGTAGGGTGTTGCAATATGTTCGTGGTTCGCTTATGGTGGGTTGCGAGAGTGATAGAAGCTTAAACTCGAGTAAGTGGGGTATGATGTATGGGAGTAAAGAGGACTTGATACTTAATGCTATGGTTGGGTTTCACGACCTTAATGATCTTTAGTAGTTGCATATGCTTGCTAGGGGTCCAATCATAAGTGCATATGACCCAAGTAGAGAAAGTATGTTAGCTCATGCCCGTCCCTCATATAAAATTGCAAGAATGATTACTGGTACTTGTTATCGATTTCCTAGGGACAAATAACTTTCTTGTTGACACAAACCCTTTTACTAAACACCTAATTCTTATTATCTTGCAAAGTACTTCTAGTTTTATTCATGCAAAGTAGTTCTAGCATCACACCTACAAAATAGTTTCCTACTTGTTTCCGGTAGAGCAAACATCAAGTGTGTGTAGAGTTGTATCAGTGGTTGATAGAACTTGAGGGAATATTTGTTCTGCCTTTAGCTCCTTGTTGGGTTCGACACTCTTATTTATCGAAAAAGGCTACAAATGATCTCCTATACTTGTGGGTTATCACGACCCCGGTGGTAGGATGCGGGACGGTGAGAGCGAGGAAGCAAGCGAGGAAGCGGTTATAGCTTAGGAAGGAAGGAAGGAAAGAGGAAACATTGGAAATGTGACTTGTGGTCAGGGAGAAAAGGGGTGGGGAAGAGGGAGGGCAGACTGGGGTTGATATTTTGGCGGTAGGACAAAAATTTGGAAATATGGAGGGAAACTTTGCGCGCAGTGCCGCCGGACACCATTCACTTTCAATGTTTCTGTGCATCGCAAACGATTCTTCTGCTTTACGCGCATGGGATGAGTTTGATAATTCAAATTTTGGTGGAAATTTTCCCAGGTACTTCATTGCATAATTTAGCATCGCTTGCTAATTTGGGCACACAAAAGAGCGTACAGCACATAGACCACACTTACTGAATCGAGCAATTTTAGTAATTAAACAGAGCCACTTGACCTAAACATTGCTCTAACAAAAGACCAGCATTAAAAACAAAGCCTAAGTATGCATAATTTTAACAAATCCGCCGCTGTGCTGGCCTATGCATCGCAAGTGTGAGATGAGACGTTGATGACTTGTCCTGGCAAAATGTCACCGTTGGTGGATGCTACCTCTTGAGCACTGCATTGGTTTTCCCCGAAGAGGAAGGGATGATGCAGCAAAGTAGCGTAAGTATTTCCCTCAGTTTTTGAGAACCAAGGTATCAATCCAGTAGGAGGCTATGCGCGATTCCCTCATACCTACACAAAACAAATAAATCCTCGCAAGCAACACAAAAATGGGTTGTCAATCCCTATAAGGCCACTTACGAGAGTGAGATCTGATAGATATGATAAGATAATATTTTTGGTGTTTTTATGATAAAGATGCAAAGTAAAATAAAGGCAAAGGAAATAGCAAAGGAAATAACTAAGTAGTAGGAGATCAATATGATAAAGATAGACCCGGGGGCCATAGGTTTCACTAGTGGCTTCTCTCGAGAGCCTAAGTATTCTACGGTGGGTGAACAAATTACTGTTGAGCAATTGACAGAATTGAGAATAGTTATGAGAATATCTAGGTATGATCATGTATATAGGCATCACGTCCGAGACAAGTAGACCGACTCCTGCCTACATCTACTACTATTACTCCACTCACCGCTATCCAGCATGCATCTAGAGTATTAAGTTAAAAACAGAGTAAGGCCTTAAGCAAGATGACATGATGTAGACGGATAGACTCATGCAATATGAAGAAAACCCCATCTTGTTATCCTTGATGGCAACAATACAATACGTGCCTTGCTGCCCTTACTGTCACCGAGAAAGGACACCGCAAGATTGAACCCAAAGCTAAACACTTCTCCCATTGCAAGAAAGATCAATCTAGTAGGCCAAACCAAACTGGTAATTCGAAGAGACTTGCAAAGATAACCAATCATACATAAAAGAATTCAGAGAAGATTCAAATATTATTCATAGATAGACTTGATCATAAACCCACAATTCATCGATCTCAACAAACACATCGCAAAAAGAAGATTACATCGAATAGATCTCCACAAGAGAGGGGGAGAACATTGTATTGAGATCCAAAAAGAGAGAAGAAGCCATCTAGCTACTAACTATGGACCCATAGGTCTGAGGTAAACTACTCACACTTCATCAGAGGGGCTATGGTGTTGATGTAGAAGCCCTCCGTGATCGATGCCCCCTCTGGCGGAGGTCCGGAACAGGCCCCAAGATGGGATCTCGTTGATACAGAAAGTTGCGGCGCTGGAATTAGGTTTTTGGCTCCGTATCTGATCGTTTGGGGGTACGTGGTTATATATAGGAGGAAGGAGTACGTTAGTGGAGCAACAGGGGGCCCACGAGGGTGGAGGGCGCGCCTAGGGTAGGCAGGCGCGCCCCCCTACCTCGTGGCCTCCTGTTTCTTTTCTTGACATACGGTCCAAGTCTCTCTGGTCTTGTTCGTTGAGAGAATCATGTTCCCGAAGGTTTCATTCCGTTTGGACTCTGTTTGATATTCCTTTTCTTCGAAACCCTAAAATAGGCAAAAAACAGCAATTCTGGGCTCGGCCTCCGGTTAATAGGTTAGTCCCAAAAATAATATAAAAGTGGATAATAAAGCCCAATAATGTCCAAAACAGTAGATAATATAACACGGAGCAATCAAAAATTATAGATACGTTGGAGACGTATCAAGCATCCCCAAGCTTAATTCCTGCTCGTCCTCGAGTATGTAAATGATAAAAACAGAATTTTTGATGCGGAGTGCTACTTGGCATAATTTTAATGTAATTCTTCTTAATTGTGGTATGAATATTCAGATCCGAAAGATTCAAGACAAAAGTTCATATTGACATAAAAATAATAATACTTCATGCGTACTAACAAAGCAATTATGTCTTCTCAAAATAACATGGCTAAAGAAAGTTATCCCTACAAAATCATATAGTCCGGCTATGCTCTATCTTCACCACAAAAAATATTTAAATCATGCACAACCCCGATGACAAGCCAAGCAATTGTTTCATACTTTTGACATTCTCAAAACTTTTTCAATCTTCACGCAACACATGAGCGTGAGCCATGGATATAGCACTATAGGTGGAATAGAATGGTGGTTGTGGAGAAGACAAAAAGGTAGAAGATAGTCTCACATCAACTAGGCGTATCAATGGGCTATGGAGATGCCCATCAATAGATATCAATGTGAGTGAGTAGGTATTGCCATGCAACGGATGCACTAGAGCTATAAGTATATGAAAGCTCAGAAAGAAACTAAGTGGGTGTGCATCCAACTTGCTTGCTCATGAAGACCTAGGGTATTTTGAGGAAGCCCATCATTGGAATATACAAGCCAAGTTCTATAATGAAAGATTCCCACTAGTATATGAAAGTGATAACATGAGAAACTCTCTACTATGAAGATCATGGTGCTACTTTGAAGCACAAGTGTGGTAAAAGGATAGTAGCATTGTCCCATCTCTCCTTTTCTCTCATTTTTTATTTGGGCCTTTTCTCTTTTTTATGGCATCTTTTCTTTCTTCTCTTTTTTAATTTGGGCTTCTTTGGCCTCTTTTATTTATTTTTCGTCCGAAGTATCATGCCGACTTGTGGGGGAATCATAGTCTCCATCATCCTTTCCTCACTGGGACAATGCTCTAATAATGATGATCATGACACTTCTATTTTTCTTACAACTCAACATTTACAACTCGATACTTAGAACAAAATATGACTCTATATGAATGCCTCCGGCGGTGTATCGGGATATGCAATGATGCACGAGTGACATGTATGAAAGAATTATGAATGGTGGCTTTGCCACAAATACGGTGTCAACTACATGATCATGCTAAGCAATATGACAATGATGGAGTGTGTCATAATAAACGGAACGGTGGAAAGTTGCATGGCAATATATCTCGGAATGGCTATGGAAATGCCATAATAGGTAGCTATGGTGGCTGTTTTGAGGAAGGTATATGGTGGGTGTATGATACCAGCGAAAGGTGCACGGTATTAGAGAGGCTAGCAAAGGTGGAAGGATGAGAAAAGTGCGTATAATCCATGGACTCAACATTAGTCATAAAGAACTCATATACTTATTGCAAAAATCTACAAGTTATCAAAGCAAAGTACTACGTGCATGCTCCTAGGGGGATAGATTGGTAGGAAAAGACCATCGCTCGTCCCCGACCGCCACTCATAAGGAAGGCAATCAAAAAATAAATCATGCTCCGCCTTCATCACATAACGGTTCACCATATGTGCATGCTATGGGAATCACAAACTTCAACACAAGTATTTCTCAAATTCACAACTACTCAACTAGCACAACTTTAATATCACCATCTTTATATCCCAAAACAATTATCAAGTATCAAACTTATCATAGTATTCAACACACTCATAAGAAAGTTTTATTATTATTAATCTTGTACACCAAGCAAATTAAGACTTTAAGCAAATTACCATGCTATTAAGACTCTAAAAATAATCTAAGTGAAGCATGAGATATCAATAGTTTCTATAAAACAAATCCTCCACCGTGCTCTAAAAGATATAAGTGAAGTACTAGAGCAAAATTATATAACTCAAAAGATATAAGCGAAGCACATAGAGTATTCTAACAAATTCCAAATCATATATGGCTCTCTAAAAAGGTGTGTACAACAAGAATGATTGTGGTAAACTAACAAGCAAAGGCTCAAATAATACAAGACGCTCCAAGCAAAACACATATCATGTGGCGAATAAAAATATAGCTCCAAGTAAAGTTACCAATAGAAGTAGACGAAAGAGGGGATGCCTTCCGGGGAATCCCTAAGCTTTGGATTTTAGGTGTCCTTACATTATCTTGGGGGTGCCATGGGCATCCCCAAGATTAGGCTCTTGCCACTCCTTGTTCCATAATCCATCAAATCTTTACCCAAAACTTGAAAACTTCACAACACAAAACTTAAAGTAGAAAATCTCGTGAGCTCCATTAGCGAAAGAAAATAAAAGACCACTTCAAGGTACTGTAATGAACTCATTCTTTATTTATACTGGTGTTATACCTACTGTATTACAACTTCTCTATGGTTTATAAACTATTTTACTAGCCATATATTCATCAAAGTAAGCAAACAACACACGAAAAACAGAATCTGTCAAAAACAGAACTGTCTGTAGTAATCTGTATCTAGCGCAAGATATGGAACCCCAAAATTTCTAAAATAAATTGATGGACGTGAGTAATTTATCTATTAATCATATTCAAAAATAACTAACTAAATATCACTTTCTAAATAAAAATTGCAGCAGTTCTCGTGAGCGCTAAAGTTTATGTTTTTACAGCAAGTTCAACAAGACTTTCCCCAAGTCTTCCCTACGGTTCTACTTGGAACAAACACTAATTAAACACAAAAAACACAAAAAAAACAGAGGCTAGATAAATTATTTATTACTAAACAGGGAAAAAAAGCAAGGAATAAAAATAAAATTAGGTTGCCTCCCAACAAGCGCTATCGTTTAACGCCCCTAGCTAGGCATAACAAGCAAGAATAGATCTAGGTATTGCCATCTTTGGTAGGCAATCCATAAGTGGCTCTCATAATATATTCATAAGGTAATTTAATTTTATTTCTAGGAAAGTGTTCCATGCCTTTCCTTAATGGAAATTGGAATCTAATATTTACTTCCTTCATATCAATAATTGCACCAATCGTTCTAAGGAAAGGTCTACCAAGAATAATAGGACATGAAGGATTGCAATCTATGTCAAGAACAATAAAATCTACGGGCACATAATTCCTATTTGCAACAATAATAACATCATTAATTCTTCCTATAGGTTTCTTAATAGTGGAATCCGCAAGGTGCAAGTTTAGAGAGCAATCATCAAAATCACGGAGACCTAACAAATCACACAAAGTCTTTGGAATCGTGGAAATACTAGCACCCAAATCACATAAATCATAGCATTCATGATCTTTAATTTTAATTTTAATAGTTGGTTCCCACTCATCATAAAGTTTTCTAGGGATAGAAATTTCCAATTCAAGTTTTTCTTCATAAGATTGCATCAAGGCATCAACGATATGTTTAGTAAACGATTTATTTTGACTATAAGCATGAGGAGAATTTAGCATGGATTGCAATAAGGAAATACAATCAATCAAAGAGCAATTTTCATAGTTAAATTCCTTGAAATCCATAATAGTGGGTTTAGCAACATCTAGGGTTTTAATTTCTTCAATCCCACTTTTATCAAATTTAGCATCAAGATCAACAAATTCCGAATTCTTGGAACGCCTTCTAGGTAAAGGTGGATCATATTCAGTCCCATCATTATCAAGATTCATATTGCAAAACAAAGATTTAATAGGGGACACATCAATAACTTTTAGACCTTCATCTTTATCATCATAGGAACTAGAAGGACACGCTCTTATAAATGCATCTTTCTTAGCACGCATCCTAGCGGTTCTTTCTTTGCACTCACCAATGGAAATTCTCATGGATTTGAGAGACTCATTGATATCATTCTTAGGTGGAATACATCTAAGTTTCAAAGAATCAACATCAAGAGCAATTCTATCAATGTTCCTAGCCAAATCATCAATCTTAAGCAATTTTTCTTCAATCATAGCATTAAAATTCTTTTGTGAAGTAATAAATTATTTAATATTATATTCAAAATCAGAGGGCGTCTTATTATAATTTCCATAAGAATTGTTGTAGGAATTACCATAATTATTAGAGGAATTACTAGGATAAGGCCTAGGATTAGAATTTCCTCTATACTCGTTGTTACCAAAATTGTTCCTACCAACAAAATTCACATCCATAGATTCATTATTATTCTCAATCAAAGTAGACAAGGGCATATCATTAGGATCAGAAGAAACACTCTTATTAGCAAATAATTTCATAAGTTCATCCATCTTTCCACTCAAAACATTAATTTCTTCTATCGCATGCACCTTTTTATTAGTAGATCTTTCAGTGTGCCATTGAGAATAATTAACCATAATATTATCTAGGAGTTTAGTAGCTTCTCCTAAAGTGATTTCCATAAAAGTGCCTCCCGCGGCCGAATCTAAAAGATTTCTAGAAGCAAAATTCAATCCGGCATAAAAATTCTGAACAATCATCCACAAATTTAAACCATGAGTAGGGCAATTACGTATTGTTAATTTCATTCTTTCCCAAGCTTGTGCAACATGTTCATGATCAAGTTGCTTAAAATTCATAATATCGTTTCTAAGAGAGATGATCTTAGCGGGAGGAAAATACTTAGAGATAAAAACATCTTTGCACTTGTTCCATGAATCAATACTATTTTTAGGCAAAGACGAAAACCAAGCTTTAGCACGATCTCTAAGAGAAAAAGGAAATAGCTTCAATTTAACAATATCATTATCCACATCTTTATTCTTTTGCATGTCAGACAAATCAACGAAGCTATTTAGATGGGTAGCGGCATCTTCACTAGGAAGGCTGGAGAATGGATCTTTCATGACAAGATTCAGCAAAGCAACATTAATTTCACAAGATTTAGCATCGGTAACAGGAGCAATCAGAGTGCTAATAAAATCATCGTTGTTGGTATTGGTGAAGTCACACAATTTAGTATTATCTTGAGCCATCGTGACAAGCAAGCAAACTAACACACAAGCAAACAAAAAGCAAGCAGGCAAAAAGAGGCAAATAGAGAGGGAGGATAGAGAGAGAGAGAGGGCGAATAAAACGTCAAGGGTGAAGTGGGGGAGAGGAAAATGAGAGGCAAATGGCAAATAATGTAATGCGGGAGATAAGGGTATGTGATGGGTACTTGGTATGTTGACTTTTGCGTAGACCTCCCCGGCAACGGCGCCAGAAATCCTTCTTGCTACCTCTTGAGCACTGCGTTTGTTTTCCCCGAAGAGGAAGGGATGATGCAGAAAAGTAGCGTAAGTATTTCCCTCGGTTTTTGAGAACCAAGGTATCAATCCAGTAGGAGGCTACGCGTGAGTCCCTTGTACCTGCACAAAACAAATAAATCCTCGCAACCAACGCAAATAGGGGTTGTCAATCCCTATAATGCCACTTCCGAGAGTGAGATCTGATAGATATGATAAGATAATATTTTTGGTGTTTTTATCATAAAGATGCAAAGTAAAATAAAGGCAAAGTAAATAGCAAAGAAATAACTAAGTGCTAGGAGATCAATATGATAAAGATAGACCCGAGGGGCATAGGTTTCACTAGTGGCTTCTCTCGAGAGCATAAGTATTCTACGGTGGGTGAACAAATTACTGTTGAGCAATTGACAGAATTGAGCATAGTTATGAGAATATCTAGTATGATCATGTATATAGGCATCACGTCCGAGACAAGTAGATCGACTCCTGCCTGCATCTACTACTATTACTCCACTCATCGACCGCTATCCAGCATGCATCTAGAGTATTAAGTTAAAAAAACATAGTAACGCCTTAAGCAAGGTGACATGATGTAGAGGGATAGACTCATGCAATATGAAGAAAACCCCATCTTGTTATCCTCGATGGGAACAATACAATACGTGCCTTGCTGCCCTTACTGTCACCGGGAAAGGACACCGCAAGATTGAACCCAAAGCTAAGCACTTCTCCCATTGCAAGACAGATCAGTCTAGTAGGCCAAACCAAACTGATAATTCGAAGAGACTTGCAAAGATAACCAACCATACATAAAAGAATTCAGAGAAGATTCAAATATTATTCATAGATAGACTTGATCATAAACCCACAATTCATCGGTCTCAACAAACACACCGCAAAAAGAAGATTACATCGAATAGATCTCCACAAGAGAGGGGGAGAACATTGTATTGAGATCCAAAAAGAGAGAAGAAGCCATCTAGCTACTAACTATGGACCCGTAGGTCTGAGGTAAACTACTCACACTTCATCGGAGGGGCTATGGTATTGATGTAGAAGCCCTTTGTGATCGGCGGAGCTCCGAAACAGGCCCCAAGATGGGATCTCGTGGATACACAAAGTTGCGGCGGTGGAATTAGGTTTTTGGGTCCGTATCTGATCGTTTGGGTGTACGTTGATATATATAGGAGGAAGGAGTACGTCGGTGGAGCAACAAGGGTCCCACGAGGGTGGAGGGCGCGCCTAGGGTAGGCAGGTGCCCCCTACCTCGTGGCCTCCTGTTTCTTTTCTTGACGTAGGGTCCAAGTCTCTCTGGTCTTGTTCGTTGAGAAAATCACGTTCCCGAAGGTTTCATTCCGTTTGGACTCCGTTTGATATTCCTTTTCTTCAAAACCCTAAAACAGGCAAAAAAACAACAATTGTGGGCTGGGCCTCCGATTAATAGGTTAGTCCCAAAAATAATATAAAAGTGGATAATAAAGCCCAATAATGTCCAAAACAGTAGATAATATAGCATGGAGCAATAAAAAATTATAGATACGTTGGAGATATATCAGAGGACTCTGCGTCCCCCTGCTGAAGTCGACCACGTCCTCGTCCTCGGCGCCATCCTCAAGGTTGTAGTATTTGTAGTAGTGGCTGCGACAGAGCTCGCATTCATACTCCATCGCCGATTCCTCGATGGACAGAATCTTCTTTACCTCGACCTCAGGAATGCGCAACTCCTCCTGCAGGCGCACCTCGATCTCCGCCGCCTCCTGCATCTCGAGCTCCTGCTCGGCGATCTCATGAGGAAGCAGGTGCTCCATGGCTGTCGCCGCCTTTTCGTATGTGGGTTGCATGTTGGATTCCGAGGTGGCATGGAATATCTTGGTGTGTGCGTCCTCAATCTTGGCATGGATGTCCTCGACTAGGGCCAGGGCAACATCGGCGGCACGGACGATAGCTCAAGCGCTCTTGGTGTTTCAAGCAGCCGTCGCAGCAGCAGCTATAGCCGTCTCGGCTACTGTAGCTGTCCTCTCGACTGCTGCAGACGCCCTCTCGGCAGATGCGGTCGCGCTCAATGCGGATACGGCGGCACTCTCGGCGTAGGCGTCCGTGGTCTCGGCGCAGGCGGCGGCGCTCGAGGAGGACGTGGCCATCGTACGGGCCTTCATGAAGCATTTCCACGATGTCATCTTTACAAGAAGAGGGTGTGGGAATGGGGATCAAGATTCGTGGATTCAGGGCTTGCCGGCACTGGAGCAGACGAGCCAGGAAAGCTTAAGGAGGAAGACTTTAATAGACCTAGAAATTTTCATCACAAACGGTTCCTACAAAAAAATTGTGTGTGATGTTGTGGATATTTTTTATTAGCTATGAAAGACGAATTTGGAGTAAAGTGGCAACAGATGGTGTTTTAAAAGTACGAGAAAATTTGTAGTACTAATATAGCTTTCATGTCAAATTTTGGAAAAATTCAGGGGTCATTTGACCTTTTAAGACATTTAAGTTATTTTCTAGCCATTTAATGACCATAATTTAAATTTGAACTGCATGTACATCCAACAGCTAACCATAATGGTTTGAAAGTCATATTTTGTGTACTTGTGTGAGATTTAATTCCATGTGCAGTAAATTGGAAGGAATTTTCAAACATATTGGTCTAACGGCTATGGCACAATTAAGCATGGAGTGCCATGGCATTTAAATTCCAAAAAATTAAAAATATCAGAAACGCATGAAACCTTGCTTGATTTAATGGCATGCCACCAAGATGATGTGGTAAAAGAATTGGCATGTTTGACGAAAGTTTGGACGCACAACCCTCACAAACAGAAGCAACTCACTAGAAGGTTCGTGTTTCCAAGAGGGAACATGTTTGATGACAAACGGGAGATAGCTTCCCCTTATGGCCTTCAAATTTTTTCTACATTTAACGTGCACTAATACAACTGTCATGTGGAAAATTGGAAAATTTCAAGGGTCATTTGACCTTTTAAAGACATTTAAGTGATTTTTTAGCCATTTAATGACTGTAATTCAAATTTGAACTACATGTACATGCAATAGCTAACCATAACGGTTTGAAAAATCATATTTGTGTACTTGTGTGTGAGTTAATTACATGTGCAGAAAATTAGAAGGAACTTTCAAACATATTGGTCTCACAGCATGGACACATGCATGGAGTGCCATGGCATTTTAATTCAAAAAATTAAATAATGATCAGAAAAATATGAAATCTTGCTTGATGTAATGTCATGCCACCAAGATGATGTGCTAAAAAATTGCCCTGTTTGAAGAAAGTTTGGACTCACACCCCTCACAAACCGGAGCAACTCACTAGAAGGCTCGTGGTTCTGAGAGGGAATAATGCATGTTTGATGAAGAATGGGAAATAGCTTCCTCTTACGGCCTTCAAATTTTTTCTATGTTTCTTAGCATGCACTAATACAACTATCATGTGAAAATTTGGAAAATTTCAGGGGTCATTTGACCTTTTAAAGACATTTGCACTACTGCAGGATGCTGCTAACGCGACACTACGATCAGAGACACTTCGACGAAACTGTGTGTGATACCATAATCGCAAACGGCGGTGTAAAAAACCGTCAAAAAAGGTGCAAAACATTTGCGATGGAGGATGCATCAAACACAGTTCAGATTTTAGTTACATGTGCAATGCAGGGCATACGGTTCACCTTAATTAATTGTTTGCAATGAGGAGGAACAAAAGAAATGGGCTGCCAGATGAAGGTGTGTGTGATATACAGCATACAGTTCACTCGGATGAACTGTTTGTGATTAGGTAACACAAAAGAAATGGGCAGCCAGATGAAGGTGTGCGTGATATACGACATGCGGTTCACTCGGAGGAACTGTTTGCGTTGAGTCAAGAGAACAGAAGCGGTTCAATATAACAAGATGTTTGTGATATGCGACAAATAGGTCTGTAATCAGAAATGTGTTCGAATACCGATAATAACATAAACGGTTCCCTAGTGTGGTCCGTGTTCATCTGATCATCATATCCTTATTATGCTAGATCGATGTTCCTTCTATGCTAAGTTTCCATTAATTGATGGTGTTTTATGAACACACCACTGTTTCCCACCATTTCCTCACCTGTTTCCCGCCACCCAGCGATATTGCGCATAGGCGGCGCGTGACGCACGGAGGCGACAAGCGCAGCCTGTAGCACATCCACCTTTTCCAAGCATGCCAACCCACCAAAGCGTCGCCTCTGCCATCAACCTCATTGACAAGGAAAACGAGCAGGCGCCATGGCCCATCGAGGCTGAGGCGCTCCCCGGTAATGTGATGGATGACGTCGTGATGCGCGTCATCGCCAGGGTTGAGCAGACCTTTGGCGCATGGCGCTTGAGTGCCGCTGATCAAGATAGGTATGTCAGCGCCAACAGGCTGCAGCTTGCCGCACAACATGATCGATGGCGCACCATAGAGCAAGCTAGGCACGTCCGCGTCGATAGGCTGCGGCTCGCCACACGGCGACCGTTGGAGTGCCGTAGAGCGAGAGGCGCGGCGCGCCGCACAACAACATCGGATCCATCGGCGCTTGCCTGCTGTCGACACGGCGTTGTAGCTGGGTACATGTCTGGTCAGTACCCCCATTCCTCGCTAGGAGTGGGCAGAGGCCCTCAGCACCGTACTTGCACCAGAGGCCGGTCGCGTCGTACTTGCACTGGAGGCCCGCCACGTCGTTCGCATGGGTGCCGCCATTCGCCTTGTCCGCGGTCTGCTGGATGCCAACGCGCTGGTCCGTAGGCTCAACCGTCTCCTTGGCCCTGGTGTCCACCTGGGCGCAGTAGAGGAACATGGATGTCGCATCCTCGAGCTGGTGATCTCCGATGAAATAGCCAACTTGGAGCTCGAGATCACGCTCCATATGTACCGCGAGCGTGTCGACCGCTCGGACGAACGCCTGCACGAGTTCAGGCAGAGCCAAGAGCTACCGTAGGCAAGGGTTGCTGGTCATGGTCTCATGGACGCGTTTTATTTTGAAAAGTCGTTTCGACGTGGATAGCTATGTATTCATAGCAATCATAGTATTGCTTTGTTTATTGCTCTATTTCAATGTGTGTACTCTATTTTCCATTCTTATATGTTCTGTTTCAATGCGTGTATATACGCTTTCCATTCTGTATATGTAGATGATAACAGCTAGATTCAAATTAGTATACAAAAACAGATAGAAAATGGAATTCATAATATATAAATATATATTAAATATTCATTAGTTCATCATAGAATATATATATATATATATATATATATATATATATATATAATATCATCACATATACGTGATGATACTTAACTACTAGGTACAATGCATAAAATTGAAGACGAACAATACTAAAACTAATAATCCCTCCTAGGGCCAGTATTCCGGCAGCCCCTTGCCAATAGCTCCCTAGTGCGCGGTGTCTTCCCAGTGTCAAGGCAGTACTCCGCCTCCTCCGCCTCACAGCGCTTGACGTACCGACCTGCCTCTTGCTGGCGGACGTGCGCGGCCGATCTTTCCATTTCATTGGGCATCCATCGGAGCTCCTCGTTGGTGGCACACTGGAGATTGTCGGCCCACCTGCACGCAGCGATGAGATGCCCAGCGCCTATGACCTTCCTCGCGAAGTACCCGTCTTCGTACACCTCCTCGGCACGACGACGCGCACGCCCCCAAAGCTTCGCCGCCTCCTTTTTCCAGGCGGCATCACAGGCTTCACAGGCCGCCTGGTACCTGGCTTCCTCCTCTGCCATCTCCTTCTTGAACGCCACTTGCCTGGCTTTCTCAGCCGGCGGTAGCGACTTCCACAGACAAAGATTGTACTGGCCCCAAAACCAATCCAAAGTTGGGGGGTCCGGCACAACCTCGTCAGGCGGTGCGTAGGGGTCCTCGTTGCTACTAATCGAGTGAGTGTCCTCGAGGGGCGGCAACTCCTCGTCGGCGCGTGGGCAGACCGGTGGCGCCATGGCAGAGATTCTAGAGAGAGAGAGGGAGAGAGAGGGGGGGCGAGCGAGGGGAGGATGTAGATGACAATGTAGGCGCGACGACGTGAGCAAGGTAGTATTTATTGGCAGCCGGAATCTAGATCGACGGGGACAGTACACACGCCGGTCGCCGAAATTTACGAGTACTGTAGTTCGAATTACACAATTCACACAGCAAAATCCATGTGTGAACATAATAGCCAAAATCCGTGTGTGAACATAATAGCTGACGGTTTCCAATGCAGAACCGTGACTGATTAATGATCCCCGCCACTCACCTACCAAACCTCGAGCTGCGAGATAGAGTGCCAATCGTGTGGGGCCGGTTGTCTTACCAGATCTTTACATTTTCTTTTCTAAACACCATATATATTACTTAAATGTCTTTAAAAGGTCAAATGACCCCTGAAATTTTCCAAATTTTCACATGATAGTTGTATTAGTGCACATTAAACATAGAAAAAAAATGAAGGCCCTAAGAGGAAGCTATCTCCCGTTCGTCATCAAACATGCATTGTTCCCTCTCGGAACCACGAATCTTCTAGTGAGTTGCTCTGGTTTGTGAGGAGTGCGTGTCCAAACTTTCATCAAACATGCCAATTTTTTACTACATCATCTTGGTGGCATGACATTAAATCAAGCAAGGTTTCATGTTTTTCTGATCATTTTTTTAATTTTTTGGAATTAAATGCCATGGCACTCCATGCATGTGTGCCCATGCCTTGAGACCAATATGTTTGAAAATTCCTTCTAATTTACTACACATGGAATTAACTCGCACACAAGTACACAAAAATATGATTTTTCAAACCGTTATGGTTAGGCGTTGCATGTAGATGTAGTTCAAATTTGAATTGCAGTCATTAAATGGTTAGAAAATCACTTAAATGTCTTTAAAAGGTCAACTGACCCCTGAAATTTTCCAAATTTTCACAAGACAGTTGTATTAGTGCATGTTAAACGTAGATAAAAATTTGAAGGCCGTAAGAGGAAGCTATCTCCCGTTCGTCATCAAACATGCATTGTTCCCTCTCAGAAGCATGAACCTTCTAGTGAGTTGCTCCGGTTTGTCAGGGGTGTGTGTCCAAACTTTCGTCAAACATGCCAATTTTTTACCACATCATCTTGCTGGCATGACATTAAATCAAGCAAGGTTTCATGTTTTTCTGATAGTTTTTTGATTTTTTGGAATTAAAATGCCATGGCAATCCATGCATGTGTACCCATGCCTTGAGTCCAATATGTTTGAAAATTCCTTCTAATTTACTGCACATGGAATTAACTCGCACACAAGTACACAAAAATATTATTTTTCAATCCGTTATGGTTAGGCGTTGCATGCAGATGTAGTTCAAATTTGAATTACGGTCATTAAAAGGTTAGAAAATCATTTAAATGTCTTTAAAAGGTCAAATGACCCCTAAAATTTTCCAAATTTTCAGAGACAGTTGTATTAGTGCACATTAAACATAGAAAAAAATTGAAGGCCCTAAAAGGAAGTTATCTCCCGTTCGTCATCAAACATGCATTGTTCCCTCTCGGAACCACGAACCTTCTAGTGAGTTGCTCCGGTTTGTGACGGGTGTATGTCCAAACTTTCGTCAAACGTGCCAATTTCTTTACCACATCATCTTGGTGGCATGACATTAAATAAAGCAAGGTTTCATGTTTTTCTGATCATTTTTTTAATTTTTTGGAATTAAAATGCCATGGCACTCCATGCATGTGTGCCCATGCCTTGAGACAAATATGTTTGAAAATTCCTTCTAGTTTACTACACATTGAATTAACTCGCAAACAAGTACAAAAAATATGATTTTTCAAACCATTGTGGTTAGGCGTTGCATGTAGATGTAGTTCAAATTTGAATTATGGTCATTAAACGGCTAGAAAATCACTTAAATGTCTTTAAAAGGTCAAATGACCCCTGAAAATTTCCAAAATCTCACATGACAGTTGTATTAGTGCACGTTAGACGTAGAAAAAAAATTGAAGACCGTAAGAGGAAGCTATCTCCTGTTCGTCATCAAACATGCATTTTTCCCTCTCGGAACCACGAACCTTCTAGTGAGTTGCTCCGGTTTGTGAGGGGTGTGTGTTCAAACTTCCGTCAAACAGGCCAATTTTTTTACCACATCATCTTGGTGCCATGACTTTAAATCAACCAAGGTTTCATATTTTTCTGATAATTTTTTTAATTTTTTGGAATTAAAATGCCATGTCACTCCATGCATACATATGCATCTATCTATGTCGTGAGACCAATATGTTTGAAAATTCCTTCTAATTTACTGCACATGGAATTAACTTGGAAACAAGTACATAGATATGATTTTTGAAACCGTTTTGGTTAGGCGTTGCATGTAGATGTAGTTCAAATTTGAAGTACGGTCATTAAATGGCTAGAAAATCACTTAAATTTCTCTAAAAGGTCAAATGACCCCTAGAATTTTCAAAAAATTCACATTATAGTTGTAGTAGTGCATGTTAGACGTAAAAAAAATTGAAGGCTGTAAGAGGAAGCTCTCTCCCGTTCATCATCAAACATGCATTCTTCCCTCTCGGAACCACAAGCCTTCTAGTGAGTTGCTCCGGTTTCTGAGGGGTGTGTCTCCATACTTTCGTCAAACATGCCAATTTTTTACCACATCATCTTGGTGGCATGACATTACATCAACCAAGGTCTCATGTGTTTCTGATATTTTTTTTTAATTTTTTGGAATTAAAATGACATGTCACTCCATGCATACATATGCATGTGTCCATGTCGTGAGTAAATATGTTTGAAAATTCCATCTAATTTACTGCATGTGGAATTAACTCGCACACAAGTACACAAATATGATTTGTCAAACCGTTATGGTTAGGCATTGCATGTAGATATAGTTCAAATTTGAATTAAATGGCTAGAAAATCACTTAATGTCTTTAAAATGTCAAATGACCCCTAGAATTTTCCAAAATTTCACATTATAATTGTAGTAGTGCATGTTAAATATAGAAAAAAATTGAAGGCTGTAAGAGGAAGCTATCTCCCGTTCGTCATCAAACATGCATTGTTCCCTCTCGGAACCATGAGCCTTCTAGTGAGTTGCTCCGGTTTGTGAGGGTGTGTGTCCAAACTTTTGTAAACATGCCAAAAAAATTCCACATCATCTTGGTGGCATGACATTACATCAACCATGGTTTTATGTGTTTGTGATTTTTTTAAATTTTTTGGAATTAAAATGCCATGTCACTCCATCCTTGATTAATTGTGTCATAGCCTTGAGACAAATATGTTTGAAAATTTCTTCCAATTTACTGCACATAGAATTAAATCACACACAAGTACACAAAATATTAGTTTTCAAACCGTTATGGTTAGCTGTTGCATGTACATGTAGTTCAAATTTCAATTATGGTCATTAAATGGCTAGAAAATCACTTAAATGTCTTAAAATGTCAAATGACCGCTGAAATTTTCCAAAATTTGAAATGGCATTTGTATTAGTACTATAAAATTTCTCGTACATTTAAAACACCATCTGTTGCCACTGTGTTGGGGAACGTAGCAGAATTTTAAATTTTTCTACGCATCACCAAGATCAATATATGGAGTCATCTAGCAACAAGGGAGAGAGGAGTGCATCGACATACCCTTGTAGATCGCGCGCGGAAGCGTTCAAGAGAACGGGGTTGATGGAGTCGTACTCGATGTGATTCAAATCATCGATGACCTAGTGCCGAACAGACGGCACCTCCGTGTTCAACACACGTACGGTTAGGAAGACGTCTCCTCCTTCTTGATCCAGCAAGGGGGAAGGAGAGGTTGATGAAGATCCAGCAGCACGACAGCGTGGTGGTGGATGCAGCAGGATCCCGGCAGGGCTTCGCCAAGCGCAAGCGGGGAGGAGAGGTGTTACGGAGGGAGAGGGAGGCGCCAAGAGCAAGGGGTGTGGCTGCCCTCCCTACCCCCTCTTTATATAGGGGCCTTGGGGGGCGCCGGCCCTAGGGAGATGGATCTCCAAGGGGGCGGCGGCCAAGGGTGGCTTCCCCCCAAGCCAAGTGGGGGGCGCCCCCACCCCTAGGGTTTCCCAACCCTAGGCGCAGGGCATGCCCAAGGGGGGTGCACCAGCCCACTAGGGGCTGGTTCCCCACCCAATTCAGCCCATGGGGCCCTCCGGGATAGGTGGCCCCACCTGGTGGACCCCCGGGACCCTTCCGGTGGTCCCGGTACAATACCGGTAACCCCCGAAACCTTCCCGATGGCCAAAACTGGACTTCCCATATATAAATATTTACCTCCGGACCATTCCGGAACTCCTCGTGACGTCCGGGATCTCATCCGGGACTCCGAACAACTTTCGGGTTACTGCATACTAATATCTCTATAACCCTAGCGTCACCAAACCTTAAGTGTGTAGACCCTACGGGTTCGGGAGACATGCAGACATGACCGAGACGCCTCTCCGGTCAATAACCAACAGCGGGATCTGGATACCCATGTTGGCTCCCACATGCTCCACGATGATCTCATCGGATGAACCATGATGTCGAGGATTCAATCAATCCGTATACAATTCCCTTTGTCAATCGGTACGTTACTTGCCCGAGACTCGATCGTCGGTATCCCAATACCTCGTTTAATCTCGTTACTGGCAAGTCACTTTACTCGTGCCGTAATGCATGATCCCGTGATCAACCACTTGGTCACATTGAGCTCATTATGATGATGCATTACTGAGTGGGCCTAGAGATACCTCTCCGTCATACAGAGTGACAAATCCCAGTCTCGATTCGTGCCAACCCAACAGATACTTTCGGAGATACCTGTAATGTACCTTTATAGTCACCCAGTTATGTTCTGACGTTTGGCACACCCAAGGCACTCCTACGGTATTCGGGAGTTGCACAATCTCATGGTCTAAGGAAATGATACTTGACATTCAGAAAAGCTACAGCAAACGAACTACACGATCTTTGAGCTATGCTTAGGATTGGGTCTTGTCCATCACATCATTCTCCTAATGATGTGATCCCGTTATCAATGACATCCAATGTCCATAGTCAGGAAACCATGACTATCTTTTGATCAACGAGCTAGTCAACTAGAGGCTCACTAGGGACGTGTTGTGGTCTATGTATTCACACATGTATTACGATTTCCGGATAACACAATTATAGCATGAACAATAGACAATTATCATGAACAAAGAAATATAATAATAACCATTTTATTATTGCCTCTAGGGCATATTTCCAACACAATGTACTCCAAATTTGTCTTTCAAAGTTAATAAAAAATATCTACAACATCACACAGTTGTTTTGTAGGAACCATTTGTGATGAAAATATCTGGGTCTGTTTAAGTCTCCCTCCTTAAGCTTCGCCAGCTCGCCTGCTCCAGTGCCGACAACCCCCAAATCCACGAATCCCGACCCCCATTTCCGCACCCCCTTCTTGCAAAGATGACGCCATGGAAACGCTTCGTAAAAGCCCGTACGATGGCCGCGTCCCCCCGAGCGCCACCGCCTGCGCCGAGAGCACCGGCGCCTACGCCGAGAGTGCTGCCGCATCCGCATTGAGCGCTACCGCTTCCGCCGAGAGGGCGTTTGTGGCAGCCGACAGGGCAGTTGCAGTAGCCAAGACGGGTGCACCTGCTGCTGCGACGGCGGCTGCAAACGCCGAGGCACTCGAGCTGCCGTCTGTGCCACTGATGTCGCCCTGGCCCGGGCCAAGGCCATCCATGCCAAGATCGAGGATGCACATGCCAAGATATTCCAGGCCACCTTGGACTCCAGCATGCAACCCACGTCTGAAAAGGTGGCAGTGGCCATGGAGCACCTGCTTCCTCATGAGGTCGTCGAGCAGGAGCTGAATATGCAGGAGGCGGCAGAGATGGGGGAGCGCCGGGAGGAGGAGTTGCGCATGGCCGAGGTCGAGGTAGAGAAGAGTATGTCCGTCAACGAATCGGTGGTGGAGTACCAACGCGAGCTCTTGCGTAGCCACTACTACGAGTACTAAAACCTTGAGGGCGGCGCCAAGGACGAGGACAAGGACAAGGACACGGTCGACTTCAGCAGGGGGGACGCGGAGTCCACCAACGGCGGCATGTCGCTAGGACAAGTCATCGATGTCTCATCTCACATAGGCGATGCATAGGCCGGCGTGGCGGCGGATTTGTTAAAATCATGCATACTTAAGCTTTGTTTTTAATGCTGGTCTTTTGTTAGAGCAATTTTTAGGTCAACTGGCTCTATTTAATTACTAAAATTGCTCGATTCAGTAAGTGTGGTCTATCTGCTGTAAGCTCTTTTGTGTGCCCAAATTAGCAAGCGATGTTAAATTATGCAATGACGTACCCGGGGAAATTTCCACCAAAATTTGAATTATCAAACTCATCCCATGCGCGTAAAGCATAAGAATCATTTGCGATGCACACAATCATTCAAAGTGAATGGTCCAGCGGCACCGCGCACAAAGTTTCCCTCCACATTTCCAAAATTTTGGCCTACTGCCAAAATATCTACCCCCGCCCCCTTCCCCACCCCCTTTTCTCCCCGACCAGAAGTCACATTTCCCATGTTTCCTCCTTACTTCCTATCTTGCTAAGCTATAGCCACTTCCTCGCTCTCGCTGTCTCGCATCCTACCGCCGGGGGCGCCATGGTCTTCTTCAAAGACCTGTCAAGTGGTTCCTCCTCTAGCGACTACTCCTTCACCACCCGGGTATGCCTCTCTTCTCTCTCTCGAGCTATGACTTGGAATGAAGGATTTTTATGTGGAGGTCGATTTGAGTCATTTCTTCCTCTTGTAGCTCCCTAAGACCATCAGTGGAAACGAATGGAGCGGGGTGGCTGAAGATCTATCTCCTCGTTGTGACCATCAATCTCAATGCATGAAGCTAGTTGCATTTGATTCTGTGGACAGTGGGAGGAAGTTTCTGGCATGTGCAGAGAAGGTTAGACCCTCTTTCGTTGTTACAAATCATTTGTTAGATGTGATTCAGACACTGTCACGGTCCCAACCCATTCATACCATACCTTCAACCAAACGCTTCCTAAGACAGTGCCTCAGTTTGTACCTAGTATCTTAAATTGTTGCCATCTCATCAGCGGTGCCATTAGAAAATTATTTTGGCACCGCTTCAGCAGTTTGTGCAGCCAACTTTGGTCCACACAACCGAGCAGCCAAGTAGTAAAATACTAAATCTTTATGGCACGAAGGAACTGGGCATCGGAGCAACTACGTGCTCCGTAGTCCGGGTCCCTGATTTTTTTTCTGCTGCATCGGCTCGCCAGTGCAGGGCACCGGTGCGGTATGTAGCAACAGTTGTCTTTACCCCAGTTTTGGCATACATAGTGGATGGCCTTAGTGCTATTAGTTCTATGTTACTAAATTTGTGCATGTACACACCTGTTAGTATCAATTTGCTGTCATCCAAACACTGTCGCTATGCTGTTGCAGTTATATTTACCTTCCTCATAAAATGTTCAATTTGTTATTTATTGTACATGTGTAAGAACTTGCGGTGTCGTTGTTGTTGGCGTTCTGGGAACGGGGGTCCCTAGACTTGCCTGCCTGCGGCCTGCGGCGTGGCTCAAAGGGGGGCCCAGCACGGCCCATCTTCACCAGCACAAAACCAAGACCCTCGCGAGGGGCCAAGCCTCGCGGGGCGGACGACACGGAGCTTCCTCAGGCACGGCCTCATCAGGCTGGCTCACGAGGAGGCGGAGAGATCAAGGCAGGGTACCTCGCGAGGTGCCCGTGACGCAAGCCATGACGACTCAGGGCGCCAGGCGGGTGCCAGCCCGCGCAGCGTCCTCCTTTCCTCTTTGGTGCAAAGGGGGCAAGCGCAGCCGCGGAGTACCGAGGCATCAGGAAAAGGTTGCCGTTTCGGTGCAACGAGACCAAGACCAGGAGGACTACAAGACGGAGGTCACCGTGGAGCCCAAGACGGCGTCATCACCAGAGCTTTGCGCAGGCGAAAACTACTTTTGTCAGGATAGTTGATACTTGCTGTCCCCCTTCAAATTAGCCCGCCATTGTTGGCTCCCTTCGCGCTCAATATTTGGGGAGAGGACCAGCGCCACTATAAATAGGACCAGCCACCCGCGTAGCAAAGGGTTCGGCTCAGTCTCCTCCAAGGGATCGACAAGTAGAGAGGTGGTAAAGAGAGAGAGAGAGATAGAGAAAGGTGGCTGAACTCCTCCCAGCAGTTCATCGCCCCAACCAAGAACAGACCCTCGTGAGGCTGTTCTTCCTTGTACTGTCCATTATCATCAGCCCAAGAGGCAGTCCACCACACCACACACTGGAGTAGGGTACTACACCACAACGGTGGCCCGAACCAGTATAAACCCTGTGTCCCTTGTGTTGTTCTTTTCTTAGCTTTGATCCTAGCGTGGCGGGGGGGGGGGGTGCAGGGAGGTAGGAGGCGAAATCTCCGCGCGCACTCCAGTGTTCGAACCTCAAGGGTCTGCCGGAACCCGAAATCTAACATTTGGCGCGCCAGGTAGGGGAGCGCCAGAGTTCGTCTTCCACCGCTCCGTTCTCCTCCGACCATCACCCCCATGTCTGACGCACGTCGGGCCCGCGTGGAGCGCCGGGCCGCCCTCGCTTCCCGCGTCGCCCAGACAGCCCCTGCCGGCGGGCGTCCTCGCCGTTCCCCGTCGCCCGCCGTTAATGCCGCCAACGGCCCGGCGGGGGACGAGCAACAAGCATCATCTCAGCATCCATCCGTGTGCCAAGACGGCCGCACCGCGACTCCCTCACTCGCCCCGGCTGGATCTTCGTCCCGCGCGCTTCGCGCGCCCATGGAGGCTCGGGCTGCACTCATAGCGGCAAACGAGCTCCTGCGCTACCATCCCGTCGACAACGTCTATGAAGAATGGCTCGACCGCGTCGCCGAACTCGTCCGCGCCGCAGGGGGCTCCCCCGCGCCATCCGCGCCGCTGCACCGCACCCCGCCCCGCGCGGGGGACGAGGCTCCGGCGGCGCCCCGGCCGCCTCCTCCTCAAGAAGACGCCATGGCTCCAAGACGCGTGGCCCCTTGGCGGAACCCGCTCCGTCAGGTGCCAGCGCGGCAAGAGCAGAGCTGCCAAGAAGTCCCTCGCCCGCCAGAAGCTGCCCGGGCACTCCCTGCTCCAGCACGTCGCGACCATCCTCCTGCTCCGGCTCGTGGGGACATGCAGGACCAGGCTCTCCATCACCAAAGGCCCCCCGTGGCCATACCAGGCTGCCGCGCTTACACCACCGAACTGCGCAGCATCGCATGGCCGGGCAAGTTCAAGCCGGACCTGCCTCCTTGCTATGACGGCACGGCCGACCCTGCGGAGTTCCTCCAGCTCTACGAGCTGGGCATCGAAGCTGCCAACGGAGATGAGAAGGTCATGGCGAACTAGTTTCCCATGGCGCTCAAGGACGGGGCCCGCACTGGCTCCTGAACCTGGCTCCAGGCACAATCTCCTCCTGGGAAGAGATGCGCACCCGCTTCATCGCCAACTTCCAAGGTACTCGCGACCGGCCACCCACCGTGAGCGACATGCGCCGCATCAAGCAACAACCCGGGGAGACCCTACAGAAGTACATCCAGCGCTTCAACAACGCACGCCTCAAGATTCCCAAGGTGACTGAAGAGGCCATCATCTCAGCCTTCTCCGACGGCGTGCGCGACATCAAGATGAAGGAGGAGCTGGCGATGCATGAAGACCTGTGCACTTCTTTGGAGCTGTTCAACTTGGCGAACAAGTGCGCCAGGGCTGAGGAAGGGCGTCTCTCCCTCCTTGAGCTGCCTGCCGCAGACCCATAAGAGAAGAAGCTCAAGGCCAAGGAAGTGAAGCGCAAGGGGGCTGCCATGCTCGCGGCACAACCAGACACCAAGCGGGGCAGAGATCAGCCCGAACCTGTCAAGGGCAGCTGGTACTGCGTGTACCACGACCTCCACACCCACAACACCAGCGAATGCCAAGAACTCCGAGCCGTGCGTGAAGGAAGGATCGGCCGTCGCCCTGACCGTGGTGACCGGGGATACGGCCGAGGAGGAGGAAGGAACACAGGGTGCTGGGAAGACCATGGCCCGCGCCAGGGATGGCGCGACCAACCTCGCGAGGATCGCTGGCAAGACCCACATCGCGAGGGAGGCTGGAGGGATCAGCCTCGCGAGGATCGCCCGCAAGGCAACGTAGGCCTCCCACCACTGCCGCCGCAGCCAAGGAGAAACAAGGACCGCCGCCAGGACGAGGAGGCTGGGGGCTTCCAGGAGCCGCGCGCGATCGCCTGCATCCTGGGCGGAGCTCAGGCCCCAGCCTCTCAGCGCATCTTCAAGCATTTCGCCCGTGAAGTGAATGCAGCCCTCCCCAGGCTCGAAGCCATGCGCCCTCTTAGGTGGTCGGCGTGTGCCATCACCTTCAGCTCAGCAGATCAACTCAAGTGTGCGGCTACAGCCGGAGTCCTCCCGATGCTTTGTTCCCCAATCATCAGCAACGTGGTGGTCACCAAGACCCTCATCGATGGCGGAGCAGGGCTCAACGTCATGTCCGTGGAGACGTTCAACAACCTCCAAGTGCCCTACAGCCAGCTTCAGCCAACCAAGCCCTTCTCCGGTATCACTGACGGCTCTACAGTCCCGATCGGGCAGGTCCGCCTCCCCGTCACCTTCGGGGCACGTGACAACTACCGCACCAAGCTCATCGACTTCGACGTCGCTCACATCCGCCTGCCGTACAACGCCATCCTCTGGTACCCGGCGCTGGCCAAGTTCATGGCCGTGACTCACCACGGCTATAACGTCCTCAAGATGCCAGGGAGCGGCGGAGTCATCACGGTGCCCTGTGAAGAGAAGGACGTAGCGTGTTCCCTAGGGCGAGCCTTTCAAGCCCCATCACCGGAGGACCCAGATCGCAGAAGCAGGAGGCTTCCCGAGGCCGCCCCCAAGAAGAAGAAGACATCATTCGGCCTGGCCCCTCAGGAGGTAGGCCCCTCTAGGCCCGTGCCTGCCCAGGGGGAACCTCCTTCATCGCATAGGAAAGTGCGCCCGGCGCCCTCCTCAGGCAGGGCTCGGGGGCTCTCCCCTGGAGGGCCACCGACCTAGCCAGGGTCATGAGGGAGGCGCTGGGGCACCACATGGAGGCATGTTTCAGAGCACGTTTCCCTCAAGAAGGAGCAAGGCAAGGAGATCCAGACCCACAGGAGTTCGTCAGCAAGACCATTCGGGAGCTACAGGAGTCCAGAGTCATGAGAGGCGCCCGCCGCCTACCAGCAGTGGCTCCCCATCCAGGCGAGGATGGCGGGCTGCGCGTCTGCGTCGACATACCAGGGCTCAACCAAGTCGCCTCCCTGGAGCGCCTCTGGCCCTCGCGAGTGGGGCACTGCGGAGGTCCACCCCACAGCTACGTTCGCATGCCTTACGGCTTGCCGAGCGCGGCTGACGCGTACCAGCGCCTCATGAGGGACATTGCGGAGGCGCAAGAGGCCAGGTGCTCCGCAGCCCTGGCGGAGATGAAGATGGCCCGCGAGGAACCGCCAGCGCCTCCGGAGCCTCCCGAGGCCCCTGGGCCTGGGGGCTCATGAGGATCGGCTTCCGCAGCCCACCGAGCCGGCTACACCAACACCCCTTCATCTTCAGCGTCATCAGGTGACATCTTTCAAGTTTCACTTCCAGCTGGGAGCGCCCCCAGGGCTGCATTATTCCCAGGCCGCGTGGGTCTGTCCCTGCGGCATATATCCCTTTTATTTCGCGTCGTTAGCTTACCTTGTTGGGGGCGCCCCTCGGGCTGCATGATCCCCAAGCCGCTCGGGCCAGGCTCAGCGGCATGTACCCCATTTGCGCTCATTTCCGGTTATGCGTTAGAACTGCCATGCTTGATTATTTGATGCCGATCCGCGGCGCCTCCTTTTCTCCATGCTGACCACTTGCACGTTAAAGGGGGGGTACCTGAGCATCGCGACTCAGGGCTCTTACTGGCTCTCCAGCCCTCACCCTCTGGCCTTGACCACGGCATCACGACCTGGCATACCAGCGACGGCTGAGACCAGCTCGAGGGCCGGGACCCGAGGACGTAGAGTGCAGGCATCTAACCGAACTTGCAGGGACACAACACAAGATAAGGCCCAGTGCCAGGCGCAACCCGCCTAGAGGTAGGCCCCCGTGAGTCCCGCGCTGGCTCACGGGTACCCAGATACACCTCACCAGGCCCTACCGTGCCAGCCACGTGTCAGGGCGGGGCTGTACACGCCCCAGGGGCTCCTCCTGGAGGGGGTCCCCCTCCCACGCACCAGTGGAAGCACGATGCTCCATGCTGGCTGACGACACTGCCGAGGAGCAGCTATGCTCGTACTCATACGGAAGCGCTATGCTCCACGCTGGTGATAAACAACTGAGGGTGGCCTTCGGGCCACATCAACCTCAGGGAGCCTAGTGCTCAATGTCTAGCCTCGTCGCAACGCCTCCCCTCGGGAGTGCCGCGCGAGGGGGCTGGGCACGGGGGCTGCGCCAGGGTCACGCCCAGACGCACGCTGCCCAGCCAGGTCCCCACGGGCCTGGTTCATCGCGTGCCTCTCCCCGAGCGGAGCCAAGGTATGAAGGCCGTTTGAGCGTCAAGGGGGACTCCTGAGCATCGCGACTCAGGGGCCTAACTTTTCACGTAGCCCCTCACTCCTTGGTCCCGTCCTGGTTTCCGGTCAGGGCTATTGCTGGGTGAGGTACGCGCGTGGCCGGGCTCTGCAGACGTAGAACGGTGGATCCGCCCACATCACACCTCCCTACTTGCTGTTCGTGCGCCAAGGGGGACTCCTGAGCATCGCGACTCAGGAGCCTAACTTGTCACGTAGCCCCTCACTCCTTGGTCCCATCCTGGTTTCCGGTCGGGGCTATTGCTGGGTGAGGTACGCGCGGGGCCGGGCTCTACCGGCATAGAACGTAAGAAAGTAGGAAGGAAAAGCACAAATTGCAAAGGAATTCGAAAGAAAATATTACAGTCCACACTGTTATCCCAGTATCAGGCGCAAGTTTAAACGCCTCCCCGGGGCATGATACATGTGCAGGAATCAAAAGCAGGACATGAGCCACGATGGAGTCACTTGACGGCGGGGGAGCGGCGCGGCGTGGGTTCGCCTCATGGAGCAGCGGGGGAGCGGCGCGGCATGGGTTCGCCTCACGGAGCAGCGGGGTCGACCGCGCCTTGCTCCGGCTTGGTGCTGAAGGCCCGGAACTTCCCCAGCAGAGCCTCTGCGCGACCCTTCACAGCCTCGGCAGCAGCCGCCGCGCGCTGGCCGCTCACGGGCTCCAGCAGGCTGTCAAGGTCGAACCCGAGATCGCGAAGGTGGATGTGGGTGAGAACCCGCGTCAGTGCTGCAGAAGACAGAACACGCGCCTCGGCCTCGGCTGTGGGGCCGAGGCCAAGGGCGACATCTTCAAGAGCGTGGACCAAGAAGGGAAGCATCTTGGCGGGGCCGTCCTCAGCGCCGGCCAGCGGGCTCTCCAGGCCGCTATCATAAAGCGTCCTCAGCGAGGAGCGAGCCTTCGCCTCCAGCTCCATGAAGGCCGCATGGTCTTCGGCGAGGACCAGGGCCTTGTCGTCCAGCTCGGCCTTCCTCGCCCCCAATTCCTGCTCCAGTGCACCTAGGCGGTCGCGGCGTTTCTTGAGCTTCGCCTCCCGGCCCTCGACGACCGCCTCACGAGCCTTCACATCCTCTTCCTGCTCTTGGCGAAGGCGAACCTCTTTCGTGAGCTGATCCCGCAGGCCCTGCAGCTCGTCCTCCAGCACCTTACAGCGACCACGGGCGTCGACCACCTCTCCCAGGGCTGCATCGCGAGCAGCCTTTGCCTCAAGGACGGCCTGCTTCTCCTCGTCGCATGTCGTCAAGGCCTGGACCAGCGCCGCCCGAATCGAAGCGTCGGAGTGAACCCATCCAGAAACCAGCTCCAAGCGCCCGGCCACCAGGCGGGGGTCGGCGCCGAGAAGATCCTGCCGCAGCCGGTCCAGCTCAGCAACAGCGTGGTCCAGGACGGCGGAAGGAGTCAGGGAGATAGCAGCCGGTGGAGTAGGAGGAGAAGGCGGCATCACGACCGCAGCATCCTGAGGCGGAGTCCGCCGCGCCCCGACAGCTGTAGCAATGGCGGCAGACGGGAGCACCTCGGGAGCCACTTGGGCCGTGGGGGCTGAGCACGCCCCAGCCAGCTCAGTCAGGCCCCGCGAGGATGACCGGGCGGGAGAAGCTTGTGCGTCGTGGTCACCTTCCTTCAGGGGCGCTGTCACGAACAAACCTCGGGAGCCCCATTTGACTTCTTCGCTGCGAGCGCCAACCTATCCAAAGATGCGGACGTCTAGCCTCAGAAGCAGAGCAAGAGATAAAGACAAGAATCGAACGCTTACGGTCGTCGCCAATGAGCTCAAGCGGCCTCCGGCCAAATTTGAAGCCTGAAAGCCGGCTGGAAGGGTCAACCTCGGGAGCTTGGAGGCGGAAGGTGCGTTTGTGGTTTGCCCCGGGGCCGGGGGAGACCCATGGGAGATCAGCCCGGTCCTGTCCTTCTTCAGGATCGGGGGCGAGCTCCCGCCGTCCTGCTCGTCGTCGTCTTCGTCGTCATCCTCGTCGTCATCGTTCGGAGAGAGGCGGAGAACGCGGGACCCGCGCCGAGGGAGGGGAGCCCTCGACTCTCCGTCAGTCGCCTCGGAGTCAGGCCCTTTTCCGCGCTCCCCTCCTTCCTCTTCTTCGCTGGAGTCGCCGGAGGGCACGTCCACCGGTCCCTCGGGAGCCTCCAGGGGCACGAGCCCTTCCCCGTTGAAGACGGGCATGTACTTCACTACCCGCTCCCAGTCGTCGCGGAGGAACAAGGGCGTAGGAGCGCCCTCCAACCTCGCCACATTGCCCCCGACCAGAGATTGGAGAACCGCGGCCAAGTCTCCGGCGGCCCAGGCCGCGGGGCTCGGACGGGGCCTCCACATTGGAAGCGAGTACTGCCGAAGCGAAGCCAGCTGGTGCTCCCGGAACTCCCTCAGCAACGACGCGCCAGTCAGCTTCGCCGCCGCCATGTCGGCCAGCCTCAGATCCGCGTCCATCTTCTCCAACACCATCTTCGCGCGGGGATCCGTGAGATCCGCTCGACCCCAGTTGCTAGAGCTCGTAGGCTTCTCGGTGGGCAAGATCAACCGAGGGTGGATGCGCTCAGCGTCCACCAAGACCCACTTGCTCCTGAAGCCCTCGATCCTCTTCCCAGAGTTCGAGATGGCAATGGAGCCACCGTACGCGACGAAGATCGCGCACGCGGAAGCAGGACCACAAGAGGTCCGGAAGGAGAAGTAGTGGCGCAGCAAGGCCACTGAGGGCTGCACCCCAACATGGGCCTCACAATAATAAGCAAAGATCACGAGGAGAAGGACGGAGTTGGGATGGAGATGCAGAGCCTACAGCTTGTAATGGCGGAGGACAGAGAAGAAGAACTCGGAGAAGGGAGGCACCAGGCCAGCGACAATGGCGCTTACGAAGAGTGGATAGAAGGTGCTCCTCTGACCCTCAGAGGTGGCGGAGCCGGCCTTGAACACCTTCGCCCTGTCGATGCCTCGCGCCGTCGCTATCCGGCGCAACCGGGCAAGGCCCGCCTCCGACACGTTCGGCGGGTCCAGGGCAGACGAGTACCAAGCTGCGGCCGGGGGCTGGCGAGGCGCCATGGCTTCCTGGGTCGCATGGTCAGAGCAGATCTGGAGATTTTGGAGGAAGGGAGGAGAAGCACAGGAAAGGGGATCTGAACGGCAACCGGGGGAAGCAAGAAGAAGGGCCTAGGCGGACGCCACTCTCTTATCAACTCGCGCGGCTGCTAAGGCGCCCACGTCCTGTCAACCGCCACGCGGCGCCCAAGGCCGCAGGCTGTTAGGGCCCGCGGCGCTTCGCTCTTGCCCTATCGCCTCCCTGCACGGCCAAGTCCGGGCGCGCCTTGGGCCCGGGGGCTACTGTCGGCATTCTGGGAACGGGGGTCCCCAGACTTGCCTGCCTGCGGCCTGCGGCGTGGTTCAAAGGGGGGCCCAGCACGGCCCATCTTCACCAGCACAAACCCAAGACCCTCGCGAGGGGCCAAGCCTTGCGGGGCGGACGACACGGAGCTTCCTCAGGCACGGCCTCGTCAGGCTGGCTAACGAGGAGGCGGAGAGATCAAGGCGGGGTACCTCGCGAGGTGCCCGTGATGCAAGCCATGACGACTCAGGGCGCCAGGCGGGTGCCAGCCCGCGCAGCGTCCTCCTTTCCTCTTTGGTGAAAAGGGGGCAAGCGGAGCCGCGGAGTACCGAGGCATCAGGCAAAGGTTGCCGTTTCGGTGCAACGAGACCAAGACCAGGAGGACTACAAGATGGAGGTCACCGTGGAGCCCAAGACGGCGTCTTCACTAGAGCTTGGCGCAGGCGAAGACTACTTTTGTCAGGATAGTTGACACTTGATGTCCCCCTTCAAATTAGCCCGCCATTGTTGGCTCCCTTCCCGCTCAATATTTGGGGAGAGGACCAGGGCCACAATAAATAGGACCAGCCACCCGTGTAGCAAAGGGTTCGGCTCAGTCTCCTCCAAGGGCTCAACAAGTAGAGAGGTGGTAGAGAGAGAGAGAGAGAGATAGAGAAAGGTGGCTGAACTCCTCCCAGCAGTTCATCGCCCCAGCCAAGAACAGACCCTCGCGAGGCTGTTCTTCCTTGTACTGTCCATTATCATCAGCCCAAGAGGCAATCCACCACACCACACACTGGAGTAGGGTATTACACCACAACGGTGGCCCGAACCAGTATAAACCCTGTGTCCCTTGTGTTGTTCTTTTCGTAGCTTTGATACTAGCATGGCGCAGGGGTGCAGGGAGGTAGGAGGTGAAATCTCCACGCGCACCCCAGTGTTCGAACCTCAAGGGTCTGCCGGAACCCGAAATCCGACAGTTGTAGTTAATTATAGCTTCTGATGTTCCAGAATTTGGTTGTTGTCTCAGTACCAATTATTTCATTTGCACATTGATCTTTTTGAGAAGATCTGTCATAATTAACATGTTTCTTCAGTTTTCAAAAATAAGCATTGGTGATTTTCTATGTTGCTATAAACCCATTTCCCCTACAATTGTTACTGACCTAATTTTAAATATTATAGGATGAACGGAAGTGTTCTTACTTGGAGTGGGTTGATCAAGAGCGGCCACGGTCTTTGAAGATGTGCCTAGAGAAGCTCTGGAGCATGTATGAGGAAGAGAACACACATAGGTTTAGAGAAAGTGTTGTCAACGCTGAAGCATATTTCAAGATGCGGGATAAAAAGTTGAAGGTGGAGAATGAGCTCAGATTTTTTAAATCGGACTTTGCTAAGATGGTGTTGGAGAAGGAGGAGGCACTTTCCCGTGCAAAACGGGTTCTTACTGAACTGAAAGCAAAGGTGGATAAGACGAGCTTGGATGATCTCGATTAGGAAAATGAATATATTTTTCTTATGAAGTTGAACTGGCTATATGTTGTATTGTGTTGTTTTCATGTAGCTACCGTACTATGATGTTATAATATATTTATGTGCCTGATATGAAATTGGCAAACAACTGTTCGATATGAATGTGAATTTGCGTAATACTGGAATTATACATTGTAAACTAATAAACCTGCTAAATGTGTCATGGACCTTTGCAAACGGTTCTAGCAAAAAAAGCACTTGCGATGGATAGCCCTATGCCACACAATTTTCTTCAGCAAATCATGTGTGATATAGTTGACAAAAGCAAATAGTTAACCATGGAAAACCATGTGTGATAGTTACACATTTCACACACAAGCCTACACATAAAACTGTGTGGAATATACATACGAACGGAAACGTTTTCCCTGGATTGACTGTGTGGGATGTACATAAGAATGGAAACGTATTCCTTAGACTGACTTGTGTGATATACATACTTACGGATATGTTTTTCTGGGATTCACCGTGTGAGATGTACATACCTATGGAAATGATTTTCTCGGATTACCCTGTGGGATGTACATACCTACGGAAATGATTGGGCTTCGATGCCTCGCCCGATCGCACACGGCCCCAGCCTGGGTCCCAGAAGAGCCTATCCCCGGCGATTTTTGGGTCGTGTGCAAAGGACACCCTATCGCACACACTCACTTGGCGACGGTTCCAAATGCCGTCTCGGAAAGGGGTTACAAACCATTTGTTTAGGACCAACAAGCACCAGTGTTAAGTGATTTTCTAGCCATTTAATGACCGTCATTCAAATTTGAAATACATCTACATGCAACGGCTAACCATAACGGCTTTAAAATCATATTTGTGCACTTGTGTGTGAATTAATTCCATGTGCGGTAAACTAGAAGGAATTTTCAAACATATTGGTCTCACGGCATCGACACATGCATGGAGTTCCATGGCATTTTAATTCCAAAAAATTAAAAAATGATCAGAAATACATGAAACCTTGCTTGATGTAATGTCATGCCACCAAGATTATGTGGTAAAAAATTGGCATGTTTGGCGAAAGTTTGGACACACACCCCTCAGAAGCCAGAGCAACTCACTCGAAGGCTCGTGGTTCCAAGAGGGAACAATGCATGTTTGATGACGAATGGGAGATAGCTTCCTCTTACGGCCTTCAATTTTTTTTCTACGTTTAACGTGCACTACTACAACTATCATGTGAAAAATTGGAAAAATCTAGGGGTCATTTGACCTTTTAAAGACATTCAAGTGATTTTCTAGCCATTTAATGACCGTAATTCAAATTTTAACTACATATACATGCAACGGCTAACCATAACGGTTTGGTAAATCATATTTTTTTTGTACTTGTGTGTGAGTTAAAAAAATATCAGACGATGTAAATATCTGGTGTTCAAAAAAGAAAACCGGCCCCCACAAGATTGGCACTCTATTTTGCGGCTCGAGGTTTGGTAGGTGAGTGGCGGGGATCATTAATGAGACACGGTTCTGTATTGGAAACCGTCAGCTATTAAGTTCACACACGGATTTTGCTGCGGGAATCGTGTGTAAGTCATACTATGGTACTCGTATATTCTGGCGACCGGCGTGTGTACAGTTCTCGTCGATCTAGATTCTGACCGCCAATAAATACTACCTTGCTCATGTCATCCCGCCTGCATTCTCATCTACATCCCCGCCACGCTTGTCCTCTCTCTCTCTCTGTCTGTCTCTCAAATCTCTGCCATGGCGCCACCGGTCTGCCCACGCGCCGATGAGGAGTCGCTGCCCTCCAAGGACACTCACTCGAATAGCGGCGATGAGGACCCCTATGGCCGGACGAGGTTGCGCCGGACCCCCCCAACTTTGGATTGGTTTTGGGCCGATACAATCTTTATCTGTGGAAGTCGCTGCCGCGGGCTGAGAAAGCCAGGCAAGTGGCGTTCAATAAGGAGATGGCGGAGGAGGAAGCTTGGTACCAGGTGGCATGTGAAGCCCGTGATGCCGCCTGGAAAAAGGAGGCGGCGGAGCTTTGGGGGCGGGAATGTCGTCGTGCGGAGGAGGTGTACGAAGACGGGTACTTCACGAGGAAGGTCAAAGGGACAGGGCACCTCATCGCTGCATGGAGGTGGGCCAATAAGCTCTAGTGTGCCACCAATGAGGAGCTCCGGTGGGCGCCCAACGAAATGGCAAGATCATTCACGCTCGTCCTCCAACAAGAGGCAGATCGGTATGTCAAGCGCTGCGAGGCGGAGGAGGCAGAGTACTGCCTCCGCACTGGGAAAACGCCGCGCACCAAGGAGCTGCTGGCGAGGGGCTGTCGGAATACTGGCCCCAGGAGAGATTATTAGTTTCAGTATTGTCCGTTTTCAATTTTATGCATTGTACCTAGTAGTTAAGTATCATCACGTATATGTGATGATATTATATATATATATTATGTGATGAACTAATGAACAATTAATATATATATATTATGAATTCCATTTTCTATCTAATTTTGTATACTAATTTGAATCTAGCTGTTATCATCCACATATATAGAATGGAAAGCGTATATACACACATTGAAACAGAACATATAAGAACGGAAAACAGAGTACACACATTGAAACAGAGCAATACTATGATTGCTGTGAATACATAGCTATCCACGTCGAAACGACTCAACAAAATAAAATGCGTCCATGAGACCATGACCAGCAGCCCTTGCCTACGGTAGCCCTTGGCTCTGCCTGAACTCGTGCAGGTGTTTGTCCAAGTGGTTGACACGCTCGCGGTACATCTGGAGTGCGATCTCGAGCTCCAAGTTGTCTATTTGATCGAAGATCACCAGCTCGAGGATGCGATGGCCATGTTCCTCTACTGCGCCCAGGTGGACACTTGGGCCAAGGAGGTGGTCGAGCCTACCGACCAGCGCGTTGGCATCGGGCTGCGGACAAGGCGAATGGCGCAACCCATGCGAACGGCACGACGGGCGTCCAGTGCAAGTATGGCACGACCGACCTCTGGTGCAAGTACGGCGTAGAGGGCCTCTGCCAACTCCTGGCGAGGAATGGGGGAACTGACGGGACGTGTACCCAGCTGCGACGCCCTGTCGACAGCAGGCAAGCGCCGATGGATCCGCTCTTGCTATGCGGCGTGCCGCGCCACTCGCTCTACGGCACTCCAACGGTCTCGTCGTGCGGCGAGCCACGGCCTATCGGTGTGGACGCACCTAGCTTGCTCTACGGCGCGCCATCGGTCATGTTGTGCGGCGAGTTGCAGCCTATCGGCGCTGACATGCCTATCTTGATCTGCGGCGCTGAAGCGCCATGCGCCAAGGGTCTGCTCAACCCTAGCAATGACGCGCATCACGGCGTCGCCCATCGCGTTACCGGGGAGCGCCTCAGCCTCGACAGGCCGTGGCACTTGCTTGTTTTCCTCATCGACGAGGTTGAAGGCAGAGGCGGCGCTTTGGTAGGTTAGCGTGCTTGGAAAAGGTGGATGTGCTACAGGCTACACTTGTTGCCTCCGCGCGTCGCATGCCGCCTAGGTTTATGCGCAATATCACTGGGTGGCGGGAAACCGGTGAGGAAATGGTGGAAACGGTGGCATGTTCATAAAATGCCATCAATTAATGGAAACTTAGAAACAGAAGGAACATTGAGCTAGCACAAGAACTAGATGATGATCAGATGATCGTTTATCCTAGTTAATTATGCATGTAATAGTTTACTTTGGTGTGTGGAAATGTCATGTGTGTACTAGCCACCTATGTAATTGGATGTTTGCCACGTATTACACACATCTTGTTTATGTGAAACGTTTCTGTTCTCTTGGCTCAAGACAAACGGTTTATCAGAATGAACTATATGCCCCCCATTGCACACGCCTTGATCTAGTTGAATCATTTCTGTTGCGTTGCCTAATCGAAAATAGTTCATCCGTGTGAACCGTATGCCATATATCGCACACACTTTGACATGGCTGACCGTTTTGTTGTGTTGGCTAATCACAAACCGTTCATCCGAGTGAACCATAACATGTATATCGCACACACCTTCATCTGGCTGCCTGTTTCTTTTGTTCTGCCACATCGCAAACATTTAATTGAACTGAATTGTATGCCCTGCATCGCACACGCAACTAAAATATGAACTGTGTTTGATGCATCCATCATCGCAAATCTTTTGCACCTTTTTTGATGGTTTTTACACCACCGTTTGCGATTAATGCATCGCACGTAGTTTCGTCAAAGGGTCTCTGATCGTAGTGTCGCATTAGCAGCAACCTGCAGTAGTGTCACTTATATTATTTTGAGAATCTCTAAACAGCATCGTAATTTGCTTTGGTTATGAATTTAGTCCTAATATGATGGGCATCCAAGAGGGATGTAACAAAAACTTTCATATTAAGTGCATTGAATACTATGTGAAGTTTGATTCCTTATGTTTGTTTTGAGATATAAAGATGGTGATATTAGAGTCATGCTAGTGAGTAATTGTGGATTGATAGAAATACTTGTGTTAAAGTTTGTGATTCCCATAGCATGCACGTATGGTGAACCATTATGTGATGAAGTCGAAGCATGATTTATTTATTGATTGTCTTCCTTATGAGTGGCCGTCGGGGATGAGCGATGGTCTTTTCCTACCAATCTATCCCCCTAGGAGCATGCGTGTAGTACTTTGGTTTGATAGCTAATAGACTTTTGAAATAAGTATGTGAGTTCTTTATGACTAATGTTGAGTCCATGGATTATACGCACTCTCGCCCTTCCACCATTGCTAGCCTCTCTAGTACCGCGCAACTTCCGCCGGTGCATTACACCTACCATATACCTTCCTCAAAACAGCCACCTTACCTACCTAGTATGGCATTTCCATAGCCAATTCTGAGATATATTGCCATGCAACTTCCATTGTTCCGTTTATTATGACACGCTTCATCATTGTCATATTGTATCGCATGGTCATGTAGTTGACATCGTATTTGTGGCAAAGCCACCATTCATATTTTTTTATACATGTCACTCTTGAGTCATTGCACACACCAGTACACCGCCAGAGGCATTCATAGAGAGTCATATATTTGTTCTAGTATCGAGTTGTAATTCTTGAGTTGTAAGTAAATAAAAGTGTAATCGTCATCATTATTAGAGCATTGTCCCATGTGAGGAAAGGATGATGGGGATTATTATTCCCCCACAAATCAGGATGAGACTACGGACGAATAAAAGAGAAAGGAAAAAAGAAGAAAAAAAAGAAAGAGAAAAGGAGGCCAAAGAGCCCAAAATAAAAAATGAGAGAAAAGAGAGAAGGGGCAATGCTACTATCCTTTTTCCACACTTGTGCTTCAAAGTAGCACCATGATCTTCATGATAGAGAGTCTCCTATGTTATCACTTTCATATACTAGTGGGAAATTTTCATTATAGAACTTGGCTTGCATATTCCAATGATGGGCTTCCTCAAATTGCCCTAGGTCTTCATGATCAAGTGAGTTGGATGCACGCCCACTTAGTTTCTTTTTGAGCTTTCGTACACTTATAGCCCTAGTGCATCTGTTGCATGGCAATCCCTACACACTCGCATTGATATCTATTGATGGGCATCTCCATAGCCCATTGATACGCCTAGTTGATGTGAGACTATCTCCTTCTTTTGTCTTCTCCACCACCACCATATTCTATTCCACCTATGGTTCTATATCCATAGCTCACGCTCATGTATTGCGTGAAAGTTGAAAAGGTTTGAGAACATCAAAAGTATGAAACAATTGATTGGCTTCTCATCGGGGTTGTGCATGATGTAATACTTTGTGTGATGAAGATGGAGCATAGCCAGACTATATGATTTTGTAGGGATAACTTTCTTTGGCCATGTTATTTTGAGAAGACATGATTGCTTTATTAATATGCTTGAAGTATTATTGTATTTATGTCAATATTAAACTTTTGTTTTGAAACTTATGGATCTAAATATTCATGCCAAAATAAAGACAATTACATGGATAAATAAGTTAGGTAGCATTCCACATCAAAAATTCTATTTTTGTCACTTCCCTACTTGAGGACGAGCAGGAATTAAGCTTGGGGATGCTTGATACGTCTCCAACGTATCTATATTTTTTTATTGTTCTATGATATTATATTATCTGTTCTGGATGTTTTATACGCATTATTATGCTATTTTCTATTATTTTTGGGTCTAACTTATTAACCCAGAGCCAGAGCCAGTTTCAGTTTTTTCCTTGTTTTTGAGTTTCGCAAAAAAGGAATATCATACGGAGTCCAAACGGAATAAAATGTTATGATGATTTTTCTTGGACCAGAAGACACCTATGAGACTTGGAGATGAAGTCAAAATACCCACGAGCCAATGACAAGCTGTAGGGGCATGCCTGATGTCGCTTGAAGCTACGTCGGTATATCCCCGAAGAGGAAGGGATGGCGCAGCACAACGGCAGTAGGTATTTCCCTCAGATGTGAAACCAAGGTTATCAAACCAGTAGGAGAACCAAGCAACACAACGTAAACAACACCTTCACACAAATAGCAACATCTCGCAACCCCACGTGTTAAAGGGGTTGTCAATCTCTTCCGGGGTACGGCGCCTCAAGATAGGCAAACAGACGTGAGGTAAATTTGTAGTAGATTGATAGATCGAACGCCAAATAAAATAAATAAGAATAAATTGCAGCAAGGTATTTTTGTATTTTTGGTTTAGTAGATCTGAAAATAAATGCAAAGGAAAAGTATATTGCAAAGGTAAATATATGAGAAAGAGACCTGGGGGCCGTAGGTTTCACAAGTGGCTTCTCTCGAGAAAAATGGACAATGGTGGGTGAACAAATTACTATTGGGAAATTGATAGAACTTCATATAGTCATGACGATATCCAGGCAATGATCATTACATAGGCATCACGTCCAAGATTAGTAGACCGACTCCTGACTGCATCTACTACTATTACTCCACATATCGACCGCTATCCAGGATGCATCTAGTGTATTAAGTTCATGAAGAAACGGAGTAATGCAATAAGAACGATGACATGATGTAGACAAGATCTATCTATGTAGAGATAGACCCCCGTTGTTTTATCCTTAGTAGCAACGATACATACGTGTCGGTTCCCCTTCTGTCACTGCGATCAAGCACTGTAAGATCGAACCCACTACAAAGTACTTCTTCCCATTGCAAGATAAATAGGTCAAGTTAGCCAAACAAAACCCAAATATCGGAGAAGAAATACGAGGCTATAAGAAATCATGCATAAAAGAGATCAAAGAAACTCAAATACTTTCATGGATATAAAAAGATAGATCTGATCATAAACTCAAAGTTCATCGGATCCTAACAAACACATGACAAAAGAGTTATATCATATGGATCTCCAAGAGACCATTGTATTGAGAATCAAGAGAGAGAGAGAGAGAGAGAGAGAGGAAGCCATCTAGCTACACTACAAAAAAAGACACATCCGTGACATTTTGGGCGGAACGAATTTTTTTCTGTCATACATATGAAACTTCTATGATGATAATTGTGACAAAACCCGGTATCATCATAGATGTGGTGGGCTCCTACTTCTATGACAAAAATCATGACAAAAAATGGGCTTTTCGTCCTGGGCGGGCCGGAGACACAGCTGCATGACATTCCTTGGGCCGTCCATGATGGAAAAAACCGTGGTAGAAGCGAGGCGGAGGAAAATTTCGGGGAGTTCCCGGTTACGGTGGGAGGTCGGGGGCCGAGCGATGCGCGTTTGTCTCGTACACGTACGCGCATGTGTGCGAGGCGTTGGCTCTAACTGAACCCGAGCGAGGCGTTGGGCTCTAACTGAACCTGAGCGATTGCACTGCAGGCTACCGTTACTGAACCCGAGGGATCGATCGATGGCTGTTAACTGAGCCCGATCGAGCGATTCCTTCGCTACTGCTGCTAACTGAAGCCGATCGATGGGATGAACAGTGAGCATTGCAGGGGGGTTTGGATGAACAGTGAGCGGTGGCGTTGCCTTTGGATGAATAGGACCCCGCGGTGTGGTGGAGGGCTGGATGAACAGTAGACGATGGAGGGGTGCCCGTGGAGGGGTGGATGAACAGGACCCCGTGGTGTGGAGGGCTGGATGAACAGTAGATGGTGGAGGGTGGTTGAACAAGACCCCGTGGTGTGGAGGGCTGGATGAACAGTAGACGGTGGACGGGTGGTTGAACAGGACCCCGTGGTGTGGAGGGCTGGATGAACAGTAGACGGTGGAGGGGTGGTTGAATAGTAGCCGGTGGAGTAGCGCGCGGTGGACGCTGGATGAACAGGAGCCCGTGGAGGCTGGATGAACAGGAGCCCGTGGAGGCTGGAGGAGGTCGATGGTGGAGATGAACAGTATCCCGTGGAGTCCTGTTTTACGGTACGCCACACCCCTCCCGATGAACAGGACCCCCATTTCGACCGTAGCGCTCCAACACAAGTTCATTTCGTCTGTTTTGCGGTACGCCACACCCCTCCCGATCAACAGGACCCCCGTTTTGACCGTAGGAGGTCCGTTTCCTCTGTTTTGCGGTACGCCAGACCCCTCCCAATGAACAGGATCCCGTTTTGAACGTGGCCGGTGGAACACAAGGCCGTTTCCTCCGTTTTGCGGTACGCCAGGCCTCGTTTCCATCGCCTGTTCCGTCCAAGCCCTCCCGATGAACATGACGCATTCCGTTGCCTCCCCATGAACACGACGCATTCCATTGCCTCCCATGAACACGATGACGACGCTGTTTCTCCGTTCCGACCCAGCCATGTACACAAGCCCTGGCCGTACGTATGCGCGGGTAGGCGTTCGAGACCCCGCCTGTATTTACACATACTTGGCCGTATTTTCTTTCTTGCACCCTGGCCGCTGTACGTATGTGTAAATGCTATGTGCGCGCCTCTACTACGACACATGCGCGCCTCTACTACGACACGTGCGCGCCTCTACATCGACCACTATGTACATACACGTTCGCGACCAGAATGACAACACTACGTTCGCGACCAGAATGACAACACTACGTTCGCTTCGACCAGGTGGGTCCCGACTGTCACGCACTTCCTTGCCTGCAAAGATGTAGCTGGTCGGTCCCAGCAGTCAGGGGGTGAATCATTTTGTTTGCCTGGACGCACTTCCTTGCGTGCGAAGATGTAGCTGGTGGGTCCGAGCAGTCAGGGGGAAACATGTTTTTTGCGAAATACAGTGGCCCGTCCTGTGGGTCCCAGCTATCAGCTGGAGGAATCATTATTTTCCGCGTAATAAGGAGGCACTTCCTTGCTACGGCCGTGGACCCAGCTGTCAGCCTCTCCATGTATAGTCCACGTCCGATGGAAGTTGTTCCTTGACCACGTTGACCATGCCGCGCTGAGAGCACCAGGGCGGTGGACGACGGTGAGGCCTAGGAAGGGGACGACACGGAGGCAGGGAAAACTCTGCAGTTGTTTCCCATGCAGAGGGGAGTACGACTGTATGAGGGTTTACTAGTTCGTCTGCCGTCGCCGGAGAATAACAGCATGTGTGGGTGAGTAGAGGGATGGCTAGGCCAGCGATGGGAGTACGGTCGGGCGGTGAGGCCTGCTCGGCAGCACAGCCGGTCGCGAGGAGGAGGGAGCAGGCAGTCCCGCCGGCGCTTGTTTGAGCGGCTGGAGCAGGAAGAGCAGAGATTGAAGTAGCACGACGGCCATTGGATGGACATCCAACAATCAGTGCTTGTGCGTCAACCTTTTTTTAGGAAAGCCTCAAATCTGTGGAAAACAGCATACAGCCCATCTGCCATTATTTCTAATAATTTATAGCCCATTTGCTAATTCTTAAGGTTTTTTTGGAGCCCATATTCTTTTTGTTAGCATTACAGCCCATATTGTGGCAACGGTTAAAAAATTATACGAAATTTTGCATATTTCGGTGCGGTCCGAACTGTTTTTAATCCCGAAATTTCGACTCACATTCAAACTGATTTTAAAAATAAATGTATATCAATATAAAATCCAACAAATTCTCCACGCATAAAAATTAATGTAATTTAAAATCTTGAAATGAAAAAAAGATATTTGAAACTAATTGCCGGTTTGATGTGTTTTAAAAATGTACAACCCATTTCTCATTACTGATGGGCCATTTTCTCGGCCAGCCGAATGAAAGCTCTCCTCGTCTTGAAAGATTTGCAGCCCAACAGGCCTGACAAAGCGACTTACTTGGCAAATCACAAAAAACTGGGCTGTGGCCGTGGACCCAGCTGTCAGCCTCTCCACGTACAGTACTCTTCCGATGGAAGTCGTTCCTTGACCATGTTGACCATGCCGCGCGGAGAGCACCACGGCGGTGGACGACGGCGAGGCCTAGGAAGGGGACGACACGGCAGTGGAAGCCCGCGCGGAGAGGACTACGAGGGTTCACTGGTTCGGCTGCGGTGTGAGGCTGCCGTCGCTGCAGGGCCTGGCCAGCGGGGGAATAGTAGGAGCGGTGAGGCCTCTGCGGCAGCACAGCCGTCCACGGGAGGCAGGAGCATGCGGCACGACCGGCGCTGCTTTGGGCGGCTGGAGCAAGAAGACCAGAGGTTGAAGAAGCACTACGGCCGTTGGATGGACATCGTACGGTCACTGGAGCTAGAATCGTTCATATTGACTAAGTTGACAAAGCCCTTCGTCCCCGTCAACTTAGTAGGCCCACAAGTCAGCCTCCCAGCAAGGTGGGTCCCAGCTAGCCGGGGGAGTTTTATTTTTTTGTGCGTAATAAGGAGGCACTTCCGGTGGGTTCGAGCTGACAGCGGGGGGAACGTTTTTTTCGCGAAATATGGTGGCCCGTCCGGTGGGTCCCAGCAGTCAGGGGGAAACGATTTTTTTCCAAAATACTGGTGGCCCGTCCGGTGGGTCCCCGCTGTCAGGTGGAGGAATAATTATTTTCCGCGTAATAAGGAGGCACTTCCTTGCGGCTGCCGTGGACCCAGCTGTCAGCCTCTCCACGTACAGTACTCTTCCGATGGAAGTCGGTCGTTGACCACGTTGACCACGCCGCGCCGAGAGCACCAGGGCGGTGGACGACGGCGAGGACTAGGAAGGGGACGACTTGGAGCCGGGGAAGACGCAGCAGTGGATGCCCACGCGAAGAGGAGTACGAGGGTTCACTGGTTCGGCTGCGGTGTGAGGCTGCTGTCGCCGCAGAATAACAGGGGGTGTGGGTGAGTAGAGGGATGGCCTGGCCAGCGGTGGGAGTAGTAGGGGCGGTGAGGCCTCCGCGGCATCACAGCCGGCCACGGGAGGCAGGAGCACGCGGCACGACCGGCGCTGGTTTGGGCGGCTGGAGCAAGAAGACCAGAGGTTGAAGAAGCACTACGGCCGTTGGATGAACATCGTACGGTAACAGGAGCTAGAATCGTTCATATTGACTAAGTTGACAAAGCCCTCCGTCCCCGTCAACTTGGTAGGCCCACAAGTCAGCCTCCCACTATGCTGGGTTCCAGCTGGCAGGGGGAATATTCATTTTTTGTGCGTAATAAGGAGGCACTTCCTTGCATGCAAAGATAGCTGGTGGGTCCGACATGTCAGCGGGGGGCACTTTATTTCGCGAAATACAGAGGCCCTTCCGATGGGTCCCAGATGTCAGGTGGAGGAATCATTATTTTGCGCGTAATAAGGAGGCATTTCCTTGTGTGCGGCCGTGGACCCAGCTGTCAGCCTCTCCACGCACAGTCTACTTCCGATGGTGTCGTTCGTTGACCATGTTGACCACGCCGCGCCGAGCGCATCCAAGGTGGTGGACGACGGCGAGGCCCCGGACAGCAACGAGCCGGAGATGGGAAGACGCGGGAGTAGAGTCACAGACAGAGAGGTGTACGAGGGTTAACTGGTTCTAGTGCGGTGCGGTTCGGCAGTCGGTGGAGAAGAACAAGAGGTGTGGAGGGGTGGAGGGATGGCCTGGCCAACGGTGGAGTAGCGCTTCATAGCGAAGCGTGCTAAGCAGAGCTGCTAGCAGCAGGAGGCGGGAGGTGGTCCCGGCGGCGCTGGAGGAAGAAGACGAGAGATTGAAGATGGATGCCGGTCGTTGGATGTAAATCCAACGGCTAACATGTCAGAATCATTTGTTGACTAAATTGACAACGACTTGCATTGGCTTCGACCTATTGGCCCACATTTCAGCCTCCAAAAATGTGGCACGTATTCAACCCATTTTTTCAGAATTTACAGTCTTTTTTTGTGCGGTAGAATTTACAGTCAATTTGATCTTTTTTTGAATTACAACCATTAGCTGGGCTGGGTGAACAAATAATGTAGCGTCCATGCGGCCCGTTTATTTTATTTCCTAAAAAATTACAGCCCATTTGCACTTTCTCGAAATACACGATTTTGCTGGGCTGATTCTAATTATAATGTTGGGTTGGGCCAGCAATGTTATCAAAAAATAAAAAGGGGCTGAGCATTTTGTTATAAATATATTTAAATAATAAGTGATATTATTACATTCGTCCTTAAATCTTACCAAGCTTTTGTACACAATCACTAGGATTTTCGTGCCAAAACAATCCAGGATTTTATTTGTTAAGAAATTATTTTTATAAGTTAATAAGATGTGGGATATTGTTTTCTTACATATGTAAGTATCTGTTAAATATATGATGACAATAAAAATAATATATAATAACATATAAAATATTTTTTTAGAAAAACAGGGAGCATCTCCCCGGTTCCATTGCTGAGAACGAAACCACAACATATTCTGATACAGCAGCTCAAAGAGCAGTTCGAAAGCAAAGGTAGAAAAGCTACAAACTAGGGGGGTGGATGAACAAGTTCTCTGAATAACACAAATCACCCGAGCGGTGCCAAAGGCAGAGCGGATAGAGCACTCAAATGACACAAGGAGGGTCCAGCGAAGCCTTCATGGTCTTCAGCCGAGGGGCCGTGTCAGCCTGCGGCGACCAGTAAGCAAGCGGAGACACCGGGCTGGAAGGCGTAGCATGGTGGATGTCCCTCTTTTTCGGCGCCAGGTGCCCATCATCTTCATCAGAGATCTTGAGACGAGCCCACGGGTCCAGCCCCAGAGCAGGTCGAGCCTTGTTCAGCCACAAGTGATCGCCAACGGTTTCTGGAGGGATCTTGTTAGGGTTTCCACGAAGCTCATCAACTTGTCCTTGTCCGATCCGGAGGAGAGAATCGCCCAGTTCCTCACCATGTTCCTGATCAACCTCAAGACCTGCGGAATGGAAATCCAGGAGGTGTTACTGAAAATCATAGCATTTCTATATTTCCAGAGGCACCAAAGGACAGCTGAGCTAACAGTGTTTAAAACTGAGCACTTTTTGGTAGCAATCCAGAATCTGGCGACAGATTCGAAGGATGAGCCAATCTGACTAGAGAAATATTCCTCAATGTGGGCCCAGAGATGTTTAGCAACTATACATTCAAAAAATAGGTGAGAACAAGACTCTTGTTCCAAGCAGTAAACACAATCAAGGGGTTTGATGATGTGTCTCTTCCTAAGGTTATCCCTAGTCATCAATTTGTTTTTGGAGAGAAGCCAGAGAAATACATGAATTTTAGGGGGAACTCTCAATTTCCAGACAGCAGGGATAAACACGGGTTGAACCCCTCTAAAGTTGATAACATGATAGAGGGAGCTGGAGGAATACTTCCCCTTATTGTCCAGCTGCCAAATCAGGGCATCCGGCTCGGCAGTAAAGGTAATGCTTTTGGCAATTTCCTCCAACTGGAACCATTGTTCCATGAGACTATCACTAAAGTTCCTTCTAAAAGAGAGTTTTAGGCATTGACCGTCCCAAACTTCATTGACACTTTTGTTAAGCTCATTGCGGACAGAGTAAATAGGCCAAAATTGGACTGCTAGGGGGATGTGCCAAACCAAGTATCTTCCCAGAACCTGGTTCTGCTCCCATCCCCTATGTTCCATCTGTAGCCAAATTTCACAGCATGCATAATAGATTTTAATCCTTTCCAGAATCTAGAGGTCTTAGGGTTGGAGGAAGGGACAAAAATATTAGGTTTATTTCCTAGGTATTTATGGGCAATAAGAAGCTTCCAGGGTTTCAGGTCTTCCTCATAGAATCTTTTAATCCAAGACCCTAGAAGACAGATGTTAATTTCTTGGAGGTTAGGTATGCCTAGGCCTCCAAAATCTTTTTTCATAGAGACTAGGGCCCAATTAGCAAGGTGTAGCTTCCTATTTCCCTCAAAATCATTCCACAAGCAATGAGACATCTGAGAATTGATGAGGTTCACTGCCCATTTAGGGAACTTGAAGAAGGAGAGGAGATACACTGGAATGCTAGCCAAACAAGCTTGTATGAGGATCAATCTACCTCTGTAAGAGAGAAGTTTGCCCCTCCACCCAGCAATCCTTTTAATGATTTTATCCAGAAGGGGTTGGATATCCTCTCTCCTCAGTTTATCATAGTGGAGAGGGATACCTAGGTACTTAATGGGGAAGTTACCTTTATTACAGACTAGAATAGAGAGGAAGTCAGCTAACTCCTGATCATCCATGTTGATAGGGATGAGTTCACTTTTAGAGTAGTTGATTCTCATGCCTGAGACTTGTTCAAACCAGGTTAGAACAGTTTTCAGATTGCTAGCATGTGTGGAGTCATTGTCTAAGAAAAGGATGGTATCATCTGCATATTGAAGGCAGATGATGCCACCAGGGCAGACCTCAGGACAGAGCCCTGCAATCAGACTATGATCAGCAGCTTTGCTCAGCATTTTAGTAAGAACGTCCACTACTAAATTAAACAAAAGCGGGGAGATGGGGTCACCTTGCCTAAGGCCTTTACCAGCAAGGAAAAAATCACTTTCACAGTTATTTAACTTGACCCCAACAGACCCCCCATGAGTAAGTTGCTAGATCCAACTCTCCTCTATGAAAGGCTTGGAAAAGATCTAAGAGATCATTTTTCACCAAGTCCCAAAAATGCTGGTAAAACAAGAAGGGAATCCCATCAGGACCAGGAGCCCCATCAGGATAAGAGCTAAAAATGGCTTCCTTCACCTCTGTCTCTGAAAAAGGGGCTTCTAGCAGCTCATTTTCAGCAGGAGAGACTTTTTCAGAAGCAGAGAAAAAATTGTTTTGTAGAGAGAACCCAGAAGGGTTTTTCTTTCTTAAACAGGTCTTTGTAGAAGTCACTAGCCACTTTCAGCATCTCATCTACCTCAATAACAGGGCCATTAGGGCCATTAAGGGAGTGAATGAGGGTTTTCCTCCTCCTCTGGTTAGCTACTGCATGGAAGTAAGCAGTATTTCTATCACCCTCCTTAATGTTCCTATCTCTAGACCTTTGTTTGGCTTTGATTTCTTCTTGAAGCCAAATTTTCTTGAGCTCTCCATGGACATAGTTTAATCTATTAGTCAGCCTCAGAGAGGTCAGTGATTTCTGCCTTAATATCTAGAGAATCAAACTCAACAAGGAGAAGCCTTTTGTATCTTCTAAGATTAGCTTCCTCATTGGAGTTCCACCCTTTGGTAGTTCTTCTAAATCTCCTGATTTCGATATGCCAATTTTCTAGGGGCAGCTGCTCCCAGTAGGCTCATTCCAGATTTTCCTGACTAGCTCAATAAAATCTTCTCTAAGCAACCACCACTTTTCAAGTTTAAAATTATTGCTCTTTGGAGTTTGGTTAAGATAAGAGTTCTAGAGCAAAGGAGTGTGGTCACTACCGCATCTGGGCAGAGCTCTAGAACTAGAAAGGGGAAAGAATCTATCTAATTCTGTGTCATAGAAAATTCTGTCAATGGTGGACATAATCCTGGAGCAGCACTTCCAACATATCTAGCAGAACTATGGGTTTTTCCTTCTGACAGGGCAATTCTCAACTTTATGGGTAACCAATTTGCAGATATGCCATAAGGCCCGAAGCAGGGGCAGGAGCAGTTTTCTGGATGTCCTATCTCTACTTTTGTTGATTCTTGCCTTGAGATTTCCCACTGATCTGAGAGTCAGAACCACCAGCAGATTGATCTTGAGCAATTACAGGAGCCTGCCCAGATTGTGCCCCCATTTGGGGCGGAGGTGGGCCGTACCACTGCCCAACCGGCGCTCCCCCCAATTGTGATAGGGGAAATTCATCGGAGTTCCTGGTTCCTTCTCATCCTCCAGCCAGATGTTGTCTCTCAAGAAGCAGAAATAACCACTAGACAGCTCAATTGAAGCAGATTGCAAGCCTAATTTCAATCTTCTGTAGGTTTGGGGGAGAGGTAAGGTAGGGGATCCACCTGCTCCGGCTCCGGTGGCGTGCTGGTGGGCAGGAGTCCAGTCAAGCATTCCCATCTCGCAGCACGGCGTGGATCTCCTGAATTCATTTATCCTTTCGCCCATCGAGCGAACGCAATCGGCAGCTCATTGGGGTGGGGCATCCTGTGCTTCTTCGAGAAATCTCCTTCGAAGTAGATCCGCAGGGCTAGATTCAGCAGCTCCCAATCCACATGATCCTTGCACATCCGAGCATACCTGCGCGAGTGAGAGAACAGATTCGGTCCCTCCTCGGCTATCGGATTTCGGGTTCCGGCAGACCCTTGAGGTTCAAACACTGGGGTGCGCGCGGAGATTTCGCCTCCTACCTACTTGCACCCCTCCGCCACGCAAAGATCTAAGCTATGGAAAGAACAACACGAGAGACACAGGGTTTATACTGGTTCGGGCCACCGTTGTGGTGTAATACCCTACTCCAGTGTGTGGTATGGTGGATTGCCTCTTGGGCTGATGATGATGAATAATACAACGAAGAACAGCCTCGCGAGGGTCTGTTCTTGGCTAGGGGGATGAACTGCTGGGAGGAGTTCGGTCACCCTTCTCTCTCTCTCTCTCTCTCTCTCTCTCTCTTCTCGATTATCGTCTCTCTTCTCGATTGTCCTCCCTCTTCTCGATTGTCCTCCCTCTTCTCGATTGTCCTCCCTCTTCTCGATTGTCCTCCCTCTTCTCGATTGTCCTCCCTCCTCTTCACCCTGCGGGTGGCTGGTCCTATTTATAGAGGCCCTGGTCCTCTTCCCAAATATCGAGCGGGAAGGGAGCCAACAATGGCGGGCTAATTTGAAAGGGGACAGCTAGTACCAGTTATCCTGACAAAAGTAGTCTTCGCCTGCACAAAGCTCTGGTGGTGACGCCGTCTTGGGCTCCACAATGACCTCTGTCTTGCAGTCCTCCTGGTCTTGGTCTTGTTGCACCGAAAAGGCAACCTTTGCCTGATGCCTCGGTACTCCGCGGCTGCGCTTGCCCCCTTTGCACCAAAGGGGAAAGGAGGACACTGCGCGGGCTGGCACCCGCCTAGCGCCCTTGGTCGTCATGGCTTGCGTCACGGGCACCTCGTGAGGTACCCCGCCTTGATCTCTCCGCCTCCTCGCGAGCCAGCCTGATGAGGCCGTGCCTGAGGAAGCTCCGCGTCGTCCACCCCGCGAGGCTTGGCCCCTCGCGAGGGTCTTGAGTCTGTGTTGGTGAAGATGGGCCGTGCTGGGCCCCCTTTGAGCCACGCCGCAGGCCGCAGGCAGGCAAGTCTGGGGACCCCTGTTCCCAGAACGCCGACAGTAGCCCCCGGGCCCAAGGCGCGCTCGGACTTGGCCGTGCAGGGAGGCGGAAGGGAAAGAGCAAAGCGCCATGGGCCCTAACAGCCTGCGGCCTCGGGCGCCACGTGGCGGTTGATTGGACGTGGGCGCCTTAGCAACCGCGCGAGTTGATAAAGGAGCGGCATCCGCCTAGGCTTTGCTTCTTGCTTTCCCCGGTTGCTGCTCTCATCCCCTTTCTTGTGCCTCTCCTTCCTTCCTCCAAAATTTCCAGATCTACTCCGACCATGTGACCTAGGAAGCCATGGCGCCTCGTCAGCCCCCGGCCGTAGCTTGGTACTCGTCTGCCTTGGACTCGCCGAACGTGTCGGAGGCGAGCCTTGCCCGGTTGCGCCGGATGGTGACGGCACGGGGCATCAATGGGGCGAAGGTGTTCAAGGCCGGCTCCGCCACCCCTGAGGGTCAAGGGAGCACCTTCTATCCGTTCTTCGTAACTGCCATTGCTGCTGGCCTGGTGCCTCCCTTCTCCGAGTTCTTCTTCTCTGTCCTCCGCCATTATAGGCTACAGGCTCTGCATCTCCACCCCAACTCCGTCCTTCTCCTGGCAATCTTTGCCTATTACTGCGAGGCTCACGTAGGGGTGCAGCCCTCAGTGGCCTTGCTGCGCCACTACTTCTACCTCCGGACCTCTCGCGGTCCTGCTTCCGCGTGCGCGAGCTTCACCGCGTACGGTGGCGCCATTGCCATTTCGAACCCTGGGAAAAGGATTGAGGGCTTCAGGAGCAAGTGGGTCTTGGTGCATGCTGGGCGCATCCACCCTCGGCTGATCTTGCCCACGGAGCAGCCCACGAGCTCCAGCGATTGGGGTCGGGCGGAGCTCGCGGACCCCCGCGCGAAGCTGGTGTTGGAGAAGATGGACGCGGATCTGAGGCCGGCCAACATGGCGGCGGCGAAGCTGACCGGTGCGTTGCTGCTGAGGGAATTCCTGGAGCACCAGCTGGCTCCGCTTCGGCAGTACTCACTTCCGAGGTGGAGGCCCCGTCCGAGCCCCGCGGCCTTGGCCGACGGATATCTCGCTGCAGTCCTCCAATCTCTGGTCAGGGGCGATGTGGCGAGGTTGGTGGGTGCTCCTACGCGCTTGTTCCTCCGCGACGACTGGGAGCAGGTAGTGGAGTCCATGCCCGTCTTCAACGGGGATGGGCCCGTGCCCATGGAAACTCCCGAGGAACCGTTGGACGTGCCCTCCGACGACTCCAGCGAAGAGGAGGAAGGAGGGGAGCGGGAAAAAGGGCTGACTCCGAGGCGACTGATGGAGAGTCGAGGGCTCCCCTTCCCCGGTGCAGGTCCCGCGTTCTCTGCCTCTCTCTGAGCGATGGCGACGAGGATGACGACGAGGACGATGACGAGCAGGACGGCGGGAGCTTGCCCCCGATCCCGAAGAAGGACAGGACCGGGCTAATCTCCCGCGGGTCTGCCCCGGCCCCGAGGCGGACCGCAGACGCACCTTCCGCTTCCAAGCTTCCCGAGGTTGACCCTTCCAGCCGGCTTTCAGGCTTCAAATTTGGCCGGAGGCTGCTTGAGCTCACTGGCGACGACCTGTAAGCATTTGATTCTTGTCTTTATTTCCTGCTCTGCTTCTGAGGCTTGACGTCCGCATCTCTTGGATAGGCTGCGCCCGCAGCAAAGAAGTCGAAGGGAGCTCCTGAGGTTCCATCCGTGGCAGCACCTCTCCCCGCGAAGGAGGGTGACCGCGATGCACAGGCTTCCCCTGCCTGGTCGTCCTCGCGAGGCCTGGCTGAGCCGGCTGGGGCGAGCTCAGCCCCCACGGCCCAAGTGACTCCCGAGGTGTCCTTGCCTGCCACCGCCACTATAGCCGTTGGGGCGCGGCAGACTCCGCCTCAGGATGTTGTGGCCGCGCTACCGCCTTCTCCTCCTACTCCACCGGCTGCTGTCTCTCCGACTCCTTCCGCCGTTCTGGATCGTGCTGTTGCTGAGCTGGACCGATTGTGGCAGGATCTTCTTGGCGCTGAGCCTCGCTTGGTGGCCACGCGCTTGGAGCTGGCTTCAGGATGGGTTCGCTCCGACGCTTCGATTCGGGCGGTGCTGGTCCAGGCCTCGACGGCTTGCGATGAGGAAAAGCAGGCCGTCCTTGAGGCGAAGGCTGCTCGTGACGCAACCCTGGGGGAGGTGGTCGACATCCGTGGTCGTTGCAAGGCGCTGGAGGACGAGCTGCAAGGCATGCGGGACCAGTTCGTGAAAGAGGTCCACCTTCGACAAGAGCAGGAAGAAGGCGTGAAGGCTCGCGAGGCGGCCGTAAGGAGAGGGAGGTCAAGCTCAGGAAACGCCATGACCACCTAGGCGCGCTGGAGCAGGAGTTGGGGGCGAGAAAGGCCGAGCTAGACGACAAGGCCCTGGTTCTTGCCGAGGACCGCGTGGCCTTCACGGAGATGGAGGCGAAGGCTCGCTCCTCGCCGAGGACGCTTTATGACAGCGGCCTGGAGAGCCCGCTGGCTGGCGCCGAGGACGGCCCCGCCAAGCTGCTTCCCTTCCTGGTTCGCGCTCTTGAAGATGTCCCCCTTGGCCTTGGCCCCACGGCCGAGGCCGGGGCGCGTGTCCTGTCTTCTGCAGCACTGATGCGGGTCCTCACCCACATCTACCTTCGCGATCCCTGCGTCGACCTCGACAGCCTGCTGGAGCCAGTAAGCGGCGAGCGTGCCGCTGCCGCTGCCAAGGCCGTGAAGGGTCGTGCGGAGGCTCTGCTGGGGAAGTTCCGGGCCTTCAGCACCAAGCCGAAGCAAGGTGTTGCCGACTCCACTGCTCCATGAGGCGAACCCACTCCGCGCTGCTGCACCGCCGACAAGTGACTCCGTTGTGGCTCCTGTCCTGCCTTTAATTCCTGCACATGTATCATGCCTCGGGGAGGCGTTTAAACTTGCATTTGGCATTGAGATAACAGTGTGGACTGTAATATTTGCTTTTGAATTCCTTGAAATTGGCGCTTTTCCTTCCTACTTGCTTATGTTCTACGTCGGCAGAGCCCGGCCCCGCGCATGCCTCACCCAGCGTTAGTCCCGACCGGAAACCAGGACGGGGCCAAGGAGTGAGGGGCTATGTGACAAGTTAGGCTCCTGAGTCGCGATGCTCAGGAGTCCCTCTTGGCGCACGAACAGCAAGTAGGGAGGTGTGATGTGGGTGGATCTACCGTTCTACGTCTGCAGAGCCCGGCCGCGCGCATACCTCAACCGCCGTTAGCCTTTCGGAACTATGGAGTCAGGGGCTACGTGACCAGTTAGGCTCCTGAGTCGCGATGCTCAGGAGTCCCCCTTGACGCTCAAACGGCCTTCGTACCTTGGCTCCGCTCGGGGAGAGACGCGCGACGAACCAGGCCCGGGGGGGACCTGTCTAGGTGGCGTGCATCTGGGTGTGACCCAGGCGCAGCCCCCGTGCCCAGCCCCCTCGCGCGGCACTCCCGAGGGGAGGCGTTACGATGAGGCTAGACACTGAGCTCTGGGCTCCCTGAGGTTGATGCGGCCCGGGGGCCACCCTCAGTTGTTTATCACCAGCGCGGAGCATAGCGCTTCCGTATGTGTACGGGCATAGCCGCTCCTCGGCAGTGTCGTCAGCCAGCGCAGAGCATGGTGCTTCCACTGGTACGTCGGAGGGGTCCCCCCTCCAGGGGGAGCCCCCGGGGCGTGTACAGCCTCGCCCTGACACGTGGCTGGCACGGTAGGGCCTAGCGAGGTGTATCTGGGCACCCATGAGCCAGCGCGGGACTCACGGGGCCCTACCTCTAGGCGAGTTGCGCCTGGCATTGGGCCTTATCTTGTAATGTGTCCCTGCAAATTTGGTTAGATATCGGCACTCTACGTCGTCGGGTCTCAGCCCTCGAGCTGGTCTCAGCCGTCGCTGGTATGCCAGGTCGCGATGCCATGGACAAGGCCAGAGGGTGAGGGCTGGAAAGCCAGTAAGAGCCCTGAGTCGCGATGCTCAGGTACCCCCCCCCCTTTAACGTGCAAGTGGTCGGCATGGAGAAGAAGAGGTGTCGTGGATCGGCATCAAATAATCAAGCATGTGGGTATAACGTCTAACCGGAAATAAACGCAAATGGGATACATGCCGCTGGGCCTGGCCCGAGCGACTTGGGGATCATGCAGCCCGAGGGGCGCCCCCAACAAGGTAAGCTAACAATATGAAATAAAAGGGATACACGCCGCAGGGACGGACGCACGCGGCCTGGGAATAATGCAGCCCTGGGGAGGCGCTCCCAGCTGGAAGTGAAACTTGAAAGATGTCACCTGATGACGTTGAGGATGAAGGGGTGTGGGTGTAGCAGACTTGGTGGGCTGCGGAAGCCGATCCTCACGAGCCCTCGGGCCCAGGGGCCTTAGGAGGTTCTGGAGGCGCTGGCGGCTCATCGCGGACCATCTCCATCCCCGCCAGGGCTGCGAAACGCCTGGCCTCTCGTGCCCCCGTGATGCCCCTCATGAGGCGCTGGTACGCGGCAGCCGTGTTCGGCAAGCCATAAGGCATGCGAACGTAGCTGTGGGGTAGACCTCCGCAGCGCCCCACTCGCGAGGGCCAGAGGCGCTCCAGAGAGGCGACTCGGTTGAGCCCTGGTATGTTGATGCAGATGCGCAGCCCACCATCCTCGCCTAGATGGGGAGCCACTGCTGGTAGGCGGCGACCGCCTTTCATGACTCTTGACTCCTGTAGCTCCTGAATGGCCTTCTGATGAACTCCTGAGGGTCTGGCTCTCCTTGCCTTGCTCCTTCTTGAGGGAAAGATGCTTCGAAACACGCCTCCATGTGGTGCCCAAGTGCCTCCCTCGTGACCCTAGCTAGGTCGGTGGCCCTCCAGGCGAGAGCCCCCGAGCCCTGCCCGAGGAGGGCGCCGGGCGCGCTTTCCTATGCGATGGAAGGAGGTTCCCCCTAGGCAGGTGCGGGCCCAGAGGGGCCTTCCTCCTGAGTGGTCGAGCCGGATGATGTCTTCTTCTTCTTGGGGGCGGTCTCGGGAGGCCTCCTGCTTCCGCGATCCGGGTCCTCCAGTGACGCGGCCTGAAAGGCTCGTTCCAGGGAACACACCGCGTCCTTCTCTTCACAGGGTACCGTGATGACTCCGCCACTTCCTGGCATCTTGAGGACGTTGTAGCCATGGTGAGTTACGACCATGAACTTGGCCAGCGCTGGGTACCCAAGGATGGCGTTGTACGGTAGGTGAATATGAGCGACGTCGAAGTCGATGAGCTCGGTGCGGTAGTTGTCGCGTGCCCCGAAGGTGACAAGGAGGCGGACCTTCCCAGTCGGGACCGTGGAGCCGTTGGTGATTCCGGAGAAAGGCTTGGTTGGCTGAAGCTGGCTGTAGGGCACTTGGAGATTGTTGAATGTTTCTATGGACAGGATGTTGAGCCCTACCCCGCCATCGATGAGGGTCCTGGTGACCACCATGTTGCTGACGATTGGGGAACAAAGCATCGGGAGGACTCCGGCTGTAGCCGCACACTTGAGCTGATCTGCTGAGCTGAATGTGATGGCGCACGCCAACCACCGGAGAGGGCACGTGGCTTCGAGCCTGGGGAGGACTGCATTCACTTCGCGGGCGAACTGCTTGAAGATGCGTTGAGAGGCTGGGGCTTGAGCCCCGCCCAGGACGCAGGCGATCGCACGCGGCTCCTGGAAGCCCCCAACCCCCTCGTCTTGGTGGTGGTCCTCGTTTCTCCTTGGCTGCGGCGGCAGCGGAGGGAGGCCTGCGTTGCCTTGCGGGCGATCCTCGCGAGGCTGATCCCGCCAGTCTCCCTCGCGAGGCGGGTCTTGCCAGCGATCCTCGCAAGGTTGATCGCGCCATCCTTGGCGCGGGCCACGGTCTTCCCAGCGTCATGCATTCCTTCCTCCTCCTCGACCATAGCCCCGGTCACCGCGGTCAGGGCGACGGCCGATCCTTCCTTCTCGCATGGCTCGGAGCTCTTGACATTCGTTGGTGTTGTGGGTGTGGAGGTCGTGGTACACACAGTACCGGCTGCCCTTGGAAGGTTCGGGATGATCTCTGCCCCGCTTGGTGTCTGGTTCTGCCGCGAGCACGGCAGCCCCCTTGCGCTTCACATCCTTGGCCTTGGGCTTCTTCTCTTCTGGGTCTACGGCAGGCAGCTCGAGGAGGGAGAGACGCCCTTCCTCAGCCCTGGCACACTTGGTTGCCAAGTTGAACGGCTCCAAGGAAGTGCACAGGTCTGGATGCATCGCCAGCTCCTCCTTCATCTTGACATCACGCACACCGTCGGAGAAGACTGAGATGATGGCCTCCTCAGTCACCTTGGGAATCTTGAGGCATGCGTTGTTGAAGCGCTGGATGTACTTCTGCAGGGTCTCCCCGGGTTGTTGCTTGATGCAGCGCATGTCACTCACGGCGGGTGGCCGGTCGCGAGTACCTTGGAAGTTGGCGATGAAGCGGGTGCGCATCTCGTTCCAGGAGGAGATTGTGCCTGGAGCCAGGTTCAGGAGCCATGAAATTCTCATCTCCGTTGGCAGCTTCGATGCCCAGCTCGTAGAGCTGGAGGAACTCCGCAGGGTCGGCCGTGCTGTCGTAACGAGGAGGCAGGTCTGGCTTGAACTTGCCGGGCCACGCGACGCTGCGTAGCTCGGTGGTGAAGGCGCGGCAGCCTGCTGTGGCCACGGGAGGCCTTGGGTGGCAGAGAGCTTGGTTTTTCATGTCCCCTTGCGCTGCAGCTGGGAGCAGCGCAGGGTCTTGACGCGCGGGAGCAGGAGCATGGTCGCGACGTGCTGGAGCAGGGAGCGCCCGGGCAGCTTCTTGCGGGCGAGGGACTTCTTGGCAGCTCTGCTCTTGCCGCGCTGGCACCTGACAGAGCGGATTCTGCCCAGGGGCCATGCGCCTTGGAGCCATGGCGCCTTCCTGAGGAGGAGGCGGCCGGGGCGCCACCGGAGCTTCGTCGCCTGCGCGGGGCGGGGTGCGGTGCAGCGAAACAGACGGCGCAAGAGAGGCCCCTACGGCGCGGACGAGCTCGGCGACGCGGTCGAGCCATTCTTCGTAGACGTCGTCGACGGGACGGTAGCGCAGGAGCTCGTTTGCCGCGATGAGCGCAGCTCGAGCCTCTATGGGCGCGTGGAGCGCGCGGGACGAAGAACCAGCTGGGGTGAGCGAGGGAGTTGCGGTGCGGCCGTCTTGCCGCACGGACGGATGCTGAGACGATGCTTGCTGCTCGTCCCCCGCCGGGCCGGTGGCGGCGTTGATGGCAGGTGACGGGGAACTGCGAGGACGCCCGCCGATAGGGGCCGTCTGGGCGATGCGAGAAGCGAGAGCGGCCAGGCGCTCGGTGCGGGCCCGATGAGCGTCAGACATGGGCGTGATGGTCGGAGGAGAACGGGGTGGTGGAAGACGAATTCCGGCGCACCCCTACCTGGCGCGCCAAATGTCGGATTTCGGGTTCCGGCAGACCCTTGAGGTTCGAACACTGGGGTGCGCGCGGAGATTTTGCCTCCTACCTACCTGCACCCATCCGCCACGCAAAGATCTAAGCTATGGAAAGAACAACACGATGGACATAGGGTTTATACTGGTTAGGGCCACCGTTGTGGTGTATTACCCTACTCCAGTGTGTGGTATGGTGGATTGCCTCTTGGGCTGATGATGATGAACAATACAAGGAAGAACAGCCTCGCGAGGGTCTGTTCTTGGCTGGGGGGATGAACTGCTGGGAGGAGTTCAGTCACCCTTCTCTCTCTCTCTCTTCTCGATTGTCCTCTCTCTTCTCGATTGTCCTCCCTCTTCTCGATTGTCCTCCCTCTTCTCGATTGTCCTCCCTCTTCTCGATTGTTCTCCCTCTTCTCGATTGTCCTCCCTCCTCTTCACCGTGCGGGTGGCTGGTCCTATTTATAGAGGCCCTGGTCCTCTTCCCAAATATCGAGCGGGAAGGGAGCCAACAATGGCGGGCTAATTTGAAAGGGGGCAGCTAGTACCAGTTATCCTGACAAAAGTAGTCTTCGCCTGCACAAAGCTCTGGTGGTGACGCCGTCTTGGGCTCCACAATGACCTCCGTCTTGCAGTCCTCCTGGTCTTGGTCTTGTTGCACCGAAATGGCAACCTTTGCCTGATGCCTCGGTACTCTGCGGCTACGCTTGCCCCCTTTGCACCAAAGGGGAAAGGAGGACACTACGCGGGCTGGCGCCCGCTTGGCGCCCTTGGTCGTCATGGCTTGCGTCACGGGCACCTCGTGAGGTACCCCGCCTTGATCTCTCCGCCTCCTCGCGAGCCAGCCTCATGAGGCCGTGCCTGAGGAAGCTCCGTGTCGTCCGCCCCGCGAGGCTTGGCCCCTCGCGAGGGTCTTGAGTCTGTGTTGGTGAAGATGGGTCGTGCTGGGCCCCCCTTTGAGCCATGCCGCAGGCCGCAGGCAGGCAAGTCTGGGGACCCCCATTCCCAGAATGCCGACATCGGCTTCCTCCCTGGCAGCTTCCTCCTCCGCTTCCCTCCATTCGCGCATGCACTGGGTCCAGGAGAGATCATCATCGCGGATCCGCATCACCCGCTCCCTCCATCTCCTCCCTCGAGTCTCCCGCAGCACCGCCAGCACGACGGAGTCGAGCGGCTGGAGCATCCGCGGGAAGGCTTTGTAGACATGTGGGAGATGCATCTTGTACATCTGCCAGTCTTCCAGCCATTCCCTCGTGGATATGGCCGGCGACTCCATGGGGCGCGCGAGCGGACTTGCTGAGGGGGGCAGGCGCGCCCGGAGTCAGGAGGCGGGCGGTGGCGGCGAGATCTATGGCAGCGGCGAGGGTGGAGGTGGTGGCGGGGGCAGCGGCGAGGGTGGAGGTGGTGGCGGGGGCGAAGGGGATCGCGAGAGCGGTCATCTATTTGCCAATTATGTGAACTAAACAGTCAACATATAAAATAATTTAAATATATATAATATTGTTAGAAGGGAAACATAAGTTGGACCTGGCGTTCCTATTCTTATATAGAAAAATAGAATAGACCTCTGTGTTTTCTTCAAAAAATACATAAATTGGGCTGCCAAAAATAAAACCTCGGATGGGAGGTCCATAGGCCGGTCGATACATGACGGCCCTAAGAAAATACAAACATGCCTATGGACCTCCCATCCGAGGACGTGGGCTGCACATGTTAAAAATGAAAGCCTAGACCGGACAGCCCAAAACCACGTCCAACACTTGCCAAAACTTTCGTCCCTCGTTTTCCCTGTGTTTCGCACACTCGACATTGTGTGGGAATTTTGACTGTGCATCATATGAAGATGTGCTATGCATGAATGTTGATCAGCATGATGTTAACTGGCTGGTAGTTCCATTTTCGATCATGAATAAAACTTCCAACATGATGTTAACCCTGTTTGAAAAGGCCATGTTAATATAAATGCTCTGCCTCTGAAAGTTGCAGTTTCTTATCTGAAACTAAACTTGCAGTTTCTTATCTGAAACTGAAACTTGCAGTTTTTCTCTGAGAATCACATTGTCTGCACTTTTATACTCCTATGAAACTACATTTTTTAAGTGCTAAAAATAGATATCTAGAATTCATAAAATACTTCATATGCTCAATACCGCAAATATGAAATTCAAAAGACATTCATATCTGAAAGTACTCTCAAAATACACAACACAAAACACAATTCACAACCTGCAAATACTAACAACCCTAAGCTCCTCCTGACAATTCACAACCTGCCCGACTATTGGGCTGGGGGGCAGCCCCCTCCTATTCCTCGGCGGCAGAGAGCCGCCCCGTGAGACGATGTGAACGGCGAGGGAGACGATGGCGGGGAAGTGTCGTCGGGCCAACTTCTTTTCTCCTCTTGCAGTTGGGTTCGGTGGACGAAGACTCCACTGACTCGCTCTGGCAGGACACCCTCACAAACGGCACCCTGTAGATGCTCGATCCTTCAATCTCTGGTGGATGCTCCATTTGGATCGATACTCCCACCACCGCTCCCTCACGATCGGATTCGGTGAATCTGTTTGCTCCATGGCCCAAAGGAGCAGCTCTATGTACTCCAGCGCGACTCCCTCCGGGAGTATCGCCGCCTTTTCGCTCTGTTGCAGATATTTGGCCATGGACGTCGCCGTCGCCACTAGTTGGTCCTTGTTGTCAAACCAAGACTGTATCTCCAACATCCTAGCTAGCTTCACAGGGTCGCTGTCTGCGATCCTCACGTATCGGTTGTACTCCTCCATCAATCTACTTCTCCACAGCACCTTCACTCGCCGGCAGTGGTTTTTGAATGGAAGAGGAGAGGAGCAGCGCTGGTTTTGGATTAGAACGGGAGAGGAGCGATGCTAGTTTTGGACTGGAACAGGTGAGGAGAGTCAGTGGTTTTGAAATGGAAGAGGAGAGGAGCGGCGCTGCATTTAGATTGGAACAGGAGAGGAGCAGCGGTGGTTTAAGAGGAGAAGAGTGGAAGAGTGGCGCTGGTCTTGGAAGTATTTTTTTATTGTTTCCCGTATTTTGGGTCAAAGTTTGACCACATACTATATTTGACAAGCAAAATGTGAATGCATGTCACCAAAAATTGTATCGTTTGGTTCGTATCTGAATGTACTTTCAAATTATACTCCCTCCATTTTTGTATACAAGGCCACAAACTCATATTACAGGTACCAAGGTAAAAATCAATTCTATGTTTAAGTCAATGTTGCAAGCTAGCTTGTCACCTTGATTGTCGTGTTAATTAATGTGGTTTTTCTCTCCCAAGCACAACAAGCCAACCCTCTTACTCCTCATTGGTTGATTAATGTTGGAATGCAAGCTAACCTTCTCACTCCCGCATGCACACAAGGGATATTAATGTCCTCGGGTGCTAGTACGAGGCAAACGCCATCAATTTTGCCTCGATTAATGTTAGTGGCCTTCTATAGTGGCAAATTGTAATTTTGATAGTGGCCTTGTATACAGCGTATAACATATATTTTATGTGCGATAATCATGGTCAATTATGACCCAGAATAAAAGGGAGACTAGTTAATGTGGGGTCGCCTTCCTAATTGAAGGGTAAATTGATTTTGATTTTGATCCAGTCAGAGCGCGTCGGCCCTCTCGTCCAATCCTAAATCGCTGTCGCACGCTCCTCTCCCTCTTCTCCATTGCAAAACCACCTCCTCTCCTCTCCATCATCTCCATTCCAAAACCACCGTCTCGCCTCTCCCTCTTCTCTATTGCAAGACCACCGTCTCTCCTCCGTTTTGTAGACGCTTTGCTCCACGGCGCGGGTGCAATCCATGGATACAAAATTAGTATACTGTATACTATTTAAAAGTCGAGGGCGGGGCTTTTCCTACGCGGTAGGCGGCGGGGCAGTTCCGCCTAGTCGGTTCGACAAAGACGCGAGAAGACGAGGGAGTAGGCTGCTGCAAACGTAGGGATGTGTGATTTGACAGCGAGTTACTGCTGGACAGGTGGGGCCCCGTGATTTGACTTGCCATTATCATTTTAACTACGGCGCTACGACCGGCGTGAGTCTCCCAGATTCCTGACCACCTCCATACAGGTGCCTCTCCCAATGCTCCACCATGTAGTAGAGGTTGGTTCTTGCATGAGAGCCCACTTCTCCACTTTTTCCTTGCCTCTCTTTCCTCCACATATGCCAAAATGCCATGTAAAGTGCACTATTGTACTTACTTTTACTTGCTCCTACAGGTGCTTAAGCTTGCCACATAAGCATAAAGTCTGATGTGGCAAGTTAATCAAGAAGAGAGAGACTAGTTTGGTGACCCAAGGAAGAAACGGTGCTAAGCGCGTGTACCTAGGTGAAAAGATAATATTGAGTCTATAGCTAATTAAATGAAGCAAACTTAGCAACACCATTTCATTGGAAGAGGTCACTCCTTGGCAAATGCAATAAATACACGTGCTTAGCACCGTTTCTTCCTTGAGTACGAAGAAAGAGATAGAGAGGAGTAAAAAAATACATTTATAGCCAACCTTGTTGTAATATGAGTGACTAAGTGATGACTATGTATGACATGCCAACATCAGATAGCCTAACGCATCGTGTTAAATCTCCAAGGGCGCGACCGTGCGAGCGACGCGACGGTCGTGGTAGGCGCGACCATGATACGGGCTGCTAGCAGCCCTTGGATCTGAGATCAAACGGTCGCATGCTAAGTTGCTGAAAATTTGTAGAATAACCCTCTAGGATAGGATATTCACCCATAGGTCTAGAATCACGCCATGCAACCGTTCGATCTCATATCCAAGGGCTCTCGGAAGCCCGTATCATGGGAGAATGGAAAGCCACTACCCTGCCATTCGTACGCTGGCAGTTTGCTCCTACTCGTCCCCGCACGTCCTTCAATACTATGGCGGTTCGCTCCTAGTCGTCCTGTCCATTCACATTACGGCAGTTCCACTAATCCTAACCCTCCTCCCAAATCCATGGCGTCCCAAATCTCCACGATCGGCGGTGAGTACAAGGTTAGAACCATCACCGGTGATGAGTTCGACGTCATCTACACTCGTTCTTCCGTGACGGTGAAAGTATGTCTTTCTCGCTTCAGACGCATGTTCGAAGACTCAGATGATGAGTGGGTCGCTGGGCTAGATGTTGAGTACACCACAGTCCTGGGACGAGAGAAGGATCTAAAGGACGAAGAGAGGAAGAAGCCCGCCATGATCCAGGTTTGCATGCATGACTTATGCTTGGTCTACCACATATGCCATGCCGATGTTGAGTGCCAGGATTTCAAGGACTTGCTCAGGAGCAACCTAGTCAAATTGTTATTGTAGACTTTGGTAACGACAAAGAAATCCTGGATCGGATAGGCCTCGTTGTAGGCAACCCCTTTCGACCTCCAAAAGAATCGGCTGGTGTCCTCTCGTCAGCCTTCAATGCTGACCCTGGTAGGAGCCATGGTTCATCCTTCGTACGGTAAACTGGAGAAACCTCATTACACGTTTCATCGTCATGCATGGCAGCGGAATTTACTAGATATAGACCACATCCACTACGTTGTAATGGATGGCTACCTTTGCTTCAATATCTACAAGGGTTGGATGAAGACCAACAGTCAAGTGTGCGGTTCAAGCAAAGAAGTATCGGCCAAGAGGAAGTGGGACAAGGATGAAGTCGAGGACGTGGACAAGGACGCCGAGTAAGGTGGCAGTGTCGTTGCTCATGGTGGTTCTAATGCAATGTCTACCGGAATAGTTACAAAGTTTAATTTTAGGTGTGCTTAATTTAATTTGAGGGGTGTGTTGTGCTGAGCCCCCAGCAGAACTATGTTATGTTTCTTCTCGTTACTTTAACTCTTGTACGTACATACTAGTATTTCTTACATTTCATCTTTTAGTTGGTATAGTACTACCACTCGTTTCTTCACATTATATACGTACAATATATATGGCCAACATCATATAGCCAGCAGTTTAGTTGTCAAAGAATTTAAGGGTGCTTAGTTTTGTCAAAGAATTCCAGGATGCTTAGAGGGTGCTTGGATCCAAGGGACTTATTTTAGTCTGACTAAAAATAGTCTCTTTAAGAGGCTAAATTTCCAAGCACCCCTGACTAAAGAGGGGCTAAAACTAGTCTTGAGACTAAATTTTTTTAGTCAGGGGTACCCCTACTAAAATGTGGATTAGTCCTCTCTCTACTCATTTAACTCCTCTCCTTTAACACCGGCGAGTTCTGGATTGGAGGGTTTGGAGGACAATAAATGCTCATTAACTTGATTTTAGCCTTTTTAGTATTTGGATCCAAGCATGGGTGAGGCTAGCATGTTTTAGTCCCACTACTTTTAGTCATGGGACTAAAACGTATCCAAGCACCCTCTTAGTTTTATTTGAGGGGTGGGTTGTGCTGGACACCATTATTGTGACTAGCCTTTTTAATAGTACTATATGCATAATTTGGCGACGAGCGCTCTCTATATGTACCACCTTTTTTTAATTTCAAGTTTTGCTCCATGGCGCAATCCATCGATACTACTACTGTTGTACAAAAGTATACATTTTTTAAAAGGCTAGAGGGCGGGGCAGTCTAGCTTGGTCGGTTTCACGAGAGGCGAGGGCCTTTGTGATTTGACGGCTCATTACTGCTGGAAGGCGGGGCCTTGTGATTTGACTGCTCGTATAAATGCGTCGACGACCTGATCGAGGAGGAGCAAAGAACCATGCGGTATACTCAAGTTTTCCGCTGGAGTAGTACTCCGATGGAGGAGCACGAAACACGGCAGCCCAGTGCCATATGGCGATAAAAAATGATCTAATTTGCTAGTCATCTCATTGTTAGCATTGTTCTATTCATTCCCTCAAAAAAACGTTGTTCTATTCATGCCTCGCAGAGAACATGACACATGCGGCGAAACACCTGAAGCAAAAGATGAAACACAAGAGCAAAAGAAGAAGGAAGGTTATCACCCCAAATGATCTAATTCGCCGCAGAGTCGTAACTGCTTCTTCATCGCCTCCACGACCTCCATCTCCTTGTGCGTCTCCTCCGCCATCTTCATCATTGTGTCCATGACATGGAATTTCTCGATGCGAGCCTTCATCATCTGTTCCACGGTCATATTACGTACCTTGACAGCAGCCGGGTGCTCGATGCGGAGCTTCGCCAACTCTTCCTTCTGTTCCATGGCGAGGGCCTGCAGCATCTTCATCGAGGAACTACTATTCTCATGCAGCTTCTTCCAGCCGGTGTTCTTCTCCTTCAACAGGTCGATCTCGTGGTAGAGCTTCACATTATCCTCCCGAAGTCGCAGGATTTCGCCGGTCGCCTTCTTCTCCGTGGCAATGCTCTTCTTCAGCAGCATCACCAAGCCGGCGGTCAACTTCCCATGCTGATTGAGCTCAGCGGGCATGTTGTCGAGGCTCTCCTTCAGCAACTCCATCAAGCCTTGGATGAACTCCTTCTACTTATCGAGCTGATCGGGCATGCCGTTGAGGGATAACGACTCCAGCTCCGCCGGCTCGGCATGTTCGCCACCGCGGCTAGGGCACTCCTGGGAGCCATCGCCTACCTGTGAGAGATCTTTCGAGGTCTCTGCGTGGCGGCGAGCCCTCTCTTTTTTTCTGCAGCCTTGGTTGCCGCTCCCTTGTTACGAGTAGTTCTCGACCTAGAGCTCTGCTCACCGGCCATGGCAACAACGGACGAAGAAGAAGCACTTATGAGGAGGAAAGGTAGAGTGATTTTCGGTTAGGTAGTTCCCCTTTTTATAACCTAAGTACTAGCACTAGTACTAATACCCGCATAGTGGGAACACATTCAGGTTTGGTACGTACTACTAGTAGGTGTGAGCAGGCTTTCGAATGTGATGGGAACAAGGTAAAGATTAATTGATGGTTTTGGTTTCGAGGCCCGAAACGGCTCCCGATGAGTTTAGCGGAACATAAATTTCAAGTACTACACCGCTCAAATGCGTAAATATTATGTTACTGTCAAAAATTGGCACAAAATACGAAGGAGACCAATGGAAGTACTACTAGCAACCCACTATTTAACTACTCGCATGCGCACAGTGGAGTAATAATGTCTTTCTTCCGCCCTCACGTCCACTCAATTTGCATGCGCTGTATTAATTGACCATCAATGGAGTGAACGACTTTACACGCGTCAAATTATCACATGGGGTGGATCTTGGTACAAAATTGCGTCCGCCCATGTACCCGCGTGTGTGTGCGAGGAATGAATGCGTGCATGGCGTGCGTGCGCATCTTCGCTTCATGCATGTACCGCCAGTATGGCTCAGGGAGGACGAGTACATTCTTCTGGAACCAGCAGCATGTCACTATGATCAATACACGCAAGGAGGTCGCAACAACGCCTACACATGTGCCACGTGGCTTCATGAACTGTAAGAGAGACACTGTGTAGCGTGCCATTGGTATTCTAATTTACGTGTTTTGCACATACTCGAAGTACTAGTAAGGTACACGTGCATTGCACGCATCAGATTTTGCAACCAAATTATGAATAAATACCATACCCAAAGTCAACGCTTAAAGCAGAAGAAGAATTGTTCTCAGGTCAGGTTCCATAGCTATGGTTCATACTACTTTGCTCTTGCATCACTGTATTTACTGATACCAACTAATTTCAAATTTGAAGGATGCAATTGAAACTCCAATGGCGCAACAGGTATGTTTTAAACCTGTTTCTTCAACGTGTTTGGCTGTTTGCTGTTGTAACTTGCTCTATGTTGATTTCAGTTTCAATTGAATAAACAGTTATGTTCTCATGCCATGCACATTACAAGTATTGTTATTGCTGTGTAGTTTCCCACACTTATATTCTGTCGATGCTGCTTTGTCTTAAATAGATATGATTCGAACTGTATCTATCTTGATTTGTCAACATAAACTAGAATGATATAGACCATATAGTGACCATACTACATAGATATATGTTTGTTTCATGTTGTTATTCTGTCCACCTTACTAATGAACTGGTTTACCAAAATGAGTTTCATATACTACATTGTAAACCTGAGATGTGTTTGTTTGTTTCTCTTTTAGAACGCGGATAAAATATTGGAGAAGAGTACCCTGTTATGCAATGGTAAAAGAAGTAATGCAGATAAGGTTCAAGATAGTGAGACATCCCTGTTGGTCTCCAAGAAAGCTGATAAAAACTATATTGAAGACACTGAGACAACCCCAAAGTCCTGTCTTGATGTAGTGTTTGAGTTACTGGCTACCACTGCTGGCACCAGCTCTTCAAACTCATTGCCTGAATCAGTTCGACTTCTTGAGTCTCAACTTCAAGTTGAAAGACATTGATCTGATGTTATGCGACAGGAAGTTGAAGGACTGAGGAAGTCCCTGCAGAATTCAGATGCATACTTTCTGGTGCAACAGCAAGCGCTGGAGGACTTAAGCGCCAAACAAGAGAAACATAATAAGCTTGCTAAGCTTGCTAAGCATCTTGCCAGCATTATGGGTACCCAGGATATTGTTTCTTGAGCTCTTCTGAAGTGGTTTCAGTTCTGGACTTGTTTTGCTGCGGCGTTTATATGTGTTGTGTTCCCTATATTTGCACTGGTGGAGAACTTTGATGCCCAGTGGATGTAATATGTGTAATAGCCGTGATAGCCTAGTGTAAGTTGCTTGCTTATTTATTTCCATGTTGTCTTGTCTATTTGTTTGCTTGTAGTCAGTGCAGTTCTTTTTCTGCGGTTTGCTAGTGGCTGCAATAACCTATTTTTTAAAACTAGGCCACAATATCCATGGGCTAATATTTACTGTAGTGACACTGGGCCTCCTACGGGCCGTAGAAAGAGTGAGCCTTCTACGGGCCGTATAAATAGTGGGCCTTCTACGGGCCGTAGAAACAGTGGGCCTTCTACGGACCGTAGAAACAATGGGCCTTCTACGGGCCGTATCATTAATTGGCCTTCTACGGGCCGTATCACCAATGGGCCTTATATGGGCTGTATGATCGATTGGCCAAACATGGACCAAACAGACTGCATTCTGGCCGTAAACGGGCTAGAGTTGGAATCTTCCGTTCATGGGCCGACCATACGGGCCATCGTTAATAGGCCGTATTTGATGATGCTATGAAAACGGCCAATGTATTAACGGACCACAAACGGGCCGACTGTAACCTCGGGCTGAATTTGGCCCACAAGCAGAAAATGACAGTAACGGGCCATAAGTAAACGAATGCTAGAAATGAGCCCAAGAATAAATGGGCTCTAAGAAGGCCGAAAGATAACATGGGCTGGAGACGGCCCAACAGAATAACGGGCTGTTAATGGGTATAAAGTGATACACTATTCATTACGGGCCAGTTTCACCACGGGCCGTTAATGGGTGTAAAGTGATACACTGTTCATTACGGACCAGTTTCACCACAGGCCGTTAATAGGCCAAGAGTTACATAGGGCCTCATATGGGCCGAAAGACGTCATGGGCCATACATGGGCCAGAAGTGAAAATGGGCTGGAATCATATTGGATGGCCAAGATGAAGCTACTGGGCCTAATTGGGAGAGGGCGTAACGGGCCTTGGGTTAGCGGGCTGTAAATGGGCTATATGCGAACATGCCATTAACAAGCTTTCCATGGGCTGGCCCGCCACCTTTTGACCAAGTCAAACGGGCCGGCCTTTTCACAGGAATCGGCCTCTGTTGGGCCGTGCCACTTGTCAACGTATCATAGGCGCCTTTTGTCCAATGAGTGGATGACATCTGTCCCGACGATGAGCCGACACATGTTTCCTCCAGCCAAAGATTATTTTACACATGGAAAATCCACATTGGTCGGGGTTGTTAATGGGTTATCGGATCCAAAACCCGACCCGATAGCTTAACGGCGTTCTGTTACGGTGGATGCCATGTGTCGGTCACCCTTGATGAAAGCACTTCTGTGATGCGCGATTTATCGTCATGGAAGTGCACACTTCCGTGATGATAATTTTGGTAATGTCATGGAACACTTCTACGACAGCACAGGTATGACTATCTTGATTCTGTCATAAATTTGTCATGGATGTACATGCATGACAAAAAAAGTGACCTACTGCGACAAACACGTATCATCACGGAAGTGTATTTTTTTGTAGTGCTACTAACTACGGACCCGAAGGTCTACACAGAACTACTCACGCATCATCGGAGAGGCACCAATGGAGGTGGTGAACCCGATCCGAGATGGTGCCTAGATTGGATCTGGTGGGTCTGGACTCTACGGTGGCTAGATCAATATTTCGTCGACTCCCCTAGGGTTTTGGGAATATTGGGGTATTTATAGAGCAAAGAGGCGGTCCGGGGGGCACTCGAGGTGGGCACAACCCACCAGGGCGCGCCTGGGCCTCCTGGCGCGCCCTGGTGGGTTGTGCTCTCCTCGGTGCACCCCCCCAGGCGGAGCTAGGGCCCATTATGTTCCTTCTGGTCCATAAAAAATCTTCGTAAAGTTTTGTGGCATTTGGACTCCGTTTGATATTGATTTTCTGTGATGTAAAAAACATGGAAAAAAACCAGCAACAGGCACTTGGCACTATGTCAATAGGTTAATACCAAAAAATGATATAAAATGATTATAAAACATCCAAGATTGATAATATAACAGCATGGAACAATCAAAAAATATAGATAGGTTGGAGACGTATCAGCATCCCCAAGCTTAACTCCTACTCGTCCTCGAGTAGGGAAGTGATAAAAACGGAATTTTTGATGTGGAATGTTGCCTAACATGTCATATCATATTCATTCTTTATAGCATGGACATTTGGACTTTTATATTGTTCAAAGCAACAGTCTAGTTTTGACATGATAATTTAAATACTCAAGCATATCAACAAGCAACCATGTCTTTCAAAATATCAACACTAAAATAAGTTATCCCTAGCCCATCATGCTCAACCATTGATCCATTCATGAAACACACTCGCATATTAGCTACACCCAATAATCAAGTGTGATCATATTGCCTCCTAGTTGGTCTTGTTATAAGAGAAGATGGAGACTCAAGTTCAAAATAAAAAATTGCATAAAGTAAAAGAAAGGCCCTTCGCAGAGGGAAGTAGGGATTTGTAGAGGTGCTAGAGCTCAAAGCAAAAAACTTAGAGATAAAAACATTTTGGGAGGTGTATCCATCCCACCAACGAAAACGACTTAGAGTTCCCAATACTTTCCATGCTTAGATATAGCATAGGTGGTTCCCAAACAGAAAATAAAGTTTATTCCTTTTTCCACCATACTTTCACTTTCCATGGGTAGCCATATCCATGGTTGCCCTCCATACCAACACTTTCCAAGGAATTTATTATTTGACAACATAAAGTAAATTCATTTTTTTCATTTCAGGACTGTGCATCCCTAATACCTTTGCCTTACTCTCATGCAATGACAAGTGAATAAACACTCATCGTGAGAATAACACATCTAGCATGGAAAATATTAGCCACCCCTCACCGCTCCATGACCAAAACAAACACACAAAAGAGAAGTTTATTTCGAAAATTAGAGATGGCACATGCAAATTTTCTTAGAACGACAAAAGAATACTGCATATAGGCAGATATAGTGGACTCATGTGGCAAAACTGGTTTAAAGGTTTTTGGATGCACAAGTAGAGATCATACTTAGTGCAAAATGAAGGCTAGCAAAAGATTGAGAAGTGACCAACCAAGAAACAGATAATCTCATAAGCAAGCATTAAGCATAATTAACACTGAATAATGCACCACAAGTAGGATATAATTTCATTGCATGACTATTGACTTTCGTGCTTGCATGGGGAATCACACACCTTAACACCAATATTCTTATTAAAGCATAATTAATCATCAAGTTGACTCACGTATCACATCATCATATCTCAAAACTATTACTAAGAATCAAGTATATTTTGTCCAATGATCTTGATGAAAGTTTTTATTATATCCTTCTTGGATATCTATCACTCTGGGACTAATTTTCATGTGTTGCATTTCATAAGATCAAACAAATATAAGTGAAGATCATGAGCATAATTTTTCTTTCTCTCAAATTAATTTAAGTGAATCAAGAGATAATTTCTTGAAAAATACTAAAGCACACCGTGCTCAAAAAGATATAAGCGAAGCACTAGAGCAAGTCCATAGCTAATAAAAGATTTAAGTGAACCAAAGAGAGCAATTCTAACAAGTCATGACATAATTTTGGCTCTCCCAAATAGGTGTGTCCAGCAAGGGATCAGGACTTAAAACACAAAATAAAACAAGCAAAGACTCATATCATACAAGACGCTCCAAGCAAAACACATAGTATGTGACGAATAAAAATATAGCTTCGAGTAAAATACCGATGGTCGTTGGAAGAAAGAGGGGATGTCACTCGGGGGCATCCCCAAGCTTAGTTGGTTGCTCTTTTTTGGATAATAGCTTGGGATCCGGGGCATCCCCAAGCTTAGGCACTTCTACTCCTTATTCGTTCATCCATCGTAAGATAACCCCAAACTTCAAAACTTCAATCACACAAAACTCAACAAAACCTTCGTGAGATCTGTTAGTATAAGAAAATAATAAATCACTACTATAAGTGTTGTATCAAACATATTCATATTTTGTTCTTGCATTATATCTACTATATTCCAACTTTTCTATGGAAAAAACTCATCAAAGAAAACCATAGAGCCATCAAAATAAGCACACAACGCAAAGAAAACAGAACAGTCTGTAGCAATCTGACTATTTCGATACTTCTGTAACTCCAAAAAATTTGAAAAATTAGGACGACCTGAGAAAATTCTATATTGATCTCTTACAAGTGGAATGGCTATTTTATCGCTCTCTAAAAAATGAGAATTATTTTTGTGAGCGCAAAAGTTTCTGTTTTTTCAGCAAGATCAAACAACTATCACCCAAGTAGATCCTAAAGGCTTTACTTGGCACAAACACTAATTAAAACATAAAAAACACAATCATAACAGTAGAATAATTGTGCTATCACTCACAAACAGAAAGAAAAAATAAAAAATAAATGTTATTCATTGGGTTGCCTGCCAACAAGCGTTACAGTTTTACGCCCTTAGTTAGGCATAAAGCAAGGATCTAAGTTTTGTCATCTGAAGTTTTGGAAACTTTTGTAAGGGTTTTCTCAAACCCGGGAATCTCTTTACGCTTCCCTAAATTCTCTGGGAAAGAAACCATCTTTAGATCCAAAATATCCAATCGCTTGTTGCAAAGAGTAATCAAGGTATTCATGCGATTGATACTACCATTGAGATGTTTGAGGGGTTCGTTATATTTTTGTAATTCAACCATGTGTCTATGCAAATCACCAAGTTTGTCCAGCATTTGAACTCCATCTGGGATAAAAGTAAACCCCTTCTTTTGAGGAGGAATACCCAAAATTCCTTCTAAAATTTCATAGGAAGCATTGGCATCAAGCTCAATAAAATTCCCTTTAGCGGCAAAATCTAGGAGTTTTCTATGATGCAAAGCCAATCCTATCTAAAAATTACGAAGCAAGACCTTAGTGTCCCCCTTTAAATTGGAAATACGATAAGATTCCATAAGCCTATACCAAGCATCTTTCAAATTTTCTCCTTGTCTTTGCTTGAAGTAAAGCACTTCAAAATCTGGTGACAAAGGAGGAGTAGGCACTCTAGCCATTAAGACTAGGAAACAAGAAAACGGATAGATCCGACAAGAAAACAGCGAACGAAAAAGAGGGGCGAATAAAAAGACAATTTTTTGTGAAGTGGGGGAGAGGAAAACGAAAAAGAGAGGCAAATGGCAAATAATGTAAATTGCAAGGAGATGAGATTTGTGATTAGGAACCTGGTATATGTTGAAGAACCTCCCCGGCAATGGCGCCAGAAATTCCTTTTGATGTCGCTTGAAGCTACATCCGTATTTGTCCAAAGAGGAAGGGATGATGCAGCACAGCGGCGGTAGGTATCTCCCTCACATGTGAAACCAAGGTTATCGAACTAGTAGGAGAACCAAGCAACACAACGTAAACAGCACCTGCACATAAATAACAACTTCTTGCAACCCGACGTGTTAAAGGGGTTGTCAATCCCTTCCGGGGTACGGCGCCTCAAGATAGGCAAACGAACGTGAGGTAAATTTGTAGTAGATTGATAGATCGAATGCCAAGTAAAATAAATAAGAATAAATTGCAGCAAGGTATTTTTGTATTTTTGGTTTAGTAGATCTGAAAATAAATGCAAAGGAAAAGTAGATCGCAAAGGCAAATATATGAGAAAGAGACCCGGGGGCCATAGGTTTCACTAGTGGCTTCTCTCGAGAAAAATAGCAAACGGTGGGTGAACAAATTACTGTTGGGCAATTGATAGAACTTCAAATACTCATGACGATATCCAGCCAGTGATCATTACATAGGCATCATGTCCAAGATAAGTAGACCGACTCCTACATGCATCTACTACTATTACTCCACACATCGACCGCTATCCAGCATGCATCTAGTGCACTAAGTTCATGGAGAAACAGAATAATGCAATAAGAACGATGACATGATGTAGACAAGATCTATCTATGTAGAGATAGACCTCGTCGTTTTAACCTTTGTAGCAACGATACATACGTGTCGGTTCCCCTTCTGTCACTGGGATCAAGCATCGTAAGATCGAACCCACTACAAAGCACCTCTTCCCATTGCAAGATAAATGGATCAAGTTGGCCAAATAGAACCCAAATATCAGAGAATAAATACGAGGCTATAAGCAATCATGCATAAAAGAGATTAAAGAAACTCAAATACTTTCAGGGATATAAAAAGATAGATCTAATCATAAACTCAAACTTGATCGGATCCTAACAAACACATCGCGAAAGAGTTACATCATATGGATCTCCAAGATACCATTGTATTGAGAATCAGGAGAGAGAGAGAGAGAGAGGAAGCCATCTAGTTACTAACTACGGACCCGAAGGTCTACAAAGAACTACTCGCACATCATCGAAGAGGCACCGATGGAGGTGGTGAACCCCATCCGAGATAGTGTCTAGATTGGATCTGGTGGTTCTGGACTCTGCGGTGGGTGGATCAATAATTCGTCGAATCCCCTGGGGTTTTGGGAATATTGGGGTATTTATATAGCAAATAGGCGATCTGGGGGCACCCGAGGTGGGCACAACCCACCAGGGCGCGCCTGGGCCTCCTGGCGCGCCCTGGCAGGTTGTGCTCTCCTCGGAGCACCCCCCAGGCGCATCTAGGGTCCATTATGTTCCTTCTGGCCCATAAAAAATCTCCAAAAAGTTTCGCGGCATTTGGACTCCGTTTGATATTGATTTTCTGCGATGTAAAAAACAGCAACTGGCACTTGGTACTATGTCAATAGGTTAGTACCAAAAAATGATATAAAATGATTATAAAACATCCAAGATTGATAATATAACAGCATGGAACAATCAAAAATTATAGATACATTGGAGACGTATCAACGCCCTAGGGGGGCACTATAAGTGCATCTAGTGCCCCTTAGTGATTTTGGTGTATTGAAGAATTATAGGTTAAGGGACTGATGCATTTGTGAGTGTATACAGGTCTATAAGTCTATGAGGAGTTTGATATTTATAGAGAAAGTCGACCCCTAAAAATGAAGTTCTTCAACTGAAGACTTTGGATTTCTAAAGACTTTGAAAGTGAAGAAATTGGTGTGATCCTGAAGACTTGGTATTCATTCGAGGAACATGAAGCATGAAGACTTTTGTTTTCGTAGTTTCTTTTTCTCTTTCTTGAGTCATAGGAAACACCGTACTGTTAAAGGGGGTCGAGGAAATACTAAGGAGAAATTTACAATTGATGCTCAACTCAAAATCCTACATCTACCAATCCCTTCGAGTGAAGCCATTGGAAATCTCATACAGCTCAGTCAATTTCTTCAATGACAGAGACGAAGTTCTTCAGGTCTTTGAGGAATTTGTTCTGACTGAGGAGTTAGGAATTCGCCAGTGCGGATTGCCTACACAGTGAGGAACATGATAGCCCTGAGGAATTTGTTAGTCAAATTTCCGACCGTTGTTGTGCTACGCGCCAGCTGTCCCAAAATATCCTTCCACCTAACGGTCATATCATTGAAGGGCATTTATGTCTTATCATGTCGGGTTGCTCCCTAGGCTATAAATAGCCGCCCCCTACAACCACTAGCTGGTTGGCTGCTCCGAGAGAAACTGACACTTGTCATTTGATAGCATCCCATCCTCCGAGGACTTTGAGTGAAAATCATCAAGTGAAGAAAACCCAAACCCAAACACCTACAAACCCGAAGTGATTGAGCATCACTAAAGAGATTGATCCTGCATGGATCCGACACTTGTTACCTTTGAAGATTGTGCATCTTCCAGACGGTTAGGCGTCATGGTCTAGAGCATCCAAGATGAAATTGTGGATCGCCGAGTGACCGAGTCTGTGAAGGTTTGGAAGTCACGTGAAGACTTACCATGAGTGATTGGGCGATGTCTGTGTGACCTTAGCTCAAGGGGAATACGGTGAGGACTAAGTGTCCGGAGCTGCGTGTTCAGGACTGTGTGTCCTCAGGTTTAAATACCTAGCCGCCCTAACTAGACGTACAACTGTCACAGCAGTTGGAACTGGTCTACCAAATCATTGTATTCACCAAGCTACCTGGTTCCAATTCCTCAACCCTGCTATTTCCTCATCTCTTTATTGTGTGCTTGTTCATATTTGTTTGAAGACTTTGGCTGAAGACTTTCTCTATTTCCTCGGCTCAATTTCTTCAGCCTGTTTGTCTTGATTCAGTTTATCATGTGTTTATGCTTTCTGTACTCTGTACTTGTTTTCATTTCATCATGAAGACCATGCTCTTGTTCGGTTATGTTTACTTCTGAGTACTTATTCCGCTGCAAGTAGCTCTTCACTCAGGAATTTCCTCACCCGCAAATTCCTCAGTGAAGAATTCATAAAAATCGCCTATTCACCCCCCTCTAGTCGATATAACGCACTTTCAATTGGTATCAGAGCATGGTACTCCCTTGTTCTGTGTGATTTTGGTTTAACTGCCTGGAATTTTAGTTATGTCGACCACAGGTATGATCAAGGTTTCTGCTGGGTGTCCTACCTTCAATGGGACGGACTACCCCTACTGGAAGAATAATATGCACATGCATCTTGAGGCAATTGATAATGATCTCTGGTACGTTGTGGAAAATGGTGTCCCCTCTGTCACTCCTACCATCAACGGTGCTGATGTAAAGAGATTCAAGCAACTCGACTCTCAAGCGAAGAACATCATATGTGGCCATCTGAGCAATAGGCAGTATGTCAGAGTGAGTACTTTGGAGACAGCTAAGCTTATCCGGGACAGGCTGTCCATGGTCAATGAGGGAGTCTCAACACAGTGTGACTCTCGAGTTGACGTTCTTCGCAATCTCTTCAACCGCTTCAAAAAACTCGACAATGAAAATGTTCAGCAAACCTTCGATCGCCTCACCGACATCTCAAATGAGCTTCAAGCACTTGGTGCCACTGATATCACCGGACATGAGGTGGTGAAGAAATTGTTGAGATCGCTTGATTCCTCATTTGATACCTTGGCATTGATGATACAAGAACGTGGAGACTATAAGTCACTTGATCCCGCTGATATCCTCAAGAGACTAAACACTCATGAGTTCCAGCTTGCTGAGAAGAGAGATCTCTATGGACCAAGTTATGGTAGATCACGGGCTCTGAAGGCCAAGGCAATGTCTGAATTTGAAGGTCAAGATTCTGGCAGCAGCCTTGGTGACCCTGAAGAACTTAGCCAGGAGCTAGCAATGCTCATGAGGAAGTTTCAGAAGTTCTCAAGACGTGGTCGGTTTGGTAAATCCTCAAGAAGTGGTGACTTGAGATCAGATTCCTCATCCCATGATTACAAGAAGAGACTCTGTCACAAATGCAAGAAACCTGGACACTACATTCAAGATTGTCCTCGGTGGGAGAAGGAATCAAAGAAGAAGTACAAGGATTACAGTTCTGATGATTCAAAGAAGAAGAAGAAATCTTCAAAGATCTCGTCATCAAAGTCTTCAAGGTCCTCATCTCACAAGAAGAGCGGCTCCAAGAAGGCTCAGGCATTCATTGGCAAGGAGATGGACTCTGAGGCTGAATTTGAGGAAAATGAGGAAGAGGAGGAATCTGAGGAGTCAGACTCCGGTGTGGCGAGCCTAGCCCTCGCTACTGCGTTCGTCAGGAAGTCCATCTTCAACTCTGAAAAAAGGACCTCCCCAACACTACTGATGACGGCGATGAGGACTATGCTCCCACCTATTGCTTCATGGCAAAAGGCTCAAAGGTACTCAAATATCCCTCCTCTGAATCTAGTGAGGATGAATCTGATGAAAACCTCAAACCCAGCTATTCTACACTTGCTAAGATTGCTGTGAAACTACAAAAGGCTCTTGAAAAGGTTCAAAACATGCTAGATAAAAGCGATGATATGTTGGGCGAGGAAATGGATCGCACTAAAATTTTGACTGAAAATCTTCAGAGACTTCAGTCCAAGTTTGACAATCTTCAAGGTCATCATAACACTCTCCTATCTGATCATGAGAAGATTTCTTGTGAATTTCTTCAAAGAAAGCAAGATCTTGAGCAATTAAGAGTGAGTTATGAAGATCTTCAGAAGGAGTGTGATTCATTACTTGCTCAACAGATCAGCGCTACTCAGGATGAATTTGTTCCTCCATGTTTGAAGTGCATTGAACGTGAAACTGCTAATTCTTCACCTGAATACTCAAATACTTCCATTGCTGCAAATTCTTCAACTGCCTCTGCTATCACTAATTCCTCATATGAGGACATTGCTAGTCTCATTGATGATGCTAGGGTCAAGGAATTGTATATGACAGGCATGTACAAAAGCCTCAAAGGGTATCAGGCTCTTTGTGACGTGCTTAAAAAGCAGATCCTCAACGGGAACCCTAGGAAAGAGGGTATTGCCTTTGAGAGGAAACTCAATGCTGATGGGACCTACTGGAAACCTGAGCAGTATCCCAAAACCACATGGGTTGCTGCAAAGGGACCTTTAGTGGATCCATCTACTTTATCTGGCTTTACATGTGAATCTTCATATTCCTCTGATGAGTCATTTGACTCCAATTATAAACTGTTCAAAAATCAGAATGGTGAAGTATTTGCTAGATATGTTGGCACTAACTGCAGGAACGGTTCTCCTATGAGGAAAATCTGGGTTCCCAAAAGGTGCCTTGAAAATCTTCAGGTGAATGTCATCATGACACCACCTGTGAAGAGTAGGAACCCCAGATCAAATTCTTCGTATGGACCAAATTCTTCATATGGATCCAAGTCCTCATACGGACCAAACTCCTCACGTGGATCAAATTCCTCAAAAGGATCAAAGTCCTCATATGAGCATCATCGTGCTAACCCGTCTGTTTCGCAGGGAAGATCTAAGGATTATGGTTATGTGCATTATTCTTCAAATCATTATGTTCATAAGTCCTCAAAGAATTTCTCTACTTACTCTTATGCTTACCCTAACCCCTCTTATGTGAAACGAAGTGGATTGGCATCTATGCCACCTTTCTCTTATGGAGCTCGCAGAATAATGAACTCCAGATGAACTTAATCATCTGAAGAATTTGCTGGAGACTTTAATATACTTGAAAGGACGCAAGCAAATCATGAAGAAATGAATTTGCATTTCTCACGTCCTCATACTGCTTTATTTGTTCTATTGCTTAATGAAATTGATACCATATTCTTCACTGATGAAGTATATGAGTTTGTAAGTTGCACTAATTCATCTGCAGGATGATCAACCCAAAGCCACTGAGTGGGTCCTCAATAGTGGATGTACAAATCACATGACTGGTGACAGGAGCTTATTGATAGACTCTGCTTTATCTCCATCACATCTGAAGCATATCACCTACGCTGACAAAGGCAAAAGCAAGGTATTGGGTCTAGGTAAGGTTGCAATGTCAAAGGATCGACACATGGACAAAGTCATGCTTGTTGAGTTCTTACACTACAAAAAAAGACACATCCGTGACATTTTGGGTCGAACGAAGAAAAAATCTATCATACATATGACACTTCTGTGACGATAATTGTGACAAAACCCGGTATCATCATAGATGTGGTGGGCTCCTACTTCTATGACAAAAAATCATGACAGAAAAATGGGCTTTTTGTCCTGGGCGGGCCGGAGACGCAGCTGCATGACATTCTTTGGGCCGTCCATGACGGAAAAAACCGTGGTAGAAGTGAGGGGGAGGACAATTTCGGGGAGTTTCCGGTTACGGTGGGAGGTCGGGGGCCGAGCGATGCGCATTTCTCTCGTACACGTACGCGTGTGTGTGCGAGGCGTTGGCTCTAACTGAATCCAAGCAAGGTGTTGGGCTCTAACTGAACCCGAGCGATTGCACTGCAGGCTACGCGTTACCGAACCCGAGCGATCGATCGATGGTTGTTAACTGAACCCGATCGAGCGATTCCTTCGCTACTGCTGCTAACTGAAGCCGGTCGATTGGATGAATAGTGAGTGTTGCGGGGGGGGGGAGTGGATGAACAGTGAGCGGTGGCATTGCCTCTGGATGAATAGGACCCCGTGGTGTGGTGGAGGGCTGGATGAACAGTAGACAGTGGAGGGGTGCCCGTGGAGGGGTGGTTGAACAGGACCCCGTGGTGTGGAGGGATGGATGAATAGTAGACGGTGGAGGGGTGCACGTGGAGGGATGGTTGAACAGTAGCCGGTGGAGTAGCGCGCGGTGGAGGCTAGATGAACAGGAGCCGGTGGAGGCTGGAGGAGGTCGACGGTAGCCCGTGGAGGCTGGAGGAGGTCGACGGTGGAGATGAACAGTGTCCCGTGGAGTCTCGTTTTGCGGTACGCCACACCCCTCCCGATGAACACGACCCCCGTTTCGACCATAGCGCTCCAACACAAGTCCGTTTCGTTCGTTTTCCGGTACGCCACACCCCTCCCGATCAACAGGACCCCTGTTTCGACCGTAGGAGGTCCGTTTCCTCCGTTTTGCGGTACACCAGACCCCTCCCGATCAACAGGACCCCGTTCCGAACGTAGGAGGTCCGTTTCCTCCGTTGTGCGGTACGCAAGGCCTCGTTTCCATCGCCTGTTCCGTCCAAGCCCTCCCGATGAACACGACCATGCACTCCGTTCTGACCCAGCCGGTTGGCTCCCACACGTTCCGTTGCCTCCCGATGAACACGACGCATTCCGTTGCCTCCCTATGAACATGACGCATTCCGTTGCCTCCCCATGAACACGATGATGACGCTGTTTCTCCTTTCCGCCCCAGCCATGTACACGAGCCCTGGCCGTACGTATACGCGAGTAGGCGTTCGAGACCCCGCTCGTATGTACACATACGTGGTAGTATTTTCTTTCTTGCACCCTGGCCGCTGTACGTACGTGTACATGCTATGTGCGCGCCTCTACTACGACACGTACGCACCTCTACTACGACACCGCGCGCCTCTACATCCACCAGTATATTTGTACGTACACGTTCACGACCAAAATGACAACACTACGTACGCTTCGACCAGGTGGGTCCCGACTGTCAGGCACTTCCTTGCGTGTGAAGATGTAGCTGGTGGGTCCCAGCAGTTAGGGGGGCAAATCGTTTTTTTGCCCGGACGCACTTCTTGTGTGCGAAGGTGTAGCTGGTGGGTCCCAGCAGTCAGGGGGGAAATGTTTTTTTCATGAAATACGGTGGCCCGTCCGATGGGTCCCTGCTGTCAGGTGGAGGAATAATTATTTTGCGCGTAATAAGGAGGCACTTCCTTGCTGCGGTCGTGGACCCAGTTGTCAGCGTCTCCACGCACAGTACTCTTCCAATGTAAGTCGGTCGTTGACCACATTGACCACGCCGCACCGAGAGCACCACGGCGGTGGACGACGGCGAGGCCTAGGAAGGGGACGACACGGAGACAGGGAAGACTCGGCAGTTGTTTCCCACGCAGAGGGGAGTACGACTGTATGAGGGTTTACTGGTTCATCTACCGTCGCCGGAGAATAACAGCAGGTGTGGGTGAGTAGAGGGATGGCTAGGCCAGCGATGGGAGTACGGTGGGGTGGTGAGGCCTGCGCGGCAGCACAGCCGGCTGTGGGGAGGAGGGAGCAGGCAGTCTCGTCGGCGCTTGTTTGAGCGGCTGGAGCAGGAAGGGCAGAGATTGAAGAAGCACGACGGCTGTTGGATGGACATCCAACAGTCAGTGCTTCTGCGTCAACCTTTTTTTAGAAAAGCCTCAAATCTGTGGAAAACAACATAAACCCATCTGCCATTATTCTAATAATTTACAGCCCATTTGCTAATTCTTAAGGGTTTTTTTGGAGCCCATATTCTTTTTGTTAGCATTACAGCCCATATTGTGGCCACGGTTAAAAAATTATACGAAATTTTGCATATTTCGGTGTGGTCCGAACTGTTTCTAATCCCGAAATTTCGACTCACATTCAAACTGATTTTAAAAATAAATGTATATCGATATAAAATCCAACAAATTCTCCATGCATAAAAATTAATGTAATTTAAAATCTCGAAATGAAAAAAAGATATTTGAAACTAATTGCCGGTTTGATGTGTTTTAAAAATGTACAACCCATTTCTCATTACTGATGGGCCATTTTCTCAGCCAGCCGAATGAAAGCTCTCCTCGTCTTGAAAGATTTGCAACCCAACAGGCCTCACAAAGTGACTTACTTGGCAAATCACAAAAAACTGGGTTATGGCCGTGGACCCAGCTATCAGCCTCTCCACATATAGTACTCTTCCGATGGAAGTCGTTCCTTGACCACGTTGACCACGCCGCGCGGAGAGCACCACGGTGGTGGACGACGGCGAGGCCTAGGAAGGGGACGACGCAGAGCCGGGGAAGATGCGGCAGTGGAAGCCCGGGCGGACTGGAGTACGAGGGTTCACTGGTTCGGCGGCGGTGTGAGGCTGCCATCACCGGAGGGCCTGGCCAGCGGTGGGAATAGTAGGGGGTGGTGAGGCCTCCGCGACAGCACAGTCGGCCACGGGAGGCAGGAGCATGCGGCACGACCGACGCTGCTTTGGGTGGCTGGAGCAAGAAGGCTAGAGGTTGAAGAAGCACTACGGCCGTTGGATGGACATCGTACGGTCACTGGAGTTAGAATCGTTCATATTGACTAAATTGACAAAGCCCTTCGTCCCCATCAACTTAGTAGGCCCACAAGTCAGCCTCCCACCAAGGTGGGTCCTAGCTAGCCGGGGGAGTATTCATTTTTTTGTGCGTAATAAGGAGGCACTTCTGGTGGGTCCAAGCTGACAGCGGGGGGAACGTTTTTTTCGCAAAATACGGTGGCCCGTCAGGTGGGTCCCAGCAGTCAGGGGGCAAACGTTTTTTTCGCAAAATACGGTGGCCCGTCGAGTGGGTCCCTGCTGACAGTTGGAGGAATCATTATTTTCCATGTAATAAGGAGGCACTTACTTGCTGCGGCCGTGGACCCAACTGAGACTCTCCATGTACAGTATACTTCTGATGGAAGTCGTTCCTTGACCACGTTGACCTCGCCGCGTTCCGTTGCATGCATCGTCCATGGGCATGGTGCGTCCCCACTGTCAGCCTCTCACATACAGTCATCTTCCGATGACTCTCGGTTGTTAACCACGTTGACCACATCGTGCCGAGCGCACCCAGACTGGAACGACCCGGAGATGGGGAAGACGGGGCAGTGGAGTCGCAGATGGAGAGGAGTGGGAAACTTCACTAGTTCGGGTGCGTGGCAGCACAGCCGCGGTGCCGCCTACGGGAGACAGGAGCAAGAACATAGGTTGAAGAAGGAGCACGGCTGTTGGATTAACATCCAATGGTCCAGCTGCTAGAATCATTTGTTGATTAATTCGACAAAGCCGTGCGTACACGTCCGCTTTGTAGGCCCACAATCCACTCACCAGATCTGACGGGTCCCAGCTGTCAATGGGATGAATAATTTTTTTCGCAAAACAAGGAGGCACTTCCTTCCATGCGAAGATACAGCCGGTGGGTCCCAGCTGTCAGGTGGAGGAAACATTTTTTTTCCAGCTTAATAAGGAGGAACTTTCCTTGTGTGCGACCATGGACCTCGTGGGTCCCAGCCGTCAGTCTCTCCACGTACAGTTCTCTTCCGATGACTCTCGTTTGTTGACCACGCCACACCGAACGCAGCGAGCCGGTGGACGACGACAAGGCCCCGGACGGGAACGACTCGGAGTTGGGAAAACGCGGCAGGGGAGTTGCAGATTGAGAGGAGGAGAAGGGTTATAGCTGGTTCTGTTGCGGCGTGGGGCTGTAGTCTGTGGAGAATAACAGGAGGTGTCGAGGGGTGGAGGGATAGCCTGGCCGACGGTGGGGTAGCGCTTCGCAGCGATGCATGCTAAGCAGAGCCGCTAGCCGCCGGAGGCCAGACCAGGCGGTCCCGGTGGCGCTGGAGGAAGAAGACGAGAGATTGAAGGTGCATGCCGGTCGTTGGATATAAATCCAATGGCTGTGGATGCCACAATCATTTGTTGACCAAGTTAACAACGCCCTGCGTAGGCTTCGACCTATTGGCCCACATGTCAGCCTGCAAAAATGTGGCATACATTTAACCCATGTTTTCTAGAATGTACAGTCCATTTGCTGGGCTGGGTGAACAAATAATTTCGCGTCAATCAGGCCCATTTATATTTTCTAAGAAATCCCAGCCCATTTGCACTTCCTTGAAATAAACATATTAGGTGGGCTCGTTATATATATAATGTTATGTTAGAAGGAGCAATTAATATCAAAGAATAAACCGGAGAGGCACATTATATATATATATATAATTAAGAAATTAGCAAGTTATTGCTCAAAATAAAAATGAGCATGTTATTATTAAATTGGTCCTTAAAATCTTCGCAAGCTTTTGTACGCAATCACCAGGATTTTCCTTGCCTGTGAGTCAAAAACAACCAGGATTTTCCTTGCCAACTTATGTTAAACATTTACTTTTATAAGTTAATAACACATGGGATGTTTTTATAATGTATATATAAGTCTCTATAAAATATACGATAATAGTAATAATATAAATCTTTCCCTAATAATAAAGCATGGGTTGACTCTTTGGGTTCACCGTCACAATACGCTTCTTTCCGTGAATTTACGCTTTCAGTTTTTTCCGTTAGTTTTGATCGACATTCCGTCCAATTGTTCTGAGGCGGTACTAAAAACTTTGTCCATCCAATTGGTCAACGTCCACATTCTCTTATTGGGCATGCACACATGTTTCGGCCTGCATGCACGCTTCCGTATCTGTACCTTACCTGATTTTCACACATGTACTCGGAGTAATCCCACCTCAATCGCTTACATGAAAGTCTACCAGTTTATATACCTGGGAAAATTGCATATCAACAACAAGCCTCTTCAATCAACAAACACAGAATGAGAACAAAGGGAAATTGTACAACAAAACGGCAGTCCGGCGCGAAGCTGGTCAGTCCGGCGCTCGCCGGGGTGAGGAAGCGGAGGCGCAGCATGCAGATGCCTGCGACGCAGCCTGTTCCACATGTTGGCCACCTCTACACCAGGCACGACATGGACACGAGTGCGGCGGTAGGGTGGCTTGAGGCTCGTGGTGGACCGGATCCAGCGAGGGGAAGGTCAGATTCGTCGGCTTGGAGAGGGAGGTGTGGAGGAGCACGCGGGATAGAGGGCGGAGGAGGATGGAGGCAGAATGCCGAGGTCGGGCTGTGGACTCGGAGTGGAGGAGCCACGGAGAGGCCCGGGAACCACCACGGCAGCCATGAGAGCGAGATGGGCCTAGCCATGCTCGGTGGTCATCAGCCGACTTCGTGTTTCTCTGCTGATGATCCCTGACCACCTGTTGCCCGGGGTCGGCTACATGTTGTTATCTCAGTTTGCTTGGTAGTTTCATTCTTGCTTAAGATTAGACCTAGCCGTGTAGATGCAGATGGACATTGGAGGTACAGTGTTGGCACTGACGACTTGGATAAAAATATTTTTGTATGCACTCCGAGTGGGTCAGTCTATATACACTTAAATTTTCACATTCAGTTTCCTTCAGTTAGACGACAGCAAGGAGATAATGCACTCCTTTTTTCTGAAAAATATCATAAGGGACATCTTTTGGAAGAATGACGAGCCATGTTGGCCGTAGTTGGAGTGAAAGAATTACAAATTTTTTGTGCCAAATAATCAAATATAGCACTGGTTCCGGAAAAAAGCCGAAACCATGAGAAATGTTGTTGTTGGATGTCAGTGCGCATCATATATCCTCTTGGCCATGCCGGTCATAACAGCAACAACTTTCTTCAGGCTGGTGATGCTCATATTGTCAATCATTCTCACTGTGGTGCCTGAGACAAAAACTCCTAAGGCAGTTTGGTAATTTATGATGTTATTACACCAGAGCACATGTAATGACAGACCCGGTAAAGAAGAATAGAACGTAAGTGTGTGCCATATTTTTTCCCATTGCAATGCACGGGCCCTTTTGCTAGTATATATAATGTGGTTAGAAGGGAAAACATAAATTGGACACAGCATTACTTTTATAAGAGACCTGCATTTTATACCCCACAGTAGGCATACTAACAAGTTCACACACAAATACAACAGAAAAGGTAAACATTCATATCAAACTCAGGTTCACAGGACACGTTCATATTCATAGCCAACATTCACTATCAAGAACTCAAAAGATTCATATATACACAAGCTCAGCATATCTATGCATCCAAATGATTGATAGATCACACGACAATATTCATACATAATTCACAAAAAGATTCAGATATACACATGTTCAGTATGTTTATGCATCCAAATGATTGAGATCTTAGCCAATATGATCCATGGGCGAACTTTAATTACCTAGGGTATAGACTGGTAATTGGTGTTCGATCGGAGGTACTTCTTGCTAAAATTGGTTATTGTACGAGTAAACTTTCGAGTACATAAGAGGCAGCACAGACAATTTGAACTTTGCTTGTAGGTTTATCCTCAAATAGTGGCCTCGTGCCGAGGGAGGTTTGAGCAACTTGGCCACTACTTTCATCCAACTAGTTTACTGGCTCATCTTGGTCATGTATCTCGCCAAAATTCTACATTGCAGATGAGAAAGGAGGTGGTTGAGAAAATGAACCACCCAAATTTTTTATGCAGTTCAACTGAAATGGAGCATCCTTGGTGTGCAGACTGATTCAGTGCCAGATGAATATACACGTCAACCAACTTGTCTGGAATCTTTAGACTCCATGCCATATAGTTCGCTACCATATGTGCCGATAACCAAAAGGCACAAGTTGGGACCAAAGACTGGACTGCGTTTTTCTGGGCTATGCACCAAGCAATATTTTTGGCGTTCACTCTCCTAATACTTGGAGTTTGACAATTGGTTGACGCCGGTTGATACTCGAATGAATATAGGCACTTCTTGTCAACATCGATGCTTGTCTGAGTGAACTTTGGAGTACATAGCAGCAGCATAAGTACCTGTCCATCTGATCATTTTGTGCAGTTCTACTGAAATCACCCAATGTAATGATTTGCGTGCGATTTCAGGCTCCAAATTACTCCTTTATGAAATCGGCAAACAGTAGCACAATACCATATTACCAATACATATGACAAGCACAATAATCAGGATAACGACCAGTACCAACCTGTGTGAGGTAGCATATCAATTACTATTTCCTTTGACTAGAAGCCGAGATAAGCCAAACGACTGACAGCAAAGGAAGAAAGCAAGCGGAGATTAGCGACTGACAGGAAAGGACGGAAGCTGTCGAGGCAATGAAGCACCCAAAGTTTTTGTGTCGTTCCACCAAAATCGAGCATGCCTGTTGGCACATATATTGAGAGAGTGAGATTACTGTAATAGTGGGACTAGTTTACACTAACAAATAGAAGCACCCTCATTATCTTAATGGGTAAAGTTAGCAACATAGTAGTCTTGCTTAAAGAGAGGTATTAGTTTATTTAATCAGTGCCAATTAGCTCAACTCAACACTCAAAGCATTGCCATTTATCATAGGTTGCAAAACTTTAACGTGCAAAGATAAAGGAGTTTCTCATGACAGTAACACGATACAAATAGAGATGATAGCAAACTAATATGGATGAAGGCCTTAGGCCCATACCAACCTGAGAAAAAAAGATTATTCATGTAGTCCCATAAGAGATGATAAAGCACTCACACAAATCACACAAATAGTATATATTTTTGTGCACTTCAAATGTATGGTTGAAATCACTCTTGTTTACTAGTGCTGAGATTATATCAAAAGATTATCAAGAACTTCCAGCAGAGTTAAAGCACTTGCTGGGATATAGTTCATTGTATTGTCTTGTGTAGTTCCACTAAAATGTATGATTGGCACAACATGATCCCTGTTTGGACAAGTAGGAACAAGGTGAAACCTTCATTAGCTTAGTGAGAAAGGATAGGAAGACATTAGCATATTACTCAAATAGTAGCATCAAATTCATGATGGACAATACGCAAAACATTGCCTCATTGAACCAATGGCAATAAATTGACATGCAAAACAATACACTACCAGGAAAAAGCATAGTAGTAGCGCGGGTTAAAAGCTAGTAGTAGGGCGGGTGCCTTCGCTACTACTACGGCGCTACAACTAACTAGTAGTAGTAGCGCGGTGCATCCCGCGCTACTAGTACGTGTGTTAGTAGTAGCGCGTGTCTGTGACCTGCGCTACTACTATTAATTTGAAAAACCAAAAAAAATCTCAACCCCATGACGCGCGCACGTTGGCCGGGAGCAGGGAGATCTCGTCCATGACGCGTCCCTCGTGGAAGCCGTCGAGGGAGGCCACGGAGGCCAGCCCGGCGTGGGCCAAGAGCTGGAGGACCTGCATCTTGGCATCGTGCGTGGGGAGCAACACCTCGCGGCGGCCGTCGCCGTTGAGGTCGATGACGAGCGGCGGCAGGAGGCGGTCCACGTCTTCCGGAACAAGAAGTCGCCCTCGCGCTGTCGGAGGAGGAGGGGGATGGGTCAGCTAGCGTTCTGGATCGAATCGGAGATGGGGGGAGGAGGGCTGACCTGGAGCAAGAGGAAGACGGTGAAGGCGGCAAGGAGGAGGATGACGTGGTCGCGCTTCCGCATCTTGGCGGCGGCGAGGAGCTCCGGCGACCGCCCACCGAAGGGATCTCAGAGAGGGAGGGGCGAAGAAAGCAGAGTGTACCAGCGGCGGCCACCGTTGGAGTATGAGGGAGAGATGAGGAAAGTGAGAGGGGGGGAAAGTGAGGGAGAGAGGAGGGATTCGGCTGAGGATACAGGGATTTCACCTACCTCGTACTTAGTAGTAGCGAGGGGTGTAAAACCGCGCTACTACTATCAACTTGGTAGTAGCGCGGGTTTGTACCCCTCGCTACTACTATGGCATGTCCCGGGAGGGCACGGTAGAGACCGCTTAGTAGTAGCGAGGGTTAAAAACCCGCGCTACTAGTATCAACTTAGTAGTAGCAAGGGTTAAAAACCCACGCTACTAGTAAGTAGCAGTAGCGAGGGTTATAAACCCTCACTACTAGTAAGCGTCTGTCTATAAGCTTTTCCCTAGTAGTGATAGCACTATTATGCCATGATACCAATAATATTCCCTCCCTGCTCCACCACATGATTCACCTCCATAGACAAACATACACACGTACATGATTCAGCATATGGTCCTACTAAAGATTTGTTTAACTCCAACAGGAAAATTAGGCAGTAATAAATTAGTGGTACTTAAGTACTCCTAATTAATTAAGTGAGATGGCAGAAGTGGAAGGGCTCCCTTGAGGATCGTCTCACATGTAAGGTAGTCGTTACTGAAGCCCTTGAATGGCCTTGACTGAGGCCTCTGGCTTCAGCAAGATCGCCTTGGCACTGTTTATTCTTCTTCTTCCTCTTCATGCTCTGTTTCTCTTTCTCCTCACCAGTTGGTGAAACCAAGTACATGATTGGCCTTCTAATTCAGAATTGGTTTTTTCAATGAGGGAGTACAAGTGTACTAGTAAAAAAACAACATTATTTTCTCATGGCAGTCGGAAAATAGAGATGAACACATGCATTAAATATCATTCTTACCTAAAGGAAGGTTATGGCGCAAATATGGATGATGACGATTGGAACACAGATCTCCCTTTGTGCAGTTCCACCAAAATGAACCAATTATTCCATTCTGGCATTCCAGTTAAACAGCACAAAAGTCACTTCTTTTAAGAAGAGTTTTGTGTAGTGCACCAAAAGGTCACAACAGCAACCAGGTGAATTGGATATCCCTGTTTGCACAAAAAGGCACAGAGGAAACAGTCGGAGTCTCAAACAATTACAGGCAAAAACATTTGTCTAAACTTGTCATGGCTTATAACAGTGGCATGGCTTCATTTTTACCACGGACATTAGATTAAGAACAGTGGGTGCACCAGCAGTCCAGCACCATGTACATAAATAGGGGCATAAAGTGGTGATTCATAGTTTGTTGCCCCAAGAAACAAACATCCTAGAAACATATCTGGGTTGGTCCCATTTTTGTTCACTCTAGCCACCTACTCCTATGTGTGGGTAGCAAATCTAGTCCTGGTCATACCACTGTGTACATCATTACCCCTATATTTCCCTTTTCGACCAAGAGACCGGTTGGATGACCAGTCTGTACTACTTTCACCCCATTTCCTTCCTGTTTGTACCAAGTTCGATGTACATACTAAATTCACCCACCCCCACTTTATTTCTTGTTTGAACCAAGTACTCCCTCCGTCCGGAATTACTTGTCATCAAAATGGATGTGTCTAGAACTAAAATACATCTAGATACATCCATTTCAATGACAAGTATTTTCGGACGGAGGGAGTACAAGATTCGACTCCATGAAGTAGCTTTACCTCTAACAATAGAAGAAAAAAATATGTGACGTTGGACCATCCGATCGAGAGGGGCTGAAAGGTAGAAAATGATGCACATGCAGCGACGTAGCGAGCTGGGGAAGTAGAGGTAAGGCGGTTTCGAACGAAGATATACCTGAAGGTTGTTAGGATGTGGATAGGTGGGCGGCGGGAGGCCGGATCCACCCACAAGCAACGACGAAGGGATCGGAGGACCTCCCGTGCCGGCGCTCGGCCAGAGATAACGATGCGTCCGGCAGTGGGTCTCCTCCCTCACTATCGACGACGGCCTAAACGCTGCCCCTCCTCCCCTTCACCGGCGAAGGGGGATACGTCCGGATCTGTAACCAGCGGTGAGGATAGAAAGCCAGTGTTTTTTCAAGGGAGAAAGACAGTGTTACTACCCCTATCTTGTTTAGATCTGGAGAGGGTGAGAGTGTGTGAATAGAGCAACCCTAGCAAGCAAGAGCGGAGGCTCCGGCCTATATATACGTAGTGGGATAGTTTTCCTTCTTTCACTCCATCAAAACAATCGTTTAAAATTGTGTACTACTACATGCCAGGTCGCGGTTTTTTTAGTTGTTGATTGTCTTTTGAGATAGCTACCCGCTTGTTCCAAGTGGTGTTACGGTGTGCCAGGTCGCACTTTGTATCATTCAAGTCTAGTACTACAAGTCCCTCCATTAAATGAACAACCACCCCCTCGTAAAAATTGTGAACAAGCCCACGGCTAAAATTAGCGGAAACGTGGATTTCCCCAACATGCATTATTATTTATATTTTCTACTCCCTCCGTTCCTAAATATATGTCTTTTTTATTAGCCACACCTAAGACAAGAAATTTTTTTATTAGCAGTGAACCCCACATGTCATAGACACAAAAATTGTGGCAAGATTCCCTTAGGCAAGCCAAAGTGTGTCTAACAATTTGAGCAACTCAGGTTAGGCAAGTGTGGCAAGTGTGGGAAAAATAATGTGGCAACATAAGACAAACATAGTCACAATCCAAGCAGCCCCGTAATTTTTTGTGACATGCATGAAAATTTGGTTAGTTAAATTTATAGTCAAAATTTGGCAAGGTGCATCAAATCAACACATGCAAGTATCAAAAGGAAAGTCACGGCATGCATGCATGCGTTGTACTCCCTCCGTTTCCAAATATAAGTCTTTTTAGAGATTGCAACAAGTGACTACATACGAAGCAGAATATGTCTACTCCTACATACGAAGTAGCCCATTTGAAATGTGTAAAAAGACTTATATCGAGTGCAGTGCTTTGATGTGTCGCGTCAACTCGTACAAGACCGAGAAATTTGATTACTACAATGCCCTCTCCCTCGCGGACTGAGCTCCGGTGCCTTAACTGCACCTGCCTTTGGCTGCATGACAGGAGGGCCAACCACCTGTTGGGCCCACCTATCATAGACGCAAAGGCAGGAGCAGTAAGTAGAAGCTTTCGCTACACGCTATCCCTCCCGCACGAGGTGGACGGACATGCAACAGTGGATTCGACACTGTAGAAGTAGGAGTAACATCATTGTCCGTCTTCTCGAAGAGGCGAAGAGCCAAGCGCAACCCGAACGTGGCAGTTGCGAACGCTCGCGTGGTGCGGTTCCTTGGAGTACTAGCCAGGCTCTTGCATGAGACAAAATTGCTATTGTTTAACAATTAAACTCCATTATCCATTGGTTGATACTCATTCTGCATAGGTCCATGCGCTTAGCACCGTTTCCTCCTGGGGTCACCAATGTTTATTTGCTAATTAATAGCATTGCATGCAATGAACTAGCCATTGCAAGTCATTAAAAGCATGCACACCTCTCATCTCTTATTGGTTGATATGTCAAGAAACAAGAAACAAGGTAGAAGTTAATGCACCGCGCCTAAGTGTTTTGGGACTATTTGGTTTTCGTAAGATGACTTACACACCTAGACGGAGGGAGTAGTATAGCCCTGTAAACCGGAAAGGAGTATTTGCCTTTCTAGAGATTTCAACAAGTGACTAGACTACACCGTGTGCAGTACTCCCTCCCTTCCGGTTTATAGGGCTCAAATCTCAAATCTCATGAACCAAGGCATTTTGCGATTGGAGGAATGTATCTCGTACTTTACAAAACTACCCTAATTAAACTCATGCATTAATTACGTAGTTCTCTCGTTTTCCTCTCGCCTTGGTCGCGGTGCACAATATTGAGCACTCCTATATGACTAGCCGCTCTATCTACATGCGGGACATTTCAAAGCATCCGGGCCCGCGTGCCATCCACCAAATCACAGCGAGGTGCTACAGTCGAGACTCACCTGTCACCCCGGTGTGGCCGTCATGACCCGTCATATCACAAAACCCACACCTTTACCAGCAGTGGTAAGGTGGCCTCCAAGTTGGACTGGACGAAGCAACCATCATTTCACTGGAACGCTCGTTCAAGCCCTTTCTTCCCTTTCTTGAAGAAAACCTCACTCCAGGCTACTCACTTCTGCCATTTTTCTTCTGTACCGACGAAGGAAAGGTGGGCGAATCAGTTATGCTGCTATATTTTCATTCCAAGAATCTTCTTTTTGCGAAGCACCGACCGATTCTCACATCCTATTCTTTTCCCGTTTTCATTGCGATTGTGGTTTCCTTTCGATTGCTTTTTGTTTGTCAGTTCATTGATGGATCCTGGAGCACTAGGCAAAGAGTTGCCGGCGGACAACCCACTGGAGACAGCGATCTCCAGGAAGCGAGCACCGACCAACGAGTTGACCATGTTGGCGGGCCAACCCATGGAGACGAAGAACTCCAAGAAACAAGCACTGGCCAAAGAGTTGAGGACGTTGGCGGACGAACTCCTCAAAGGAAGTTGGAAGAACAGCAAGGGCCCCACCGTGCCTACCCCAGGAACTCTGATTGCCACCTATGTGAGGCTCAAGACCGAGTTTGAGGAGATAGTCGCCGTTGAGAAGCAGTATTCCCCTGGCAAGGTGATGGCCCCCATCGAGGACGAGGAGATGGCCCCCGGAGGGATGAGATCCCCCGGTGAGCTGCACAAGGTAAAAAATAATGGCTTATTACCATAGTTGTGGTTTTTGATTATTTGCAATGTGCTTGCTAATATGTTAGGGTTGTGCAGGTGCCGGTGGACGTCCTTGATGATTCCGATGTCGTGGCCCGTCCTGTTGGCATCGCCCCGGAGATCGATTCCGATGCCGCTGTCCATCCTGTGGACATCGCCCCAGAGATCGATTCCGATGTCGCGGTCAGTCCTGTGGACATCGCCCCAGAAATCGATTCCCATGCCGCTGTCCGTGCTGTGGTCATTGCCCGAGAGATCGATGACAAGAAATAGTTGGTCGCGCTAATCCTTCAGGGTAGTTTGCATTGCCCTGTGTTTAATTACCAGAACGATGCGTGTTATCAAACCATCTTAGGGCTAGTGCACTGTCTTGTGTGGGCGGATCTTGCTACTTTTGTTTGATAGTGAATCATGCGATGAATCATGCGAACCCTCTCCGAGTTATGGAAACAGATGTATCCTCACCAGCTTTTGATGTAATATATGGCATGCTTAGATGTAAGTTTGAACTGTTTATCATATCAGCAGGGCTTGTTTGATGATTCTTGGTGTTAGTAGGCTAGCTACTGTGCGAGCTATAGTACTTGCAAAACACTCACCGAAGAGAAACGTTGGGGCTGATGAGCTCGTGGTACGCTTATACTTATCCCTCGTCGATCGACCAATAGCCCTAGCTCCTAAAATTGTAGGCTTAGCGATCGATCAGACAATAGTCGACATACATTCAGGCCTCATTTGGTTCATAGGGTAGGAAAATCGTAGCAAAAGTACAGAGAACGTGCAACACAAAATCATAGCAGTGCAGAGACGTACTCCCTCCGTTCCAAAATAGATGACCTAGGCGGGCTAGTTTGGCCTAGTGGGTTTCAGTGATATGACGTGGTACAGTGCCGTCCAGTCTTCGCGTGTGGTAGCAGTATTGCGGGTACAGTAAGTTTTCTTGAAGAAGCGGAATTCAACGAAGTCATGATGGTTCCTTCGTCCGAACAACTTACAGTGGGAAAGGTTGGGCCTGCGATACGACCGGGGTAGACCAGGATAATTTTGTGCATGGCAGGTGGACCAGGATGGTCGACGTCCCACATGTCGGCGAATGAAAGTATTCTTTCCGATATAGAGGACGAGCAACGAGTATTCATTGTTTATTTTTGATGAAAGCTATTGTCTCCACTGTTACGACGGAGGAGTGTGAAACACGGCAGCCCAGTGAACTTGGCATGTGCACCACTCCCTCCTTCCTCATGTAATGCCCAGGTTACAGCTTTTTCTCACTTTCTCTCTATCTATTTCCTCTCAAATGTTTTTTACCTTTCTTTTTTAAGACACAATTGTTTTTATGCCTTTTTTAGAATTATTTTTTATACCTAGGAGCACGTGTAGAGACGGGCTCTTGCAGAGCCCACTCCTTGACTTTGTCAATGCCTCTCTCTCCTCCACATAAGGAGTACTACTTGCTATGCATGCATGCGGCGGGCAGCTGGCGTCTTGAGGGGCCAGGGCGGTGAGAGCGGGCTCCGGAAGCGGTCCGGACTCCAGCATGGCCCACCTCACATTATCACCATATATTTCTTGGAGTCCGTGCGCGGCGGGCGGGCGATCTCTTCTCCCTCCCCCGTTTCTCTCTTCTCAGCCGACGCCCGCCGAGCGATTAGATTTCGGCTATCGACGGTTTATTCAATTACGGTCCCACATGTCAGTGAAATTGCAAGACAACGCGTGTCCCCTCTGGTGAGCGGCGTGCGAGCCGGACTGTCGGGGTTGCGACGCGTACGAGTCGTAAGTGTGCCGCCTTTTCCTTTAGAACTTGCGAAGCGTAACATTTTCGCGCGATCGATCGATAGAAATCCAGAACAAAATGACGAGGGCGGTGCTTTCCCGCTCGTTAGGCGGGCTAGTTCGAGTGATATGACGTGCTACAGTGCCGTCCACTTGCTCCATTTTTATGTAAGCAAGAGTTTACACTCTTACGCGGGAGGAGTGCGAAACACCGCGGATCTGATTTTGATCGAGGGATAACTGTTCCCTGCCAAATAATGGAGGATTGTTAGAGATTATAGCATGATAGTTAGGGCATCTCTAGCGCCGGCCCACAAATTTACACCAGCATCTGTCTGAGGACACTGATGGATGCCATCCGATGCTGCCCGCATACCTTTCGACAACTATATGAACTAACCGGACGAAATTCGTGCAAACAAAGCAAATTTCAAATTAACCGGATGAAATTCATTACATTTCGAAAACTTTTCCTACAAACTGGACGAAATTCATTACATATTTCGCACAAACCGTACTAAAACCTACTGTAAACCTAATCTAAACGATTGCCGGCGCCCGACCACCATGTCCGGCCATGAACCCGAGAAAGCCGGCCATTGCCTTTGCCTCCTCCTCATCTGCCTCGATAACCTCCTCCTCCGGAGCACAAGGTTATGAAGATTTCCGCCTCCATGTCGCCATCAAGCGGCTAAGCCGCTGATGTTTACCCCACCAAGCTTGGCATCGACTGAGTGGAGTAGCGGTGGCCTTCCCGGGACCAGAGCAGTGGTGACCTACCGTGTACTACTCTTCCTCGCTGCCGGCTGCGCCCACACACGCGCGCCGGCTTCGTGGTCATGGCGGAGGAGGGCGGCCGGGGGGGTGGCAGTGATCTCCTTCGTTTGCTCCTGCGACAGTATGTCGAAGAGAGCTTTGGAGTGCGCCTGGAGCGGAGCCGCCGATGTCCCTCAACTGCTCCTGCGACAGTACGTCCAAGAGAGCTTCAGAGCGCCAGGAGGCCATGGTTGAAGTGGTGCCGGCAGAAGGAAGGGACCGAAGGAGAATAAGTGTGGGTCTTTGGCTATGGCTGGGAGCTGGGGCTCAAGTTCATATAGCGGGCGAATGGCAATGAGCCGCGGCAGATGGATGGACAACTGGCGTCGGAGTAGGTTTGTCGGGCGTGAATGCGGACGCTACTTTAGTGACTTAACTGCAGATGAGTTTGGGTTAGTGACATGTGGGCCCAACGGGCATCTGGCCCGCATGTCAGTGACACACCAATTGCACCTGTGGTTAAGTCCGGTGAATGCGGCATTGACATTCTGGAGAGACGGTGACTGTTTCAGGCGGGAAGTGTGCGCTAGCGATGGAAGAGGTTTCGGTGTGCAGTGGCACTAAGATCGGTCGCTCACGATAGTACATACTCCGTACCATACTACCATAGTACCATCTCTAGCTTAGGCTGTTTTATAGATTGTCGTTGTGATGGACGATATACATGAGCAAGGCGGTCCGAGTATGACCGTTGGTGTTGAGCCAGGTGAATACATGCTCGGCGTTCGCGTAGGCCTCCATCAAACGTCTAAACAGTAATGTCAGGCACCGCCGGGGCGCGCAGGTGATGGGCTCGCCGTTTGCGTTGCGCCATGAGCAGGACTTTGATTTAGAGGGCGACGTGCATGCATTAGCATGCTTTGACAGCGTGAGCGTGAGTGTCTGACGCGAAGTATTTCATTTTCATTTGGCTGACGAGGGTGCGTTGCAGCGACGAGTCCGTGGTTTGATTCCCCACATACGCATAATTTTGGTTTTTACAGTATTTCTTTCTCCATTGACAGGTAGGCCCGCGTAGATAGATAAAGAACACGAGCTGATGAGGCGCATGCGGACTGTTTGACTGGTCAACCAGACAAATACGGAGCTATACGCTGAGCCAGTGACCGTATAATCACCATATCTCGTATACAATGATCAAAGTGAGCTATCAAGACAAGTTCGATGACCGCCAATGCATTTTACTCGGTAATAAATGACCAGGATTGAAGGGGAATCCAAATTTGCTTCGTCTTCTGTCCTTGAGCTCTTGACAAACCAATGCACTATACGATTGTCCGGCCACTCCACCCCAGAGCTCTCACCAAGCGTCGTTCATGCCACCGCGCCGCACACTAACCGGTAAGGCAGCGATGGCATCCCGTCGTGCCGAGATCCTCGCCGCCCACGACCGCACACAAAATGGTAGGGAAGCGATGGCATCCCGCCGTGCCGAGTTCATCGCCGCTCGCGACCTCACAACTATGTGGGAGGAATTTGAAGATGCCAAGGCCGAATGGGCGGTAGAGCAAGAGGCGGCCAAAGCCGCACAGAGGGAGCGGAAAAGTCAGAAAGCACTCAAGAAAAGAGAGGCCCGCCGCTGCAAGAAAGAAAAAGACGCACGCGCTGCTGCGGAGAGGTCGGCGGAGATCCAAGCACGGTGGGGTGTCGCCGACAAAGCCGGGAAGGAGAACGACGGCGTCTGGCCAGCATGTGAGAAGTAGTACTACTAGTAGTTAGTGTGTGTGTGTCTGTGTCTGAGTACGAGCATGTACCAATACTACTAGTTACTACTATAGTTTTTAGAGCAAATTACCAGTACATTAGCCTAGACTAAAGCAAAAATTCCAATCCTAAGCATCAAATGGCATCTCTTTCTCTATAGGAATTGATATGCATGTCATCTCACTTCCTATGATTTCCATATTCCTATCCTATGAACGAAAGGTGGCCTCTATTGGAGTAACTACTGTAGCTAGCAGTACTGCCGGTATAGTAGTTTTCTTCAAGAAGCAGAATTCAACAAAGTCATGATGGTTCCTTCGTCCGAGAAACTTCAAAGTGGGAAGTGGACCTATGATTTGACGGCTCATTAGTCATTGTTACTGCGGCGCGATGACCTGGGTGACTCTCCCTTGGAGTTCTGCGTGCATGGCAAGTGGACCAAGATGGTCGACGTCCCACATGTTGGCGAACGGAAGTATTCTTTCCGATATCGAGGAGCAAGGAAACCGCGTGGTATAGTATCACTACTGATTGGTTCGCAAAAAATAGTGTCACTGCTGATTTACAATTATTTTTTATTTCTGATGAATGCTACCGTTTCAACTCTTATGACGAAGGGTGTCAAACACGGCCGATTTATAATTATTGGTTCGCAAAAAAATAGTGTCACTGCCGATTTATAATTATTTTTTATTTCTGATGAATGCTAGCATTTCAACTCTTACGACGAAGGGTGTCAAACATGGCACATGCTGGATGTCCCACACGTCAGCCAAAGGAGTGGGACATGAATAGCATGGTAGAGCCCAGCGTAAAAAACAGCATGGTAGAGCGTCTCCACTTCTTCCACTTCTGGGTCGGAGACCACACGTAGTAGTACTTAGTGGTATGAACGATACAAAGTGCGACCTGGAGAGAAAGACACGTCTAGTTGGAAGGTCTCGGGGCATACATGTAAACAACTATAAAAGTTAATATGTGCCTCCAACTAATATAGTAGTAGTAGAGTACTTAGGCACGTACTCCATAACATCACCGTGCATTGCACGTACAACATTTAGTGGTAGTACGTAGTAAGAGACAAATGCCGCCCAAGAGTTCCCTTCTCGACCTACTTTTGGGTGTTTGGTAGAGTGTATGGAGGGTGCATGAGTCCACACTAGTTTAGGACAAATACACTAGAAGCATGCATGAAGAGAGCATGCATGAAGAGGGGTGTTGAGTTGAGCATGCATGAAGAGGGAACAACTATTCTGAGACGAGAACGCAACCAAACACACCCTATATGCCACGCATGTTCATACCATTTGTGCCTTTCTACTTCACTTACTGCGCTACATTACTCAGGTTCGTACGTCCACTCCTGGGTACATGTCCGTCTCGTAGTTCCAGTCCCACGTGTTCTTCATATAGATGGAACGATCCTTGCATAACACGTGCACCTTGATGCTAGATGTCTCGCGTGTTGGCAAAAGGATGAACAAAGCTCACGTAAAAAAATAGAGTGGAAGAACATAGATTCCGGACGACCGAGAAGGAGCAAGGAACCTCGTGGTGGAGCGTCTGCACTCATAATATTTAATATTATTCAGCGATATAAAATTAACCAATCATCTCCACAGTGGACTGGAAGAGTACGAAACACGGCAGCCCAGTGTAGTTACATCATACTAGTACATGGCTAACCCACGCTATCACCATATTTCTTGGCTTCCGTGCGACACCTATCTCTAGTAATCCAGCAGCCTGTATCGCTTCTCCCTCCTCGTCTCTATCAAAGTGCGGCGGGCTGGCGTTTCTGCCGTCTATTGAGGTCGGTTAACTATCACATGTTAGCGACATGCCAAGAGCATTCTAAAAAAATTCCTTTCACGTTCCGTTTTCAAAAAGAAAAAAATCCTTTCACGTACGAATTTGCCTGTATGCTTTGAGCAACTTGCATGTCCTATACTGCTCCTGTTTGATACTCTAACTTAGCTAGAGGTTAGACTAACTCATGACTAACCCTGAACTAACTGTAGCCAAAGAGGTGTTTGGGTGACAGGGTTAGATTGACAATAAATGCACTTCATGGAGAGAGAAAAGTGATTTTTCAGTGGTCCCAATGAGAACTATCTCCAGTTAGCACCTCTTGGGTGGGATAGTTTTTTTGGTGGGTTCGGTGCAACTTGCTCCAATTTAAACCCTCATGCTTGGATACTTTAGGGCTATTTGAGCCCCAACTAGCTCAAACTAACTCTAACCCATGGATCCAAACAGGGCCTATGGCCAGTCTCGACGCGGAGCAGTCGCGTGCACCGGGAAGCGGCGCTCTCTCGGCCGTCGCGCCACTTCAAAGCCGGCGCCAGTGAGAGGTCGCCTCCGCTCTGGCCGGGCATTAATGCGGCACTGACGCTCCAGGGCGACGCTGACCGTTTCACGCGGGAAGCGCGCGCTGGCAAGGGAGTATAGGTTTTGAACCGTTTCAGGTGTAGTACTGGTAGTTTGCAAAACTACTCAATTATTGCACTCAGTTTCCTAAGAAATTGTGGTAAAAAACGTTACTCCACAGCCCGCTTCCCTTCTCCTTCCTCTTCCACCGCCCGCGCACGTCCGCGGGAAGCGACCGGTCAACCCTTATATAGGAGTGCTAGCACAAAAAGATGCATGCATGACCACTAAAATTTCCATATTAAAGCGCCGCTCCGGCGGGAGTATGGCGTATGTTGTTACCTTCGGCCGGCCCATGGCTACCGGGCGACGGTGACCAGAGAAGAGGCGGCGGGAGGGGAATGAATGCAGCTACTGTTTGGGTTCGCCTTCCGGCTTAAATAAATGCGCAGCATCACGTGTACCCGCGGGTGCACAAATTGTAACATACGTGTCTGCTTAAGTGGGCGTCACGTAACTGGTGTGTGTGTGAGAGAGATTCTGAGAGACAGAGTGCGTGTGTGCGACTCTACTCTTCGGACATGTACTCAACCTTTTGCATCGGGATATAAGTATAATGGTATTTACTTTAGCTAGTGATTTACGTGGCCATGTTAACGTGGTTGTGTCAAAAAAATGTCACTTCCTGCTCGTGATTTGCGTTATATAATTACAAGCAAGATTCTCGTGCATTGCAGGGAACATCAATATGCATTTTTTTGCAAAACACCTGTTGTGATTGACCCATGCAGGAGTAATCCCATGTGTAAAAACTAATGATATCTCGAGAATTTTATCGGAAAACTGGTATCTCAAGAATGTCATCGAAAAATGAAAGATGAGAGATAAGGCGAGGAGGAGTGGAGCGTGGTGGTGACTGGTGGTCGGAATGGGCGGAGGCATGGGGATGGACGGCGCCGGCAGGCGGCAGCGGCCACCATGCATGCTAGATTGTTCCAGAGACTTATTCCATTTTTAATTGCTGATAAATAAGGTTGCGGGAGATAATGATGTGGAGAGAGGTGCGGGTATCTTTTGTAAAATTATCATAGTTTCCTCTCTATCCTCAGATATAGATCATACGGTCTGTATTACAAGATGGCAGGCACACCATCACAGCCAACTCGTTTTTTTATAAGGGTACAGATGATAAGTTTGCTGACTACTAAAGTAAAGTGGAATTTGTCCATGTTATGCAAGTAAATAATGGTGATTGTTTATCATACGAGTAAGATTGGATGAAGGGTGGTAGGAACAAATGCTCCGCCTAGAGCATGTGTGTGTGAGATGGAGTCTTAGTGTGTGTGTGTGTGAGAGAGAGAGAGAGGAGAGAGAGAGAGAGATGGAGTCTCAGTTTGTGTGTGTGTGAGAGAGAGAGAGATGGAGTCTTAGTGTGTGTGGGGGGGTGCGTGCATGCGTGCGTGCGTGCGTGTGTGTGTGTGAGAGAGAGAGAGATGGAGTCTTAGTGTGTGTGTGTGTGTGCGTGTGTGTGTGTGTGTCGCGGGGTCCTCTATGGCGGATGTAATTTAAGTGTGCATGGCTTCATCATAGAGAGGTGATGTGTATGGCAAAGGCCACCAACGATGGGGTGCGAGAGAGAAAATGCCCGTAGAGAGGGAAGAGAAGGTGTGTGCGCGTGAGAGAAGTCGACATCGAGAGAACGTGTTTGTTCGAGAGACACCGAGGAAGACTACTATATATCGATGGTGCATGTAGGCGGGAATTAAACAAAGGGATGGTCTTATTGGTTTCGGGGATATAGGGGAAGAGTGAGAGGCGGGGGGGAGCTAGAAGGAGATTGTTAATGTGAGTGTGTGTTTTACCCATCCAGGCGGAACTTATGTGCACAAAAGAGGAGAACGATTCGATGTGGCGTTAGGATTGAGGGTAATTAACTACGTATGGAGGCATAGACCTTGAACGTGCATGTGCGAGAGGTATACATGTATACGTGGGATGTGTGTGTGTGCGCGCGCGCATGATCGAGATAAAAGAAAGAAGACATAAGTCATAAGATCAACGACATGGGAGAGACGGATCGGTATGACAATATGCATGCATGTGAGAATGCAGGGAAGAAGGCCCGACAATTGAGCATGTGTTTTTGTCTTTAAGAGATAGTGGCGTGGGCTGGAGCATGCATCTATGGCGAGCAGAGGGAGTGAGGCGCAACGATTGTGCAAAAGAGACCAACCTATAAATGCATATGTATGGAGAGACATATATAGTGTGGGTGATAGGAAGCAAGACTCCGTGCGAGAAAGAAATGTTGACGGAGAAACTACAGATAGATACAGAGATGGAGATGCTAGCTAGAGGGACATCCGCTAGTTTGGGTGTTGGAGATGACCGTCGGGTGGTTCAAAGGGTGAAGTTATATATGTGTGTGAGAGGGCACTTGACTGCATGTAGAGAGAAACATATGTAGTGTGCGTGATAGGAATCAAGAGTGAGGGCGAGAAAGAAGGTTGATGGAGAAACAGATAAATAGAAAGATAAAGATGCTAGCTAGTGTGCGTTAGAGATAGGAGTCGAGTGGATCAGAAGGCTGGGTTATGTGTGTGGGTGTGAGAGAGATAGAGAGAGGGTGCATGTGAGTCACATACAAACAGATATCAGAGAGAAATGAGATCCAGAGAGACGGAGTTTTGTGTCTGCGAGAGAGAAAGATATTTCACAACGAGAGTGATAGCTAGAGAGACATACGAGGGAACGCAAGATATCTCTAGGGAGAGAGGGTGTGTGTGAGCGACATACAAGAGAACAATGGAGAAATATGAGACCCTGGGAGACAGAGTTTGTGTTTGTGTGTGAGAAAGAGATATTGAAGAGGAAGAGTCGTAGGTTCTCATATCTAAGGAGCGAAAGACATCTCTGTATGAGGGGTGTGCGAGTGGCACACATGGGAATAGTAGAGAGAAATGAGACCCCGGGAGACAAAGTTTTGTGTTTGTGTGAGAGAAAGAGATTCCACATGGAGAATCATAGTTAGAGACACATAGCAGGGAGCGAGATATACTTAGAGAGAGATAGAGTGATGAAGGTCGAGGGAGAGAGTACCGTCAGTGTGTTACGAAGATAAAAGATCATTGTCGACATACAGGTAGCACGAGAGATACCTGAGAGACGATGAACGCGTATAGGTCCAGAGAGATAGTCCTATATAAGCATGAGTGATAGCTATATGAGACGAATATCTGGATTAAAGGGGATTCAAATATTTAAACTGGAGATCACGACATCGATAATATCATAACGCAAATTGGTGTATCAAACATGCATATTCATTTGAATTTGGGCACACGTGTAATGTTATATAGTTTATCAATATTGGTGATCCATAGATTCTTCAATTACAAACAATGCATGGTTTATATGCAATTAATGTCTAAACGGGATTACACTATATGTTGCGTGTGTGAAACACATTATACATGTTTGAGAAGTAAAAAAACCCGCATGAAACACACATTAATTGGAGACAGTTAGCGAGGAATGCATACATTGGATTTCAACATAAAGTGGTTTCAAATATTTGAAAATCCAAATTGATGGATACAACCTTATGAATCTGAGATCATGCCATTTGTAAACCATATTTATGTATAAATGGTGTTGTGCTTTTGAAAGTATATATAAAAAATGATGTATATAGAATGTAATTCCAATTGAAAATGGATCCCGCCCGAAAAAAATAGAATACAAACGGGATTCGAATTGAGTTGGCACGGTAAACGTGCACTCTGCAAAATTTGAACGAAGCGGGGAAAGTCGCAGTAACCGCCCGAAACCAAAATCTGCGAGATGGAAATCACTACTGCCTATCCCTGCCACGCAAAGCCTATCTGCTGGATTTCTATAGGTTTCGATAGGGGTAGGTTTGTAATTTCACCCAAACGTGACGTAACCGCCTCTCACCCGGATTCATACACGGTGGGCGCCAAAACACAGTGTGTCCTCGGCCGAAATCGACTCCCTCCCCGATTCATATTCATACACGGTGGGCGCCAAAAACAAACTCTCGTCGGCAAATATTCGGTGTATGCGAGATTACCGTCCTATCCCCAACCGACTAATGTTGCTGTGATGTAGTAGAAATTTGAAACGGGGGCTAAGTTTGTAAATTTCCTCGCATTTGAGACAAGCGCGCCCTGAATACATGGTTCCCCCTTCCTCTCTACCTCCCTTTTCCCCATTCGTACTCCGTGGGCGCCAAAACACCCTCTCCACCCCACCCTCCTCCGTCCGCCGCCGTCCGCCACCCCATCCACCGCCGTCCTCCTCCACCATGCCGGAGCTGATACCCCGACGCCGCCGTCCATTACAAGAGATCGACCTCTCTCATCCACGGCTTCGGACCGGGATCCTTGCATCCCGTCCTCTCGCTTCATCCCCGCCGTCGTCCACCTTGCCGGCGCCGCTCCTACGACCGTCTCGTCCACCGCGCCCCGCCGCCACCGTCTACCCTCCTAGATCTGCTTCCACGCCGCCGACAGCCATCGCTACCGCAGCACCGTCAAATTCTCAGCAGATGCGTACACGGCGCCGCACCAGAGGCGGTACTCTTTCGTATCTGCTCAACTTATTTATCGCAGCAAGAAAATAGATCGCCACTGCTTTACTCTGATTTCTTGTCTTGGTTGCGAAGTTGCCTTTGTCCGGTTTGCACCTTCAGATCCGCCATGGCACGCTCAACACTATACTCCCAATGCTTATGGTTTTCCCCTTTTATATTCCACACTAGTTAAATCACAGTAGACTAAATTTCAAAATTGGGTCAGTCGATTTTTCAGAGCTCGCCGGAGTTCGCCGGTGCGATCGAAGGGGCTCGGGTGGTTGTGGGGCCTCGCCGAACGAAGAAAACTCGACGCGGGTGGGGGTTGGGGCGGGGTGGGGTGGGGGTGGCGGAGGAACACAGGCGGTGGGGGCCGGTGGTCCGGCCGGCGGCCCGTGCGGTGTTCTGTATGGGAAGAATCAGAGACGAGGAAGAAGAAGGGTTAGGAGACGTAGGATCTTCATCCAACCGCCTGAAATGGTCGAGAGACAGCTGGGAGTTGCATTCTTAATGCGCTCTGGTTCATCATGTGTGGGCACTGCGCAACCAACATTTTATTATCCAAAATCTGCTTGCTCTTCTTTACCATGTTCCTCTTCCGTTCTTCTTTAATATGTACTCTCTCCGTTCCTAAATACAAGTCTTTGTATAGATTCCACCATGGACTACATATGGAGCAAAATGAGTGAATCTACACTCTAAAATGTATCTGGATACATCTGTATGTGATCCATAGTGGAAATCTCTACCAAGACTTATATTTTGGAACGGAGGGAGTATGATAGTAGTACAGTATGTTCCTTGTACTGAAGATGAGCAGGGACATTTGCAGTGTAGAGGTCTATACGGTCGGTTGTGATGGACACTTTGAGCCTCTTTGATTCGTAGGATCTTGTAAACATAGGAATAGGATTTGTAGTGGCCTGCCCACTTGAATCCTATAAGAATAGCAAGGAAATGCGGGGAGCTGTGTCGCCTTTGAGAGTTACACTGATATTAACAGTACCGCACCTTCACTTGAAGAGAGCTGGTATCCGAAGCCTTTCTAGCCGTACCGGCAATACTAGCACATATATTCCAGCAAGTTCCACTTTGCTGATTTTACTCTGATGCTTAAGGTTTTCCCGTTATATCTACACTATGATCTGTGTAGCTGCTTTGTGTCGCACTAGCAGCAGTCCACTCTTGAAGCTAAACACTGCAATGACTTACAAAATTGGCACCAAGGCATTGAGTGCCATTCTGGATGCAATGAAACTCATACGCTCCCCACCTGTTGATTCTTGTTCAGAATATGATCCTAATGACTATTCTAACCTCGAGGAGTCAAAGGCAGATGGCCTGTCCTGTTCACCCATCAAGGTGCCTGTTCTAATTTGGCAATGTTTTATTGATTGCGGGTATCTTGCATATGTTGTCTTGCATTTCTTCTACTTTGTTGCACCGCCATCTGCTTAGTTTACTCATCATATATGTCGAGATGCCATGCCCATCCATTATCAATACATATTCCATCTGTCATCATACCATGTTTTTCCACTCAAATGTTGTTCTTGTGCATCAGACATCAAAAAGGAAGAGGGTGATTGCCGAACCTGAAGGAGCACCAGCAAAGTCCTTGAAAAACGTGGTGGTGCCGGAGAAATCAGACAGCACCCCACTTATATTGGCTGTACAACCAGTGACACAAAACGTAGGACCGACTCCAGCAGACTGTACCCATACTTCACTGGCCACACCACTAGCCCCACCACACAGGACCTGCACTCCAGCAAAAGGTATACCGATTTCATTTGCCATAGCACCAGCTGTACCACAGAAAAATCCCACTCCAGCAAAAAGTACAGCAAGTCCACCGGCCGAAGACCTATCCCAACTGCAGAGACGGCCAATTCCTGCAGATTGGAACCCCATTCCATTTATTCCCAGTTTAAAAGACAATGCTTTCAATGTTGTTAGGGACTACGTGCATATATTCCCATCATGGGAAGATTATTGTGAAGACAAACACCATTTTCACATCTTCCTGTCCAACTTACGTGTAAGTGCTATTATTCATGGTTATTATTTTCCTGTTTTCTGCTGATTGAACACATCAATGATTTACATTACATTGTTGTAACTAGGCGAGGGTCAATCTGGATAGTCATGACGAGCAAAGCTTGCTTGTGCTTTTCAAGGAAGCATTGCAGCAGTATCGGTGTTACCTGAGGAAATCACACTTTGATGGCAAGTCTATAAACGAATTTCCGGTGAAGTCTCCTGTGCTAAATTTAGAAGACATTGAATGGAAAAACCTTGTTATGCACTGGTCTCGTTCCCAGGATGAGGTACTGTCTATGAAATCACATGACAATTTGAACTTCTACTTTTCCGCATGTGCCTTACGGATCTTTTTTGCAGGAAATCTGCTCGAAGAAGAATTCCGGTTTGACAAGAACGACAGGATATCGCAAATATGCTGCCCGCTGCTTTGCTCTTGTTAGTACCTGTTGTCCTGTATCACTGTACTTGCATACATACCTGGTTCATTATGTGACAGCAGTATGCATGATAGCTTGCTTATCAATTGTTCGCTCCAAATTATCTGATCTGTATGAATGGTTACATTAGTGTAGAATATATCCAATGCCAATGTTTTTTTAGCTCTGCATTGTTCTTGTAAGTACATGCTGTCCTTTATCAGTGTACTTATAATGACAGGTAGTTGTTCATGTACCATCACTCTGCAGCTTATTTTCCTTTGCCCTCCATTTTCTACACATCAGATCTATATTTACTCTTACCATAAGGTTGGTACTGAAGAAGTTTAGCTGTGCATTGCTCTTGGCTGTACCTTTTGCCTGTATCGCTGCACTTACATTTATAGCTACTTGGTTATGTAGCATCACTCTTCATCTTATCTTAAATATTCTCCATTTTTTCGTATATTATCACATCTATATTTACTCTTAACAAAATGTAGAATAAAGGCAATGCTTTTGAAGAAGATTCTGTGGTAAACTTCTTGAATTGCCCCCCCCATCAGCATGGACAAGGCCTTTATAGAGCCTGTCTTCACCAATAATGTAAGTTTGTCCATCTCAAGCCTTCAAACTTTGTTGTATATATTTGGTTAGGCATGACTGCAACAGCTGTTTATTTTTGGTGTTTGCATCAAATTGCTTGTTTAAAGTTTATTATGTAGTTCATAAACAAAAGTTTGTCCTTTCTCAATTTAAGTTTTCAGTTGTACAACCAAGTTCCTTCTTCATACCATGTAAATTAAACTATACAGAGCAAGTGATCTTCTTTTGCACTGCATGTATGCTTCTGTTCTTCATCCGTAATCCAGTGGTGTGGTGAACCTACCCACTACAGCACAATGTCATATTCTGCAATGTCTTAACTATGAACAATGTCATATCATTCTACTATTATTTAAACCGTCTCTTTATTTGCCAATCTGAAATGGTATAAATTGACAGCACACTAACCATTGATACTTATGAGTTCTTGATCTGTAATCCAGTGGTGTCGTGAAGCTGCCAACTCCTTCACAATGTCATTTCCTGCCATGTCTTGACCTGAACAATACCATATTGTGTTAATGCAATTTTAAACTGTGTCACTTTATTCGTCAGTAAGAAATGTGATGAATTGTCAGCACTGATACTTTTATGTGCAAAACCTGTCATCTGTCTGCTTGTTTATCTTTCAGAGTGAGGAAGATATAAGTGTTGAACAAGCGCAGTCTCATCATCTTGCTCAGCTGCTTGCGCTGCAGCTCCCCAGCAGGGCTAACCTTTCTTGAACTCTATTGAAGTGCTGTCGGTTTTGTATATTATTTTGTCGGCGTGTTTATTTGCACTGGTGGCGATCTTTGATGCCCAGTGTATGTAATCTGCTGTCTGCTTGTGCTTTATTATCATAGTGGCGAACTTTGATGCCCAGTGGATGTAATATGCCGTAATTTCTTTATTGTATAGTCTAGGTTTTTTCTTATTCACGATGCTGCAGTTATTTTACTGTATATATATCCTGTCTTCGCAGTAAACCGGCCAAACCGTAAAATTACGGTACATAATCGGGCCGTCATGCAATCACGATGTAGGTTGGGCCTGAAACGTGCCGAACAGCTCACGGGCCGGCAGCAGCCCGAAATGAACCCCGGCCCATGATTGTGCGAATCAAATCACGGGCTTTTAACAGGCCAAAATTGTCTCGGTCCTTGTTTGGCCCAATCAGATATCGGCTGCGAGCAGGCCGGATGCAAACCGGGCCGTAGTTAGGCCCAACTATATGACGGGCTTTTAACAGGCCGAAATTAATATAGGGCCGAAATGTTAAACGGGCCCTTAACAGGCCAAAACTAATATCAGGCCGAATTACTAAGTGGGCCTTTAGCAAGTGGGCCCAAAAGCATAGTGTCCAGTTGACGGGCCGAATCTGATATGGGCCATAATTGAGCCCAAAGCCTCTTAAAGGGCCGGACCTGATCTGGGCCGTAATTTGGCCCAGAACGTGGTAGGCTTTTAACGGGCCGGATCTCATATGGGCCACTATTAGGCCCGGAGCGTGGCAGGCCATTAATGGACCGGATCAAATATGGGCCGGCATTTGGCCCAAAACATGGCAGCCAGTTAATGGGCCGGCCTACTAGGGTCCTCAAAATCTTGTGGGCCTACAGCTGGGCCGGCCCATTAATGTCGGCGAAATCTCGTGGGCCTTTAGCTGGGCCGGCCCATTATGATCCGCAAGAATCTTGTGGGCCTTTACCTGGGCCGGCCCATTATGGCACACAAAAATCTTGTGGGCCTTTACCTGGGCCGGCCCATTATGGCCCGCAAAATCTTGTGGGCCTTTAGCTGGGCCAGCCCATTATGGTCCGCAAAATCTCGTGGGCCTTTAGCTGGGCCGGCCCATTATGGTCCGCAAAATCTTGTGGGCCTTCAGTTGGGCCGGCCCATTTAAACTTGATGGGCCGGTCCACGTGTCAACATATCATAGGCGCGTCTCGCCCATTGGATGAGTGACACCTGTGCCAACGCGGACCTGACACGTGTCTCCTCCAGCCAATGATGATTTTACACGTGGAAAATCCCCATTGGTCGGGGCTGTTAACGGGTTATCGGATCCAAAACCCGACCCGATAGCTTAACGGTGTTCCGTTACGGTGGATGCCACGTGTCGGTCACCCTTTATGAAAGCACTTCTGTGACGCGCGATTTATCGTCATGGAAGTGGACACTTCCGTGATGATAATTTTGGTAATGTCATGGAACACTTCTACGACAGCACAGGTATGACTATCTTGATTCTGTCATAAAATCCTCATGGATGTACATGCATGACAAAAAACTGCGACCTACTGTGACAAACACGTATCATCACGGAAGTGTATTTTTTTGTAGTGTTAGGGTTCAACCTCATGTCTGTCTCAATGCTTTGTGATCTTGATATGGTTATTGTATTTGGCAAGTATTGTTGTGTTGTGATCATGGAAGCTGACAATTCCAAAGTCTTCGAAGGCTTTAGGAGAGGAGATTTGTATATTGTTGATTTCTCTACAGGACCACAACCTGCTACATGTCTACTTGCAAAAGCTTCAGAAGGTTGGCTATGGCATCGACGACTTGGTCATGCTGGCATGAGGAATATGCACACACTCACGAAGAAGAAGCATGTCATTGGCATTGAAAATATCAAATTCCTCAAGGGTCACTTATGCGGAGCCTGTGAAGCTGGAAAGATGACCAAGGCCAAGCATCCAGCAAAGACTATCATGACTACTACTCCACCATTTGAATTGCTTCACATGGATCTCTTTGGCCCTACTCACTATGCCACATTTACTAATGTTGCATCTTTATATGGCTTTGTCATTGTTGATGATTATTCTCGATATACATGGGTGCATATCATCACTTAAAAAACTGAAGTGCAGGAAGTCTTCAAACGATTTTCTTCGAGGGCTTCAACCAACTTTGCTGTGAAGATCAAGCACATCAGAAGTGATAATGGAACTGAGTTCAAGAACACTAGTCTTGATGACTATCTTGATGAACTTGGTATTACTCATGAGTTATCTCCTACTTATACTATTCAGCAAAATGGTGTCGTGGAGCGCAAGAACAGGACTCTTGTTGAGATGGCCCGCACTATGCTTGATGAGTACAAGACGCATCCTCGCTTTTGGCCTGAGGCAATTGATACTGCATGCCACATCATCAATAGGGTATATCTTCACAAATTCTTCAAGAAGACCAAATATGAACTTCTCACTGACAAGTCTTTGGTACTAAATGCTGGATTAGAGATCCTCACCACAATTCAAAATTTGCACTGAAAGCACATGAAGGTTTTATGCTCGGTTATGGTAAGGACTCGCACACCCACAGAGTCTTCAACAGCTATCACCACAAGGTTGTTGAAACTGTAGATGTGCGGTTCGTTGAGACTAATGGCTTTTAAAGAGAGGACCTATCAAACTCCTCAACGACAACCCGCTCATCCTCGTGTTGCAAATGAAGTGCAACTTGAGAAAATCATCAGCAACATCAACATTCTAGGTCCTCTCACACGCTCAAGAGCTTCACATTTATCTAACTTTTGTGGGCACTTTGCTTTCATCTCTATCACAGAGCCCACTAAGGTAGATGAAGCATTTCTGGAGCCTGAGTGGATTCAAGCTATGCAAGAGGAATTACATCAATTCGAGCTCAACAACGTCTAGGAACTGGTCAAATGTCCAGATCCTCGCAAGCACAATATCATCGGCACAAAGTGGATCTACCGCAACAAGCAAGATGAAAATGGCCTTGTGGTGAGGAATAAGGCGTGGCTTGTAGCTCAAAGCTACACATAAGTTGAAGGAATTGATTTCGATGTAACTTTTGCACCTTTTGCTAGACTTGAAGCTATTCGCATATTACTTGATTATGCTAACCATCATGATACCATCTTATATCAAATGGATGCGAAAAGTGGATTCCTCAATGGTAAGCTTGAGGAAGAAGTATATGTTGCTCAGCCCCCAGGTTTGGAAGATCCAAAGCATCCTGACAAAGTCTTCACACTCAATAAGGCCCTCTATAGCCTCAAGCAGGCCCCACGGGCTTGGTATGATACTTTGAAGGAATTCCTCATGAAGAGGCTTCAAACCCGGTTCACTTGACCCAACTCTTTTCACTAAATCTTATGATGGTGAATTGTTTGTGTGCCAGATTTATGTTGATGATATTATTTTTGGCTGTACTGACCAACGTTACAGTGATGAATTTGCCTATATGATGAGTGAAGAATATCAAATGTCTATGATGGGAGAATTGAAATTCTTCTTAGGTCTTGAGATTCATAAATAGTGCAATGGCATATTCATATCTCAGGAGAAATACCTCAAGGATGTACTGAGGAAATTCGGCATGCAAGATTGCAAAGGAGTCAAAATCCCTATGCCCACAAATGGCCATCTATGCACTGATGAAAATGGTATTGACTTCGATCAAAATGTATACCGCTCCATGATTGGTTCTTTATTGTACTTATGTGCATCTAGGCCAGTTATTATGCTTACTGTTTGCATGTGTGCCCGATTTCAAGCTACACCGAAGGAATCACATCATAAGGTTGTGAAGCATATTCTTCGATATCTAGCTCACACACCAACACTTGGATTATGGTACCCCAAGGGCTCAGCTTTTGATCTCATTGGATATTCAGGCTCTGACTATGTTGGTGACCGTGTGGACCGCAAGTCAACATCTGGCACATGCCATTTCCTCGGACGATCTTTGGTCTATTGGTCCTCGAAGAAACAGAACTGCGTATCACTGTCTACTGCTGAAGCTGAGTACATTGCTGCTAGTTCTTGTTGTGCTCAACTGCTATGGATGAAGCAAACTCTCAAGGACTACGGCGTCAACGTGAATAATATGTCACTCTACTATGACAATGAGAGTGCCATCGATACGTCTCTAACGTATCTATAATTTTTGATTGTTCCATGCTATTATATTATCAACCTTGGATGTTTTATATGCATTTATATGCTATTTTATATGATTTTTTGGACTAACCTATTAACCTAGAGCCCAGTGCCAGTTTCTGTTTTTTCCTTGTTTTAGAGTATCACAGAAAAGGAAAATCAAACGGAGTCCAATTGACCTGAAACTTCACGGAACTTATTTTTGGAAGGATAGCAACCCGGGAGACTTGGAGTCCACGTCAAGGAAGCTTCGAGGAAGCCACGAGGTAGGGGCGTGCGCCCCCCCTGGGCGCGCCCTCCACCCTCATGGGCCCCTCGTGGCTCCCCCGACGTACTTCTTCCGCCTATATATCTCCATATATCCTAAAACGATCAGGGAGCACAATAGATCGGGAGTTCCGCTGCCAGAAGCCTCCGTAGCCACCAAAAACCAATCTAGACCCGTTTTGGCACCCTACCGGAGGGGGGAATCCGTCTACGGTGGCCATCTTCATCATCCCGGTTCTCTCCATGACGAGGAGGGAGTAGTTCTCCCTCGGGGCTGAGGGTATGTACCAGTAGCTATGTGTTTGATCTCTCTCTCTCTCTCTCTCGTGTTCTTGATTTGGCACGATCTTGATGTATCGCGAGCTTTGCTATTATAGTTGGATCTTAAGTTTCTTCTACCCCTCTACTCTCTTGTAATAGATTGAGTTTCCCCTTTGAAGTTATCTTATCGGATTGAGTATTTAAAGATTTGAGAACACTTGATGTATGTCTTACCGTGCATATAAGTGGTGACAATGGGATATCACGTGATTCACTTGATGTATGTTTTGGTGATCAACTTGCGGGTTCCGCCCATGAACCTATGCATAGGGGTTGGCACACGTTTTCGTCGTGATTCTCCAATAGAAACTTTGGGGCACTCCTTGAGGTTCTATGTGTTGGTTGAATAGATGAATCTGAGATTGTGTGATGCATATCGTATAATCATACCCACGGATACTTGAGGTGACATTGGAGTATCTAGGTGACATTAGGGTTTTAGTTGATTTGTGTCCTAAGGTGTTATTCTAGTATGAACTCTAGGGCTGTTTGTGACACTTATAGGAATAGCCCAACAGATTGATTGGAAAGAATGACTTTGAGGTAGTGTCGTACCCTACGATAATCTCTTCGTTTGTTCTCCGCTGTTAGTGACTTTGGAGTGACTCTTTGTTGCATGTTGAGGGCTAGTTATATAATCCAATTATGTTATTATTGTTGAGAGGACTTGCACTAGTGAAAGTATGAACCCTAGGCCTTGTTTCTTAGCATTGCAATACTGTCTGTGCTCACTTTTATCATTAGTTACCTTGCTGTTTTTATAATTTCAGATTACAAAAACCTTTATCTACTATCCATATTGCACTTGTATCACCATCTCTTCGCCGAACTAGTGCACCTATACAATTTACCATTGTATTGGGTGTGTTGGGGACACAAGAGACTCTTTGTTATTTGGTTGCAGGGTTGCTTGAGAGAGACCATCTTCATCCTATGCCTCCCATGGATTGATAAACCTTAGGTCATCCACTTGAGGGAAATTTGCTACTGTCCTACAAACCTCTGCACTTGGAGGCCCAACAATGTCTATAAGAAGAAGGTTGTGTAGTAGACATCAAGTTCTTTTCTGGCTCTGTTGCCGGGGAGGTTAGCGCTTGAAGGTATATCTTTAGATCTTGCAATCAAAACTTTTTGTTTCTTGTTTTAGCACTAGTTTAGTTTATAAAAGAAAACTACAAAAAAATATGGAATTGAGTTTGCCTCATACGCTTCATCTTTTTAATATCTTTCGTGAGTATGATGGAAAGGAAAATTGTGCCAAAGTGTTAGAAGAAGAATGCACTAAAATGTTTGGCACTAAATCTTTGAATGATGAGCATGATTGCAATGTTGTTAGTATGAACTCCTTGAATATCCATAGTACTAACGACGATTGCACTAGTTATGATGAAAATGTCTCATATAAACATGTCAATTTTTGTGGAGTGCATTGGGTTTGCAAGTACACACCAAATAGGGAAGATAGATATTGCAATAGGCATAAGTACTTGGAAACTAAATGGTTGCAAGAAAGGCTAGATGCTTGGCCGTACTTGTGAACTTTGCAATGAACATGATCATTTCAATACCCAATGCAAATTGTTTCATGATCGTATCGTGTCCCAAAATTGTGATGACTTGATTTCCCTTGCACATCATAATGAAATTAGTTTGATCTTGGGTTATGAAGAAATGAAACGTATAACTAAGGATATTCCAAAATTTGCCCTTGATAGAGTTCTTCATTTTGATCTAGAGGAAATTTATATGTATTGTGCAGTGAATTGCATTGAAAATCCTTATATTGCCAATTACATAAAGAAAAGAAAACAAATAGAAGATGAAGAGAATACTAATGAAAGGGAAGAGACTTCCAAATATCCTCCTATTATTTCTTATGATGAATTAGGTAACGAGGAGGAGCCTTCTGTTCAACCAATCTCATCAATAAGGAGCTCCAAAAAGAGGATTGAACCCACACATGATGTGGTGAAGAAGAAGAAAAGAAAAAGGAAGAGAAGTAAAAAGATATCTCTCCCAAATAATGCTGCTCCTATTACTATTGTGCCTCATGAAAATATGATTGTGGAAGATAATGATACTTCTTATGATCTTGAAAATCTTTTTGGCACTTGCTTGGAAGAATTTGATAATTGCTATACTATTGGTGCTATCCATACTATTAATGATGAGAGTGATTATGCTTATAATATGAAAAGGCCCAAGCTTGGGGATGCTATGTTTGATGAAGATGATGTTTTTGAGAATGTATTTTCTGCAATTAATGTTCGTCCCAAGCTTGGGGATGCTACGTTTAATGAAGATGATATTTTTAGTCTCCCAAGCTTTGATATGCAAATTTATAATGATGATAGCATGCCTCCTACTTATGATGATTATTGTGATGATACTTATGCTATAAAAAGTAGTGATTATATTTATAAAACTTGTCATGATTATGGTTACCCCTTTTCTGAACATTACTATTTTAATGTGGAAACAATTATAGTATTCGAGTCTCTTATGATACTCCCACTATTCAGAATGAGAAGAATTTTGCTTATGTGGAGAGTAATAAAAATTCTATGCTTATGCATCATGAAAATAATGCTTTAGGTGCTGGTTATATTGTTGAATTAATTCATGATTCTACTGAAAGTTATTATAAGGGAGGAATATATACTTGTAGGAATTGCAATAATATCAAGTTTCCTCTCTATGTGCTTAAAGTTTTGAAGTTATGCTTGTTTTACCTTCCTATGAAAGTTGATTATTGCTCCCATAAATTGTTTGCTCACAAAATCCCTATGCATAGGAAGTGGGTTAGACTTAAATGTGTTAGTCATATTCTCCATGAAGCTCTCTTTATGTTTCAATTCTTATCTTTTATGTGAGCATCATTGAAATCATCATGCCTAGCTAGGGGCGTCAAACGATAGCGCTTGTTGGGAGGCAACCCAACTTTATTTTTGTTCGTTGCTTTTTGTTCCTGTTTATTAATAAATAATTCATATATCCTCTGTTATGGTTGTGGTTTTATTGTTTTAATTAGTGTTTGTGCCAAGTAGAACCTTTGGGAAGACTTGGGGAAAGTCTTTGCGATCATGCTTTAAAAAACAGAAACTTTAGCGCTCACGAGAATTGCTGTCATTTTTTACTGGGGAGTGCTATTTAGTTAATTATTTTTTCATATGATTAATAGATAAATTCCTCACGTTCAGAAATTTATTTGAGAATTTTATGAGTTGCAGAAGTATATGTTTGATCCAGATTACTACAGACTGTTCTGTTTTTGACAGATTCTATTTTCGATGTGTTCTTTGCTTATTTTGATGAATCTATGAGTAGTATCAGAGTGTATGAACCATAGAGAAGTTGTAATACAGTAGATATTACACCAATATGAATTTAGAATGAGTTCACAGCAGTACCTAAGTGGTGATTTATTTTCTATACTAACGGAGCTTATGAGTTTTCTGTTTAAGTTTGTGTTGGTGAAGTTTTTAAGTTTTGGGTAAAAGATTCAATGGACTATGGAATAAGGAGAGGCAAGAGCCTAAGCTTGGGGATGCCCAAGGCACCCCAAGGTAATATTCAAGGACAACCAAAAGCTCGTTCATCGGTAACTTTACTTGGAGCTATATTTTTATTTACCACATGATATGTGTTTTGCTTGGAGTGTCATTTTATTTTATTTTGTTTTGCTTGATGTTTGAATAAAATACCAAGATATGGAATTATTAAATGTTAGACAGTCTTCACATAGTTGCATAATTATTCGACTACTCATTGATCTTCACTTATATCTTTTGGAGTAGTTTGTCATTTGCTCTAGTGCTTCACTTATATCTTTTAGAGCACAGTGGTGGTTTTATTTTATAGAAATAGATAAACTCTCATGCTTCACTTATATTATTTGAGAGTCCTTTAGAACGGCATGGTAGTTTGCTTTGGTTATGAAACTAGTCCTAATATGATGGGCATCCAAGAGTGATATAATAAAAACATTCATATAGAGTGAATTGAATACTAAGAGAAGTTTGATACTTGATGATTGTTTTGAGATATGGAGATAGTGATATCAAAGTTGTGCTAGTTGAGTAGTTGTGAATTTGAGGAATACTTGTGTTGAAGTTTGCAAGTCCAGTAGCATGCACGTATGGTAAACATTGTGTAACAAATTTGAAACATGAGTTGTTATTTGATTGTCTTCCTTATGAGTGGCGGTCGGTGACGAGCGATGGTCTTTTCCTACCAATCTATCCCCTAGGAGCATGCGCGTAATACTTGGTTTTCGATGACTTGTAGATTTTTGCAATAAGTATGTGAGTTCTTTATGACTAATGTTGAGTCCATGGATTATACGCACTCTTACCCTTCCATCACTGCTAGCCTCTTTGGTACCGTGCATTGCCCCTTCTCACATTAAGAGTTGGTGCAAACTTTGCCGGTGCATCCAAACCCCGTGATACGATACGCTCTGTCACACATAAACCTCCTTATTCTCCTCAAAACAGCCACCATACCATACTATTATGGCATTTCCATAGCCATTCCGAGATATATTGCCATGCAACTTTCCATCGTTCTGTTTATTATGATACGCATCATCATTGTCATATTACTTTGCATGATCATGTAGTTGACATCGTATTTGTGGCAAAGCCACCGTTCATAAATTTTCATACATGTCACTCTTGATTCATCGCAATCCCGGTACACCGCCGGAGGCATTCATATAGAGTCATATCTTGTTCTAGCTTCGAGTTGTAATCTTTGAGTTGTAAATAAATAGAAGTGTGATGATCATCATTCATAGAGCATTGTCCCAAAAAAAGAGAAAGGCCAAAAAAGGGGAAGGCCAAATAAAAAATAATAAATAAATAAAAGGGAAAATTCTACTATCCTTTTTCCACACTTGTGATTCAAAGTAGCACCATGGTCTTTATGATAGAGAGTCTCTTGTTTTGTCACTTTCATATGCTAGTGGAAAATTTTCATTATAGAACTTGGCTTGTATACTCCAACAATGGGCCTCCTCAAGTGCCCTCGGTCTTCGTGAGCAAGCAAGTTGGATGCACACCCACTTAGTTTCTTTTGTTGAGCTTTCATACATTTATAGCTCTCGTACATCCGTTGAATGGCAATCCCTACTCCTTGCATTGACATAAATTGATGGGCATCTCCCTAGCCCATTGATTAGCCGCATCGATGTGAGACTTTCTCCTTTTTGTCTTCTCCATATAACCCCCTCATTATATTCTATTCCACCCATAGTGCTATGTCCATGGCTCGCACTCATATATTGCGTGAAAGTTTATAGGTTTGAGATTACTAAAGTATGAAACAATTGCTTGGCTTGTCATCGGGGTTTTGCATGATGAGAGCATTCTTGTGTGACGAAAATGGAGCATGACAAAACTATTTGATTTTGTAGGGATGAACTTTCTTTGGCCATGTTATTTTGAGAAGACATGATTACTTTGAAGTATTATTATTTTTATGTCAAGATTAAACATTTGTCTTGAATCTTATGGATCTGAATATTTGATGACCCACAAGTATAGGGGATCTATCGTAGTCCTTTCGATAAGTAAGACTGTCGAACCCAACGAGGAGCAGAAGGAAATGATAAGCGGTTTTGAGCAAGGTATTCTTTGCAAGTACTGAAATAAGTGGTAACAAATAGTTTTGTGATGAGATAATTTGTAATGAGCAACAAGTAACAAAAGTAAATAAAGTGCAGCTAGGTGGCCCAATCCTTTTTATAGCAAAGGACAAGACTGGACAAGCTCTTATATAAGGAAAACCGCTCCCGATGACACATGGGAATATCGTCAAGCTAGTTTTCATCACGTTCATATGATTCGCGTTCGATACTTTGATAATTTGACCTGTGGGTGGACCGGTGCTTGGGTGTTGTTCTTACTTGAACAAGCATCCCACTTATGATTAATCTCTCTTGCAAGCATCCACAACTACAACAAAAGTATTAGGGTAAACCTAACCATAGCATGAAACATATGGATCCAAATCAGCCCCTTACAAAGCAACACATAAACTAGGGCTTAAGCTTCTGTCACGCTAGCAACCCATCATCTACTTATTACTTCCCAATGCCTTCCTCTAGGCCCAAATAATGGTGAACTGTTATGTAGTCGACGTTCACATAACACCACTAGAGGCTAGACAACATACATCTTATCAAAATATCGAACGAATACCAAATTCACATGACTACTAATAGCAAGACTTCTCCCTTGTCCTCAGGAACAAACATAACTACTCACAAAGCATATTCATGTTCATAATCAGAGGGGTAATAATATGCATAAAGGATCTGAACATATGATCTTCCACCAATTAAACCAACTAGCATCAACTACAAGGAGTAATTAACACTACTAGCAACCTACTAGCACCAATCCCAGACTTGGAGACAAGAATTAGATAAAAGAGATGAACTAGGGTTTTGAGATGAGAAGGTGCTGATGAATATGTTGATGGAGATTGCCCTCTCACGATGAGAGGAGTGTTGGTGATGACGATGGCGATGATTTCCCCCTCCGGGAGGGAAGTTTCCCCGGCAGAACAGCTCTGCCGGAGCCCTAGATTGGTTCCGCCAAGGTTCCGCCTCGTGGCGGCGGAGTTTCGTCCCGAAAGGTTGCTTGCTATTTTTTTCTCGATGAAAGACTTCATATAGGAGAAGATGATCATCGGAGAGCCACCAGGGGGCCCACGAGGTAGGGGGAGCGCCCTAGGGGGGGCGCGCCCCCCACCCTCGTGGAAAGGGTGTGGGGCCCCTGGTCTTCATCTTTGGCGAAGATTTTTCATTATTTATTATAAGGTATTCCGTGGAGTTTCAGGACTTTTGGAGTTGTACAGAATAGGTCTCTAATATTTGCTCCTTTTCCAGCCTAGAATTCCAGCTGCCGGCATTCTCCCTCCTTATGTAAACCTTGTAAAATAAGAGAGAATAGCCATAAGTATTGTGACATAATGTGAAATAACAGCCCATAATGCAACAAATATCAATATAAAAGCATGATGCAAAATGGACGTATCAACTCCCCCAAGCTTAGACCTCGCTTGTCCTCAAGGGAAAGCCGATAACAATAAATATGTCCCCCACGTTTAGAGGTAGAGGCGTCGATAAAAATAAAATATGGACATGAGGGCATCATGATTATTCTCATAACAACAACATACATAGATATTTTCATATGATTACTTATGTTCGAGTGATGATCTATTCATAATGCAAAAGTATTAATCAGAAACCTTATTGGGAACCAACAAACTATAACCTCAGTCATTGAAGCAATTGCAATTTATCATAACATCAGAAAGAGTCTATGTCAGAGCTAAAAAGCAAGTCCACATACTCAACTATCATCTAGTCCTTCATAATTGCTAACACTCGCGCAATACTTGTGGTTACGGAGTTTTAATCGGACACAGAGAAAGATAGAGGCTTATAGTTTTTCCCCACAACCTTTTACCTCGAGGGTAATGTCAATAATAATAACTCATGCCCCCTACATCCAATTAGATATATCTATGAGGATCTTTCCAACACACTGGGCTCGCCAAAGGATAAATGAAAAAGGGAGAGGTGAAGATCACCATGACACTTGCATAAGGTAGAAGATAATAATAAAAGATAGGCCCTTCACAGAGGGAAGCAGAGGTTGTCGTGCGCTTTTATGGTTGGATGCACAAAATTTTAATGCGAAAGAACATCACTTTATATTGCCCCTTGTGATATGAACCTTTATTATGCAGTCCGTCGCTTTTATTACTTCCACATCACAAGATCATATAAAGGTTATTTCTCCCATACTAATCATACATATTTAGAGCAATTTTTGTTGCTTTGCACCGATGACAACTTACTTGAAGGATCTTACTCAATCCATAGGTACATATGGTGGACTCTCATGCCAAAACTGGTTTAAGGGTATTTGGAAGCACAAGTAGTATCTCTACTTGGTGCTGAGAATTTGGCTAGCATGAGGGGGAAAGGCAAGATCAACATGTTGGATGATCCATGACAACATACTTTATCTCAGATATAAGAAAACATAACCCATTACGTTGTCTTCCTTGTCCAACATCAACTCTTTAGCATGTCATATTTTGATGAGTGCTCCCAGTCATAAAAGATGTCAATAATAGTATATTTATATGTGAAACCTCTCTTTCCTTATTACTTCCTATTAATTGCAACGATGACCAAAGCTATGTCTGCCAACTCCCAACAACTTTTAATCATCACACTCTTTCTATGTGAAGTCATTACTATCAATAAGATCAATATGAACTTTTCTTTCTTTTTATTCTTTTTCTCTTTTGTTTTATTCACCCAAGATCATAGCAAGAAAATCAAGCCTGTGACTCAACACTAATCTTTATTATATAGCTCACGGACTCGATTACATAGAGAAATCATAAAGCAAAACTCAAAACTAGATCATGCCATAAACTTTATTCTACTAGATCAAAATACTACTAATAGGATCAACCTAAGGAAAACGGTAAAGATAGAAGTTGTGATTGTGATACGATACCGGGGCACCTCCCCCAAGCTTGGCAGTTGCCAAGGGGAGTGCCCATACACATGTGATTATATCTCCTTGGCTGGTGAAGAAGGTGGAGGTGTTGTTGATGATGCGGGCTTCTCATCCATCTTCCAAGGCATAGGTTCACCACCATAGAAGGATGATCGAGTCTCCGGAATCCTCGAATCTGCAGCCAAACTCATTCTTTTGAATCTATATTCATACTCACAGTTTTGGTTTTGCAGGTCATAGATTTGGGCTTGGAGGTGCTCGATCCTCTCATGTAGCTTGAAGATGGCCTCCTCGGTGTTCTTGGCATCCAGCTTGTAGTTGTTAGTGAACTCCGCGAGCATCGTGTGGCTAGCGTTGATTCCATGCTCCACCATCCCCTGGCACTTGAAAACTTGTTGCTCCATTGCTTCGAGCCTCGTCTCCACGCTTCCGGTTCCCTTTGGTCCCTCAGCATCGCGGATGTGCAGCAACCCATCACGCATCTCAATGGTTTGAGGGTGTCGCAGCACCTCCGCGATGTAAGGGTTGATGACCTTCTCGAAGAACTTGTCCTTAGAAGCACTTGGGGATGTCATGATAATCTAGATTTGTCAGAAAAACAGCTTGAAACAAAAACAGAGAATATTTGTGTGATACAGGAGTCAAAACCTTCAGGAGAATATATAGTGAATTTTTACCGACCAAAATACGTATCGTGCAAGAAAACGGAGTCCGGAAGGCACACGAGGCGCTCACGAGGTAGGGGGCGCGCCTAGGGGGTAGGGCGCGCCCTCCACCCTCGTGGGGCCCTTGTGTCCTTCTCGGACTGCTACTTAATTTTCTATTTTTCTAAATATTCCAAAACGGAGAAATATTGCCTTAAAAATTGTTTTGGAGTCGGTTTACTTATCGTACCACATACCTATTCCTTTTCGGAGTCTGAAACATTCTGGAAAGTGTCCCTTATGTATTCCTCCGGGGTGAAGGTTTCAATAATATTGGTTTCAACATTTATGGGATTACCTGAGATATAATGTTTAATTCTCTAACCGTTTACCACCTTCGAAGTTGTTGATTTTTATGGCACCAGAATGATAGACCTCCTCGATAACATAGGGGCCTTCCCATTTAGAGAGAAGTTTCCCTGCAAAAAATCTTAAACAAGAGTTGTATAGCAATACATAATCACCTACATTAAACTCACGCTTTTGTATCCTTTTGTCATGCCATCTTTTAACCTTTTCTTTAAACAACTTGGCATTTTCATAAGCTTGGGTTCTCCATTCATCAAGTGATCTAATATCAAATAACCTCTTTTCACCGGCAAGTTTGAAATCATAGTTGAACTCTTTAATAGCCCAATATGCCTTATGTTCTAGTTCGAGAGGTAAGTGACATGCTTTTCCATATACCATTTTATATGGAGACATACCCATTGGATTTTTATATGCAGTTCTATAGGCCCATAATGCATCATCAAGTTTCTTGGACCAATTCTTTCTAGACCTATTGACAGTCTTTTACAAAATTAATTTGAGTTCCCTATTACTCAATTCTACTTGACCACTAGACTGTGGGTGATACTGAGATGCAATCTATGATTGACGTCATATTTAGCAAGCATTTTACGGAAAGCACCATGAATAAAATTTGAACCACCATCAGTCATTAAATATCTAGGGACTCCAAACCTAAGAAAAATAACTTCTTTAAGCATTTTAATAGAAGTGTTATGATCAGCACTACTAGTTGGAATAGCTTCTACCCACTTAGTAACGTAATCAACAACAGCTAAAATATGTGTATATCCACTAGAGGCAGGAAATGGTCCCATATAATCAAAGCCCCAAACATCAAACAGTTCAATAACAAGTGAATAATTCATAGGCATTTCTCGATGTCTACTAATATTACCAATTCTTTGACATTCATCACAAGATAGGACAAACTTACGGGCATCCTTGAAGAGAGTAGGCCAATAAAAACCGGATTGCAATACCTTATGTGCAGTTCTATCTCCCGCATGGTGTCCCCCATAAGTTTCGGAGTGGCACTTGCGTAGGATCGGTTCCTGTTCATGCTCAGGTACACAACGTCTAATAACACCATCTACTCCTTCTTTATAAAGATGTGGGTCATCCCAAAAGTAATGTCTCAAATCATAGAAGAACTTTTTCTTTTGTTGGTATGTGAAGCTAGGTGGTATAAATTTAGCAACTATGTAATTAGCATAATCAGCATACCAAGGGGTACTACGAGAAGTACTTATGACATTTAATTGTTCATCAGGAAAGCTATCATCAATAGGTAGTTGGTCATCAAGAACATTCTCTAACCTAGATAAGTTGTCTACAACGGGGTTCTTAGCTCCTTTTCTATCAACAATATGCAAATCAAATTCTTGTAGCAAGAGAACCCATCTAATAAGTCTAGGTTTAGCATCTTTCTTCTCCATAAGATATTTAATAGTAGCATGATTAGTGTGGATAGTTACTTTAGAATCAACAATATAAGTTCTGAACTTATCACAAGCAAATACAACTGCTAAAAGTTCTTCTTCAGTAGTAGCATAATTTCTTTGAGCATTGTCAGAGTCTTACTAGCATAATGGATAACATTTAATTTCTTATCAACTCTTTGCCCTAGAACAACACCTACAGCATAATCGCTAGCATCACACATAATTTCAAAGGGTAAATTCCAATCAGGTCGCTGAACAACAGGTGCAGAGACTAATGCTTCCTTAAGTATTTCAAATACTTCTACACAATCATCATCAAAGACAAATGGTATATCTTTTTGTAATAAATTAGTCAGAGGCCGAGAAATTTTTGAGAAGTCCTTAATGAACCTCCTATAAAATCCGGCGTGACCAAGGAAACTTCTTATACCTTTGATGTCCTTGGGACATGGCATCTTTTCAATAGCATCAACCTTGGCTTTATCAACTTCAATACCTCTTTCACAAACTTTATGCCACAAGACAATACCTTCCTTAACCATAAAGTGGCACTTTTCCCAATTCAAGACAAGATTAGTTTCTTCACATCTCTGCAAAACTCGATCAAGATTGCTCAAGCAATCATCAAAAGAAGATCCATAGACGGAAAAGTTGTCCATGAAAACCTCACAAATCTTTTCACAAAAGTCAGAGAATATTGCCATCATGCATCTTTGAAAGGTAGCAGGTGCATTACATAAACCAAAAGGCATACGTCTATAAGCAAAAGTACCAAAAGGGCATGTAAAAGTAGTCTTTGATTGATCTTTAGCCGACACAGGTATTTGAGAGAAACCAGAATAACCATCTAGTAAGTAGTAGTGTGTATGTTTGCATAATATTTCTAGCATTTGATCAATAAAAGGTAAGGGGTAATGAGCTTTCTTAGTAGCCTTATTTAATTTGCGGAAATAAATTACCATCCTATAACCTGTAATAATTCTTTATGGAATCAATTCATCTTTATCATTAGGAACAACAGTAATACCTCCCTTCTTAGGGACACAATGAACAGGACTTACCCACTGACTATCAGCAACAGGATAAATTATACCTGCCTCCAGAAGCTTTAGTATTTCTTTTCTTACCACTTCTTTCATTTTAGGATTCATACGTCATTGAGGATCACGAACTGGTTTGGCATCTGCTTCCAAATTTATTTTATGTTGACATAGAGTGGGACTAATGCCCTTAAGATCATCAAGAGTATATCCAATAGCATCACGGTGCTTCTTCAGAGTTTTCAATAATATTTCTTCTTCATGCTCTGAAAGGTTAGCACTAATAATAATAGGATATATCTTCTTTCCATCAAGATAAGCATATTTAAGATTATCAGGCAATGGTTTAAGCTCAAACACGGGATCACCCTTAGGTGGAGGGGCCCCCCTAGGATTTCAACAGGCAAATTGTGTTTTAGAATAGGTTCATGTTTAAACAATACTTCATCTATTTCCCTTCTTTCAGTCATAAACATATCATTCTCATGGTCTAGCAAATATTGTTCTAAAGGATCACTAGGAGGTACGGCAATAGAAGCAAGACAAATAATTTCATCCTTACTAGGCAATTCTTCTTCATGGTATTGTTTACTAAATTTAGAGAAATTAAATTCATGAGTCATATCATCCAAGCCAATAGTAACAACATCCCTTGTGCAATATATGGTAGCATTAACAGTATTTAAGAAGGGTCTACCAAATATAACGGGACAAAATCTATCTGGTGGGGAACCAAGAACAAGAAAATCAGCAGGATATTTAGTTTTCCCACACAAGACTTCAACATCTCTAACAATTCCCATTGGTGAAATAGCATCTCTATTAGCAAGTTTAAGAGTAACATCAATTTCTTCTAACTCAATAGGTGCAATGTCATGCATAATTTCTTTGTATAAGTCAATAGGTATTGCACTAGCACTAGCACCCATATCACATAAGCCATGATAACAATGATCTCCTATTTTAACAGAAATAACAGGCACGCCTACCACAGGTCTATGTTTATCCTTAGCACAAGGTTTAGCAATTCTAGCAGTTTCACCGCAGAACTGAATAACACGCCCATCAATATTATCAGACAAGAGCTCTTTAACAATAGAAATATTAGGTTCCACTTTAACTTGCTCAGGAGGTGTATATGTTTTAATATTTCTTTTACGAACCACGGTTGAAGCTTTAGCGTGATCCTTTATCCTAACAGGGAAAGGTGGCTTCTCAACATAACAAGTAGGAACAATAGGATCATTATAAGTGACAGTCTTTTCTTCAACTTTAATAGGTGCAGCTACTTTTACTTCTATGGGAGGATGATATTTAAACCACTTCTCCTTAGGGAGATCAACATAAGTAGCAAAAGATTCACAGAAAGAAGCTACTATCTAAGAATCAAGTCCATATTTAGTGCTAAACTTACGGAAAATATCAGTATCCATAAAAGATTTAACACAATCAAACTTAGGTGTCATACCTGACTCCTTACCATTGTCGAGGTCCCAATCTTCAGAGTTGCGTTTAATTCTATCCAATAAATCCCATCTAAATCCAATAGTCTTCATCATAAAAGAGCCAGCACAAGAAGTATCGAGCATGGTGCGATTATTTTCAGAAAGCCGAGCATAATTTTTTTGAAGAATTGTTTCTCTTGGGAGCTCATGATTGGGGCATGAATATAATATTGATTTAAGCCTCCCCCAAGATTGAGCGATGCTTTCTCCTTCGCGAGGCCAAAAATTATATATATAATTGCAGTCACGATGAACAAGATGCATAGGGTAATACTTTTGATGAAATTCAATTTCAATCTTCTATAGTTCCATGATCTCGTATCATCACAAATCCTATACCATGTCAATGTGTCTCCCTTCAAAGATAAAGGGAAGACCTTCTTCTTAGCAACATCATCGGGTATACCTGCAAGCTTAAATAATCCACAAACTTCATCCACATATATTAGGTGTTCATCAGGATGCTTTGTTCCATCTCCTGTAAAAGGATTAGCTAGCAGTTTTTCTATCATACTCGAAGGATACTCATAAGGAATTTCATTTTCAATAGGTTCAGTAGGTTGAGGAGCAACTCTTTGCTCTACTGGTCGGGGTGAAGATACCCCGAACAAGCCCCTTAGAGGATTACTTTCCATAGTAACAAGTGACAGTAAATTTCCGCACACTATTTAAATTTTTCCTTACCAAATTCCACCTACCAAAGGCGCCAGAAAAGAGTCTTGATGACCCACAATTATAGGGGATCTATTGTAGTACTTTCTATAAGTAAGAGTGTCGAACCCAACGAGGAGCAGAAGGAAATGATAAGCGGTTTTCAGCAAGGTATTCTCTGCAAGTACTGAAATAAGTGGTAACAGATAGTTTTGTGATGAGATAATTTGTAATGAGCAACAAGTAACAAAAGTAAATAAAGTGCAGCAAGGTGGCCCAATCCTTTTTGTAGCAAAGGACAAGCCTGGACAAACTCTTATATAAGGAAAAGCGCTCCTGAGGACACATGGGAATATTGTCAAGCTAGTTTTCATCATGTTCATATGATTCGCGTTCGGTACTTTGATAATTTGACATGTGGGTGGACCGGTGCTTGGGTGTTGTTCTTACTTGAACAAGCATCCACCTCTATTGCAAGCATCCGCAACAACAACAAAAGTATTAAGGTAAACCTAACCATAGCATGAAACATATGGATCCAAATCAGCCCCTTACGAAGCAACGCATAAACTAGGGTTTAAGCTTCTGTCACTCTAGCAACCCATCATCTACTTATTACTTCCCAATGCCTTCCTCTAGGCCCAAATAATGGTGAAGTGTTATGTAGTCGACGTTCACATAACACCACTAGAGGCTAGACAACATACATCTTATCAAAATATCGAATGAATACCAAATTCACATGACTACTAATAGCAAGACTTCTCCCTTGTCCTCGGGAACAAATGTAACTACTCACAAAGCATATTCATGTTCATAATCAGAGGGGTAATAATCTGCATAAAGGATCTGAACATATGATCTTCCACCAATTAAACCAACTAGCATCAACTACAAGGAGTAATTAACACTACTAGCAACCTACTAGCACCAATCCCGGACTTGGAGACAAGAATTAGATACAAGAGATGAACTAGGGTTTTGAGATGAGATGGTGTTGATGAAGATGTTGATGGAGATTTCCCTCTCACGATGAGAGGAGCGTTGGTGATCACGATGGCGATGATTTCCCCCTCCAGGAGGGAAGTTTCCCCGGTAGAACAGCTCTGCCGGAGCCCTAGATTGGTTCCGCCAAGGTTCTGCCTCGTGGCGGCGGAGTTTCGTCCCGAAAGGTTGCTTGCTATTTTTTTCTCGACGAAAGACTTCATATAGGAGAAGATGGTCATCGGAGAGCCACCAGGGGGCCCACGAGGTAGGGGGGAGCGCCCTAGGGGGGGCGCGCCCCCACCCTCGTGGAAAGGGTGTGGGCCCCCTGGTCTTCATCTTTGGTGAAGATTTTTCATTATTTATTATAAGGTATTCCGTGGAGTTTCAGGACTTTTGGAGTTGTACAGAATAGGTCTCTAATATTTGCTCCTTTACCAGCCTAGAATTCCAGCTGCCGGCATTCTCCTTCCTTATGTAAACCTTGTAAAATAAGAGAGAATAGCCATAAGTATTGTGACATAATGTGAAATAACAGCCCATAATGCAATAAATATCGATATAAACGCATGATTTAAAATGGACGTATCAATATTCTAGCCACAATAAACAGAAATACATGGATAAATATGTTAGGTAGCATTCCACATAAAAAATTCTATTTTTATCATTTACCTACTCGAGGACGAGCAGGAATTAAGCTTGGGGATGTTGATACATCTCCAACGTATCTATAATTTTTGATTGTTCCATGCTATTATATTATCAACCTTGGATGTTTTATATGCATTTATAGGCTATTTTATATGATTTTTGGGACTAACCTATTAACCTAGAGCCCAGTGCCAGTTTCTGTTTTTCCTTGTTTTAGAGTATCGCAGAAAAGGAAAATCAAATAGAGTCCAATTGACCTGAAACTTCACGGAACTTATTTTGGGAAGGAAAGCAACCCGGGAGACTTGGAATCCACGTCAAGGAAGCTTCAAGGAAGCCACAAGGTAGGGGGGTGCACCCACCCACCCCCCCGGGCGCGCCCTCCACCCTCGTGGGCCCCTCGTGGCTCCCTTGACGTACTTCTTCCGCCTATATATCTCCATATATCCTAAAACGACCGGGGAGCACAATAGATCGGGAGTTCCACCGCCAGAAGCCTCTGTAGCCATTGAAAACCAATCTAGACCTGTTCCGGTACCCTGCCGGAGGGGGGGAATCCCTCTCCGGTGGCCATATTCATCATCCCGGTGCTCTCCATGACGAGGAGGGAGTAGTTCTCCCTCGGGGCTGAGGGTATGTACCAGTAGCTATATGTTTGATCTCTCTCTCTCGTGTTCTTGATTTGGCACGATCTTGTGTTCAAGGCTACCCAGGATGTCATTCCTACCGAAGAATCTGCTGAAGAAGTCATTCCAGAACATGAAGAACGTCATGTTGATGCACCTGAGGAAAATGGTGCTGAAGAAAATACTAATCAAACTCCTCAACGACAACCCGCTCATCCTCGTGTTGCAAATGAAGTGCAACTTGAGAAAATCATCAGCGACATCAACATTCTAGGTCCTCTCACATGCTCAAGAGCTTCACATTTATCTAACTTCTGTGGGCACTTTGCTTTTGTCTCTATCACAGAGCCCACTAAGGTAGATGAAGCATTTCTGGAGCCTGAGTGGATTCAAGCTATGCAAGAGGAATTACATAAACTCGAGCTCAACAACGTCTAGGAACTGGTCAAATGTCCAGATCCTCGCAAGCACAATATCATCGGTAGATAGTGGATCTACCGCAACAAGAAAGATAAAAATGGCCTTGTGGTGAGGAATAAGGCACTGCTTGTAGCTCAAGGCTACACATAGGTTGAAGGAATTGATTTCGATGTAACTTTTGCACCTTTTGCTAGACTTGACGCTATTTGCATATTACTTGATTATGCTAACCATCATGATATCATCTTATATCAAATGGATGTGAAAAGTGGATTCCTCAATGGTAAGCTTGAGGAAGAAGTATATGTTGCTTAGCCCCCAGGGTTGGAAGATCCAAAGCATCCTGACAAAGTCTTCAGACTCAATAAGGCCCTCCATGGCCTCAAGCAGGCCCCATGGGCGTGGTATGATACTTTGAAGGAATTCCTCATGAAGAGGCTTCAAACCCGGTTCACTTGACCCAACTCTTTTCACTAAATCTTATGATGGTGAATTGTTTGTGTGCCAGATTTATGTTGATGACATTATTTTTGGCTGTACTGACCAACGTTATAGTGATGAATTTGCCTATATGATGAGTGAAGAATATCAAATGTCTATGATGGGAGAATTGAAATTCTTCTTAGGTCTTCAGATTCATAAACAGTGCAATGGCATATTCATATCTCAGGAGAAATACCTCAAGGATGTACTGCGGAAATTCAGCATGCAAGATTGCAAAGGAGTCAAAATCCCTATGCCCACAAATGGCCATCTATGCACTGATGAAAATGGTATTGACTTTGATCAAAATGTATACCGCTCCATGATTGGTTCTTTCTTGTACTTATGTGCATCTAGGCCAGATATTATGCTTAGTGTTTGCATGTGTGCCCGATTTCAAGCTACACCGAAGGAATCACACCATATGGTTGTGAAGCATATTCTTCGATATCTAGCTCACACACCAACACTTGGATTATGGTACCCGAAGGGCTCATCTTTTGATCTCATTGGATATTCAGACTCTGACTATGCTGGTGACCGTATGGACCACAAGTCAACATCTGGTAAATGCCATTTCCTCGGACGATCTTTGGTCGGTTGGTCCTCGAAGAAACAGAACTGTGTATCACTGTCTACTGCTGAAGCTGAGTACATTGCTGCTGGTTCTTGCTGTGCTCAACTACTATGGATGAAGCAAACTCTCAAGGACTACAACATCAACATGAAGAATGTGCCACTCTACTGTGACAATGAGAGTGCCATTGATACGTCTCCAACGTATCTATAATTTTTGATTGTTCCATGCTATTATATTATCGACCTTGGATGTTTTATATGCATTTATATGCTATTTTATATGATTTTTGGGACTAACCTATTAACCTAGAGCCCAGTGCCAGTTTATGTTTTTTCCTTGTTTTAGAGTATCGCAAAAAAGGAAAATCAAATGGAGTCCAATTGACCTGAAACTTCACGGAACTTATTTTTGGAAGGAAAGTAACCCGGGAGACTTGGAGTCCACGTCAAGGAAGCTTCAAGGAAGCCACGAGGTAGGGGACGCACCCACCCCCCTGGGCGCGCCTTCCACCCTCGCCCCCGATGTACTTCTTCCGCCTATATATCTCCATATACCCTAAAACGATCGGGGGGGCACAATAGATTGGGAGTTCCGCCGCCAGAAGCCTCCGTAGCCACCGAAAACTAATCTAGACCCGTTCCGGCACCCTGCCGAAGGGGGGAATCCCTCTCCGGTGGCCATCTTCATCATCCCGGTTCTCTCCATGACGAGGCGGGAGTAGTTTCCCTCGGGGCTGAGGGTATGTACCAGTAGCTATGTGTTTGATCTCTCTCTCTCTCGTGTTCTTGGTTTGGCACGATCTTGATGTATCGTGAGCTTTGCTATTATAGTTGGATCTTATGTTTCGTCTCCCCCTCTACTCTCTTGTAATAGATTGAGTTTCCCCTTCGAAGTTATCTTATCGGATTGAGTCTTTAAAGATTTGAGAACACTTGATGTATGTCTTACCGTGCGTATCTGTGGTGACAATGGGATATCACGTGATTCACTTGATGTATGTTTTGGTGATCAACTTGCGGGTTCCGCCCATGAACCTATGCATAGGGGTTGCACACGTTTTCGTCATGATTCTCCGGTAGAAACTTTGGGGCACTCTTTGAGGTTCTATGTGTTGGTTGAATAGATGAATCTGAGATTGTGTGATGCATATCGTATAATCATACCCACGGATACTTGAGGTGACATTGGAGTATCTAGGTGACATTAGGGTTTTAGTTGATTTGTGTCTTAAGGTGTTATTCTAGTACGAACTCTAGGGCTGTTTGTGACACTTATAGGAATAGCCCAACGGATTGGTTGGAAAGAATAACTTTGAGGTGGTTTCGTACCCTACCATAATCTCTTCGTTTGTTCTCCGCTATTAGTGACTTTGGTTGTTGCATGTTGAGGGCTAGTTATGTGATCCAATTATGTTATTATTGTTGGGAGGACTTGCACTAGCGAAAGTATGAACCCTAGGCCTTGTTTCTTAGCATTGCAATACCGTTTGTGCTCACTTTTATCATTAGTTACCTTGCTGTTTTTATAATTTCAGATCACAAAAACCTTTATCTACTATCCATATTGCACTTGTATCACCATATCTTCGCCGAACTAGTGCACCTATACAATTTACCATTGTATTGGGTGTGTTGGGGACACAAGAGACTCTTTGTTATTTGGTTGCAGGGTTGCTTGAGAGAGACCATCTTTATCCTATGCCTCCCACGGATTGATAAACCTTAGGTCATCCAATTGAGGGAAATTTGCTACTGTCCTACAAACCTCTGCACTTGGAGGCCCAACAACGTCTACAAGAAGAAGGTTGTGTAGTAGACATCAGCCATCAAGATTGCTCATAACCCTGTTCAGCACTCGAAGACAAAGCAAATTCAGAGTCGTCATCATTTTCTTCGTGATCATGTGTTGAAGGGCCACATCTCTATTGAGCATGTGAAGATTGAAGAACAGCTAGCCGATATCTTCACTAAGCCCTTGGATGAGAAGAGATTTAGCAAGTTGCAGTGTGAGCTAAATATCTTAGAATCTTTGAATGTTCTTTGAAAAGGACACTCATCCTAACACTTATGCAAAATTGATGACTTATATGTGCAACACATGAAGAAACATTTTTCTTCAATCAATGAAGAATAACACTCCAAGTGTGAAGAAATTGACGAAGAATTTGATTCTCAGAACCCTACGACAATTGTACGCGGTGTCTGAAATCATCATTCATATAAGGTGGGTCACGCCACCACCAAAAGTTGAGAATCTTCAATTTGAGTTTTTTCTAAGCTTTGAATTTCCTCAGTTGTTTTTCAACTTATAGTGTCTTCACTCTTTCCGTCATTTATGTCCTCTACAGCAGTCACTTATTGCTATTTCTTCAAGTTGCTTGTTCTGCTAAGTGAATGTGATCGGACCCTTCCCCCTCTATGCTAAACTCAACCCAGTCTATTCACAAATTCTTCATGTGCATTCTATTTGAAACTCGTTCAAAATCTTCACAATGTCCTTGTCAGCTGAAGAAATTGCGAACGGAACTTTAAACTTATCTTATCTGAATTTTCGACCTTTGCCGCTCAAACCGTTACACCTTCCACGATAATACTTATCCGTTTCACCCACGATTGCACATGATCGTCACCTCTCAGTACGTGGGTGACACATGTCACGCGAATGAGAAGGGTCAGGGGCACGTTCGTCCTATTTCCTCGAGCGAGCAGTTTTTCACTTCGGCTATAAATACCCATCTCCCTTCCTCACTTCGTTTTTACTCCGCTTAACCTCACTCCCTCGCTCGATCTCTCAAACCCTAGCGCCGCCGCTACTTCCAACGTCACCGGTGAGGAAGAGCTTCACTACCTCGACCTCGTCGTCGCCGTACTTACGCCGGACACGGATTTCTTCACTCTGCCACCGCCGTAGCTGTCTTCCTCAGCCAAGTTAGGGCGTGGAAGATCTGAACCAATGATCTTCAAATCGACACTTCCCACTTCGTCGTGTTCATCGTCTAGGGTAATTAAAAGTTACTTTTACTACCCTTGTTGATTCAGATGTTTTCTTCAAATCCTCCAAAGGTGTTTATTCTTCAAATCCTCACACACTGGACACCTCACATATCATCTGTTCTTGATCTGTTTCTCTAAGAAACATTTTTGTTCAAGATTCCTCAATTGTGTGGATTTTCAAATCTGTACAACTCTGGAACCTAAGTCAAAGAATGCTTAGTGAAATTCCTCAAGATTCATCTGGTCAAATTCCTCAAACTTGTTCTTATTGCAAAACCTTCTGAGAACGCATATGACCTCTCCAAATTCCTCGCCACTATACTCTGTTCACAGGTACACATGTCCGCTGCTGAATCTCTAGGTTCTCAGCAAGTTAACTCATTTGCAGCGTTCCTCGATGAAAAGTTGCATACCTCTTCAGAGAACTCAATCATTCAAAACCCTCAGCTGAAGAAAATGGCAGATGGCAAGAAACCTCAGAAGGGAGGAAATAAGCTGGAAGTCAACACAGCTTTTGAGATACCATATGACATTTACAAGGATTATTGCACTCCTGATGAGGCCACCCATGGAAAGGAAACTAAGAATGAGCGCAAAGTGCGCATCCAAAGGATAGAGAGGAGATGGGCACGGGAATGGAGGGAATACAGATATGTTACTCCCAAATATATGAAGAAATTCGCTCTTAATCCTCCATGCCCAAGACCTCCATTGGCACCTGGCCAAGAAGCTGATCCCACCAGCCTCAAGCGTGGTGAGGATTATCCTGATGAATGGGCCAAGTGCCAGGCCAAGCTAGCCAGAGTAGCTAAGGAAGCAGTGAGTAAATTTAATGAAGACTCTACTGCTGCTGCCACTGCTGAGGCCTCTACAAGCAAGCCAAAGAAGGCCATGCCAAAGAAGCCTCCTCATAAGCCAAGTGCTTCAACCCCAATGCCCTCACGGCCAAGTTCCTCAGCAATGCCCTCACGGCCAGATTCTTCAAAGCCCTCGCGGCAAATTCCTCAAGCCGCACCAGCTCCTCCAAAGTCCTTCGCTCCTCTGTCAAAATCCTCAGCACCTGCACATCTTGCCTCGTGCCAATGGACAACAGGCATCTCTATTGCCTTAGGAGCTTCTGCTAGTTCTTCAGTTGCACCAAATTCATCAATTGGCCTCTCTCTACTGAAGACAAAGGCCACTGCTGGACGAGGCTCTCGACCAAGTCGTCACAAGAAGCAGGTCACCTTTCAAGTGTCGTCTGATGAAGACGAAGCTGATGATGAAGAACTTGCTAAAATCATCAGGGACATGCAACTCAGGGCCGCTAGAGCCAAAGGCACAAATGTGCCTCTGATTTTGGATCCAAAATTGATCCCTGATTACATTGATCTCTGGCACAAGGACCCCAACACTCCTATGCCTGACTTCGAGTTGACTCCTGGCCAAAGTCATATGTTAACTCACTTCATTCAGGAAGAAAAATGGAAATTTGAAAAGGCCAGGAAATTGAAGAAAGCGCGGTACAAAAAGGAGCGCTTCCTGAAGAAAAATGTTGTCTCTATGACAACTGAAGAACTTGTCACTATTCAATCTGAGATCAAGAAACTTAGTGATGCATTTGACGCATACCGTGCTGATTGGCTGGGAGCCAAGGTCCATTTTGTGAAACTAACTGAGAAGTTCACTTCCAATGTTGCCGCCCCAATGCAACAAGAAAATCCTCAGGCTGAGGCATCTGCTCAGCCTATTGAAGAAAATGCCAGCACCGCTGATGACACTCAGACTGCTGAAGAAAATGCTAGTACCAGGGCTGATGACTGCATTCTAGCCGCTGAAGAAATTGCCAGGGCAACCACTAGTGTTGCGCCTGAAGAAAATGAAGAAGTTGGGGCAACTGCATCAGTTGTGCCTGAAGATCTTGAACCAAATTCCTCTGCTCCTCTTGCGCCTACACCAACTCCGATCCTTCCATCTGCATCAGATGTGAAGAAGACCAAGGCTGCAGAGCATGCAGCTGTGAAGAAAAGGAAGGCATCAACTGCATCAGATTCTTCAGCTCTAAAGAAGATGAAGCCGCTGACCGGCTTGTTTGAAAATCCAATTGATGTTGTTCCTGTCTCATCCATGCCATCAAAGGAAATCAGTCCTTTTGATGAAGAATACATGATCCCAAGCGTATCCGATGAAGACATTCCTTCTGCTGCTTCTTCAGAGCAGTTGGATGAAGAAATTGACGCGGATGCAATCCCTTCAACCCCAATAGTCTCATCGCCCATGCCTCAGTTTACTGCTGAAGAGGCCGGCATTGAAGAAATAAATGAAGAAGAAGATCTGGACATTGGATGCACAACCCCGGGGTTGAACGACAACTTTTGGGAAAGTCAGCACCCCAATTCTCCTCTGTTCACACCCCGCCAACAAATTCCTCAGTCCCCTGTCACTACTGAAGTACAAATGGGAGCTGATGAACCTCGTGCCACTCTGTCTGTACAAGAAGAGATTACAGCCACTAGTGCTGAAGAAAATGTTAATAAAGAATTGAAGACCCAGGCTGCTACTGAAGAAGAACCTGACATTCCTCAGCCTGTGGATCCTGAGATTGTGATTCCTGAGGTGGTGATGCAATTGACCAATACCCCTTAGCCCAAGCCAAAGGATCCTTTCTCGAAGAAGCAGAAATTCAAGGTTGATGCCTTCTTCGGCGAGCATGTATTCTTCATGGACTACAATCCTTATGACTTTGCTCGTCTTAGGAGGAAGCGCTTCTGGACTGCCAGCCAGGCCAATTTCTATTCTTCACTGCTCTTCAACAAGGATAAAGTCTTCTACCATGAGCATATTCCTCACGTGGACATGGAATCAATGCCTTGCTTCTCTCCTGTCCTCAGTGAGCTTCATGACGCAGGCCTCCTCAACTTTTGCTCTGACATTGTTGATTGGAATGAAGAGCTTATTCTTCAGTTCTACGCAACACTGCACATCACAGGCGATCCTGATGATATCAACACTTGGGTATTGGACTGGATGACCGGTAACACTCATTATAAGGCACCGGCCTCTGAATTACTTCACGCCCTGCCCATCAGTCCACCCCTTGAAGGAGCTCGTTGTCTGTTCTAGGAGCCTGAACTCACTACCCATTACATGCAAGTGCTAATGAAGCCCCTGAATCCCGGTCAAGCCCCAAGACCAAATTCCTCGTGAAGAAATTGCTATATGTGCCCAGAACAGTCTATCGCATTCTGACGAGGACAATGAGTCCTATCAAAGGCCACGACTCGTCTAAGGAGGAAATTTTTGGCATCATGAAGAATCTGCTATTCAACATCATACATGGCATTCCTGTCAATTATCATGATTTCTTCATCAGGAATCTGGCTAGTGTTGCACTCTCTCTGTTTGAGTTGAAGCCTTATGCTCCTTGGATTATGAGATTCCTCAGAACAAGGTATTCACTAAACTATAAGGCTGATTTTCAGAATCACCTCAGCTACCTGCCCCCAATTGATGTCCTCAAGCAAACATATTCCTCAGCTAATGAAAAGGGCAAGGCACCTGCTGCCATTGATGAAGGCATTCGTCCATTGGATGGTTAGTTTTGCAAAGTTGCATCTTATACCACCAATGATGACTCTCCCACTCATGATTCTGCTGCACATGCATCCAAGACAAATCCTCAAGCCACAGCTCCCAGGGTGATGACTGACCATGAGCTGCTTCTTAGTCTTCACCAGAAGGTGGATCAAAACCATAAATGGGTTAAGCGTCAGTTTGATTCTCTTCTTCACAACATGACTGCTACACATAATGCAGTGAAGAAAAACCATTACTACCTCCATGAAGTTTTCGGTCACACCTGGGCTATCTTATCACATCTGTATGGTGAAAAAGATTTGAAGCATATGGGTCTCAAGGAGGACTTTGACTGGTCTGCACCTCCAGCAAAGAAATTCAAGAAGGTCAAAGTTCCTTCCTTGGTGGCCAACTCATATTCTTCATCTCGCGACACCGACGAGTATGAAGACTTGGACGACACTGCGGCAGGCCCTATAACAACAAATGACCCCAACAACGCTGGCGCTCCTCCATCAACATGACTTTCTTCAGGGGCGGTAGTCCTCATTTTTTGATCCTCTTGGTCGTTCGATGACAAAGGGGGAGAAATTTGAGTTAGTCTTCAAACGGGTCTACCTATATGGGCAGTTTTTTTTCTAAGTTCCAACTCTCGTTCTTTTGAAGACTTTGCTGGATCGAGTTGTAAACGTAAACTCTATGGTGGTTTGATACTTTTGCTGAGTTTCTTCTGCATGCTTATTCCTCATTAATGTTAATGCACGCATGCTGAATTAAATCAGTCACCTTATTTCATCATGCATTTCAAATTCTTCATATTATATGTTAAATGCGTGTATGAATTACAAGATATATGGGGAGATCTCCATGATTCTACTCTTTAAAATGTGCATTGCTTCAAAAGCAAATTCCTCACTATGCACATCTTCAGGGGGATTTCTTCTATATCTTGCAATAAAAATCCTCAATATTAGTATTTACACTTCATATCTTTATCCCCGTTGAAAACTTAACATATATTGTCATCAATCACCAAAAAGGGGGAGATTGTAAGTGCATCTAGTGCCCCTTAGTGATTTTGGTGTATTGAAGACTTATAGGTTAAGGGACTGATGCGTTTGTGAGTGTATACAGGTCTATAAGTCTATGATGAGTTCGATATTTACAGAGAAAGTCGACCCCTAAAAACAAAGTTCTTTAACTGAAGACTTTGGATTTCTGAAGACTTTGAAAGTGAAGAAATTGGTGTGATCCTGAAGACTTGGTATTCATTTGAGGAATATGAAGCATGAAGACTTTTGTTTTTGTAGTTTCTTTTTCTCTTTCTTGAGTCATAGGAAACATCGTACTGTTAAAAAGGGGGTCGAGGAAATACTAAGGAGAAAATTCCAAGTGATGCTCAACTCAAAATCCTACATCTACCAATCCCTTCGCGTGAAGCCATTGGAAATCTCATACAGCTCGGTCAATTTCTTCAGTGACAGAGACAAAGTTCTTCTGTTCTCTGAGGAATTTGTTCTGACTGAGGAGTTAGGAATTCGCCAGTGCGGATTGCCTACACAGTGAGGAACATGGTAGCCCTGAGGAATTTGTTAGTCAAATTTCCGACCGTTGTTGTGCTACGCTCCAGCTGTCCCAAAATATCCTTCCACCTAACGGTTGTATCGTTGAAGGGAATTTATGTCTTATCATGCCGAGCTGATCCCTAGGCTATAAATAGCCGCCCCCTACAACCACTAGCTGGTTGGCTGCTCCGAGAGAAACTGACACTTGTCATTTGAGAGCATCCCATCCTCCGAGGACTTTGAGTGAAAATCATCAAGTGAGGAAAACCCAAACTCAAACACCTACAAACCCCAAGTGATTGAGCATCACTAAAGAGATTGATCCTGCGTGGATCCGACGCTTGTTACCTTTGAAGATTGTGCATCTTCCAGACGGTTAGGCGTCATGGTCTAGAGCATCCAAGAGGAAATTGTGGATCGTCGAGTGACCTAGTCTGTGAAGGTTTGGAAGTCACCTGAAGACTTAGCACGAGTGATTGGGTGAGGTCTGTGTGACCTTAGCTCAAGGGGAATACAGTGAGGACTAAGTGTCCCGAGCTGTGTGTTCAGGACTGGGTGTCCGGGACTATGTGTCCTCAGGTTTAAATACCTAGCCACCCTAACCAGACGTACAACTATCACAGCTATTGGAACTGGTCTACCAAATCATTGTCTTCACCAAGCTACCTGGTCCCAATTCATCAACCCTTCTATTTCCTCATCTCTTTGTTGTGTGCTTTTTCATATCTGTTTGAAGACTTTGGCTGAAGACTTTCTCTATTTCCTCAGCTCAATTTCTTCAGCATGTTTGTCTTCATTTTGTTTATCCTGTGTTTACGCTTTCTATACTCTGTACTTGTTTTCATTTCATCATGAAGACCATGGTCTTGTTCTGTTATGTTTACTATTGAGTACTTATTCCGCTGCAAGTAGTTCTTCACTGAGGAATTTCCTCACCCGCAAATTTCTTAGTGAAGAATTCATAAAAATCACCTATGCACCCCCCCTCTAATCGATATAACGCACTTTCAGGCACGCCCCCTAGTTTATGGCCCCCTCGAGAGTCCATCGACGTCCCTCTTCATCCTATAAATTCCAAATATTCCCAAACCCTCAGAGCAAGCCACGAAAATACTTTTCTGCCGCCGCAACCTTTTGTTCCCATGAGATCCCATCTTGGGGCCTTTTCCAGCGATCTTCCGAAGGGGGATTAGATCACGGAGGGCATCTACATCAACCCTATTTCCCTTCTGATGAAGCCTGAGTAGTTTACCTCAGACCTATGGGTCCATAGCTAGTAGCTAGATGGCTTCTTCTCTCTCTATGTTCTTCAATACCATGTTCTCCTCGATGTTCTTGGAGTTCTATCCGATGTAACATTCTATTGCGGTGTGTTTGTCGAGATATGATGAACTGTGGATTTATGATCAGATTATCTATGAATATTATTTGAATCTTCTCTGAATTCTTATATGGATGTTTTGATATCTTTGTATTTCCCTTCGAACTGTCGGTTTGGTTTGGCCAACTAGATTGGTATATCTTGCAATGGGAGAGGTGCTTAGTTTTGGGTTCAATCTTGTCGTGTCCTCACCAAGTGACAAAGTAGGGGTAGTGAGGCACGTATTGTATTGTTTCCATCAAGGATAAAAGGATGGGGTTTTCATCATATTTCTTGAGTTTATCCCTCTACATCATGTCATCTTACTAAAGGCGTTACTCTGTTCTTTATGAACTTAATACTCTAGGTGCATGCTAGATAGCGGTCGATGTGTGGAGTAATAGTAGTAGATGCAGAATCGTATCGGTCTACTTGACACGGACGTGATGCCTATATGCATAATCATTCCTTGGATATCGTCATAACTTTGCACTTTTCTATCAATTGCTCGACAGTAATTTGTTCACCCACCATATTGTTTGCCTTCAAAAGAGAAGCGTCTATTGAAACCTATGGCCCCTGGGTCTATTTTCCATCATTATTTTCATATCTATAAACCAAAAAACCCAAAAATACCTTGCTGCAATTTATTTAGTTTTACGTTTTAGTAATCTTTTATACCTATCTCTATCAGATCTCACCTTTGCAATTGACCGTGAAGGGATTGAAAACCCCTTTATAGCGTTGGGTGCAAGTGTTTGATTGTTTGTGTAGGTGCATAGATTGGAGACTTGCTTGTACCTCCTACTCGATAGATACCTTGGTTCACTAATTGAGGGAAATACTTATCTCTACTTTTTTGCATCACCCTTTCCTCTTCAAGGGAAAAACCAACGCAAGCTCATGAAGTACCATCCAGCACGGCGTGGTAGCTACTTCCGAAGGGAGCGACATGGAAGGCCAATACCTCAGACTGATAGTTCTTGGGAGTGCCGAAGACCACATTGAGGGTGATCTTTCCCTTGCATCGTGCTTCCCTACCAGGGATGATCCCTTTGAATGTAATTGACATTTACTGGATGTGAGTTATGTCGAATTGCATTTTTTTCAACGTTCCCTCGTAAATGAGGTTTAAGCTATTGTCGTCGTCCATTAGAACCTTGTGCAGTCAGCATCCGTCCACTATGGGGTCGAGGACCATGGCAGCTAGGCGTCGGCTTAGATCAAACATCGGCTGGTCATGTTGCTCCAACATGATCGATGTGTCTAACCATGCCGCCGAGGGTGCACGAATCAAGGTGCGGACGAGCTCGTGCAAGGCCCATTTTCTTTGGTTTCCTGACTTATAGGTTTGGTAAATCATTAGGACCTTGATAATCCCCAAGTGCAAGGAATCATCGTAGCAATTTACAAAGGTGTGGAAGTGATAAGTATGGAGTGTCAAACCCACAAGGAGTTAAAGGTAAGATCAATATTCTCTCAAGTCCTATCTATAACTAATACGACTCTACATACACCGAACGTTTTCTTCCGACTAGAAATGAGAAATAAAACTATGTTGTGGGTATGAAGAGGGTACCTTTGCATGATATCGGAGAACTAAAATACAAAAGTAGGTGCTATTAATATAAAGTTAGAATATATTACTATATATTATAAATAACGAGTGTGGAATAATGATGGATCGGTGTGCGGAATTTTCCTAGGCAATTGTTAGCAAGATTGGTAATCATTATTGCAATTTCATATGAGGGAGAGGCATAAGCTAACATACTTTCTCTTCTTGGATCATATGCACTTATGGTTGGAACTCTAGCAAGCATATGCAACTACTAAAGATCATTAAGGTAAAACCCAACCATAGCATTAAAGTATCAAGTCCACTTTATCCCATACGCAACAACCTCCTTACTCGGGTTTAAGCTTCTGTCACTCTAGCAACCCACTATAAGCGAATCATGAACGTATTGCAACACCCTACAGTGGGAATCCTTCACGTGTGCATAGCACGGAAGGCACCATAGGACAACACCAAAATAAAACATACAACTCAAACCAATCTAGATCATCAATCAACCCAAAAGAAAAAGGAAATCTACTCAAAACATCATAGGATGGCAACACATCATTGGATCATAATATGTGGCATAAAGCACCATATTCAAGTAGGGGATTACAGCGGGGTGCGAGAGATTGGACCGCCGAACAGAGATGAGGAACGGGATGAAGATGGTGATGTTGATGAAGACGATCACCGCGGCGATGGTTCCCTCGATGGCACTCCGGCGCCACCAAGAGAGAGGGAAGAGGTTCTCCCCCTTCGGCTTCCTCCTCCATGGCCTCACCCCTAGATGGGGATAGGTTCTCCCTCTGGTCCTTGGCCTCCATGGCGATGATGGCCCCCTCTGGGATCCTCCTCCATGGCCTCCGGTGATGATGGCCCCCTCCCGCAGGGTGTCAAAGAGGGCCTAGATTGGTTTTTTGTGGCTATAGAGGCTTATGGCGGCGGAACTCCCGATCTAGGTTTATATCTGAGGTTTTTGTGATTTATAGGAGGTGTTGGCGTCAGGGACAAGTCAAGGGGGACCACGAGGCGACGACAAGGTAGGGGCGCGCCCTAGGGGATGGGGGTGCCCCCACCCTTGTGGTTACCCCAGGACTCCTCTCTGGTATCTTTTCATTCCAGTATTCTTTTATATTTTCCAAAAATAATCTCCGTAAATTTTTAGCCCATTCCGAGAACTTTTACTTCTCCACAAAAAACGACAACACGGTAGTTCTGCTGAAAACAACGTTAGTACGGGTTAGTTCTAATCAAATCATACCAAAACCATATAAGATTGTTATAAACATGGCATGAATACTTCATAAATTATAGATACGCCGGAGACGTATCAGCATCCCCAAGCTTAATTCTTGCTCGTCCTCGAGTAGGTAAATAATAAAAGAAATAATTTATGAAGTGTGAATGATAGCATAGTGTATAAGTTTGATCAATGATAGTTCCAAACACTTTTCTAGCATCATTATATATCATAAACAGTAGCTCATCTCATAAAACTTCTCATGATGAAGTAGCAAGCTATTCACAAGTTAAAGTATAGACCATAAAGTTTCTTGAAAACTAACAAACCATGTTCTTAGTCATCAAATAATTGCAATTCATCTTATTTTCATGAAGGGTCTATGTAAGAGCTTAGATTTAGCAAATTCCACATACTCAACTATCATATAGTCTTCCATGATTGCTAACACTCAAAGCATATTTTTAGAACAAATAGCATCCATCAAACATAGAGAAAGATAGGGGCTTAATGTTTTGCCTCCCAACTTATTTATCATATAGATAATTGTCAACAATAATAATTCATGATCAAATATATTTGAATGGCCATATATGCTTGGATCTTTCCCCACCACATGATGCTTGCCAACTAAAGAATAATTGAGGTTGAAATAGGAAGGGATACTATTGACTCTTGCATAAAAGTAAATACATGACAGTAAAAGATATGCCCTTTGCAGAGGGAAGTAGAGGTTTTCATGCGCTTTTAAATGTTAGATGTGCAAACCCTTAATGCAAAGGAACGTCATATTGTATTGCCCTTTGTGATAGCAACCTTTATTATGCAGTCCGTCGCTTTTATTTCTTTACCGCCACAAGTTCGTACAATGCTTATTTTCCCTTACAATAAAAGATCATACATATTTCGGAGCAATTTTTATTGCTTTTTGCACAGATGACAACTTACTTGAAGGATCTTATTCAATCCATAGGTAGATATGGTGGACACTCATGGCATGAAACTGGGTTTAAGGATTTTGGATACACAAGTAGTATCTCTACTTAGTACAAAATTTTTGGCTAGGAAAAGATCCTAAGCAAGCACCACATGTTAGAGGATCCATAACAATATAACTTATATGCAAATATACCCAAACATAACTCATTACGTTGTCTTCCTTGTCCAACTTAAACTAATTTGCTCAATTTGCAAATAATTAATGGGGATCACAATCATATAAGATGTCCAAGATAGTATATTTCTATGTGAAATCTCTCTTCCTGCAATATTCTTTTATGAATTGTTCAAGTGACCAATGTTGAGTTTGCTAACTTTCAATAAATTTTACCACCTATACTTCTTATAAGTGAAGTCATTACTCCCCATGGGATAAGCATATGAGGCATATATAATTTCAGATTTGTGATATTCAATTCATTCAACCATTTACTCATAGGATATAAGTGAAGCACGGGAGGAAATGAGAAACTACTCCAAAAAGATATAAGTGAAGAACACTGAGTAGTCAAATAATTAACTAGCCATGGGAGGACTCTCTCTCATTCAAGACTTCAGATCCAATGATTTTATTCAAACAGCAAGTAAAATGAAAATACACACCAAGCAAAACACAAATCATGTGACGAATAAAAATATAGCACCGAGTAAGGTATACCGATGGTTTTGAAGACGAAAGAGGGGATGTCTTCCGGGGAATCCCCAAGCTTAGGCGCTTGAGTCTTCCTTGAATATAACCTTGGGGTGCCTTGGGCATCCCCAAGCTTAGGGTATTTCCGCTCCTTATTCTCCTCGTATTGATGTCGCACCCAAAACTTGAAAACTTCAATCACACAAAACTTAACGGAACTTCATGAGATGAATTTGTATGATAAAGAGTAAATCATTCACTTTGGTACTGTCAAAGACAAGATTCATAATTGTTATCACACAATTCCTACTGTACCATATCATTTCTACAATTTATATTGAGCAATATAAGCCATAGAAACTAGAAAACAAGCAAACTCTACATTAAAAACAGAATCTGCCAGAAACAGAACAGTCTGTAATGATCTGAACAACAACCATACTTATGCTACTCCAAAAATTATGAAAAATTAGGACAACCTAGGAAATTTGTATGTCAATCTTGTCTAAAAAATCAGATCAAAAGCAGGCTTCTGTGATTTTTTAAAATTCTTGCAATGAGCGCAAAAGTTTCTGTTTTTCATCAAGATTAAATCAACTATCACCGTAAGCAATCCCAAAGATCTTACTTGGCACTTTATTGGAACAAAATCTATAAAACATGATTACGACAGTAACTTAATCATGTGAATACACAAAAACAGTAAGGATAAATATTGGGTTGTCTCCCAACAAGCGCTTTTCTTTAATGCCTTTTTAGCTAGGCATGATATTATAATGATACTCTTCCAAGCCCAATTCTGATGATAGTCTTATTCATACTGCAAAAGATATAAGTGACGTTCATGGAGCATTCTACAATTAATATAGATTAACCAACATCTAAGCTCAAAATATGTAAGTGAAGCACAGGAAGCATTCTATAAAGTCATACTCAAAAGATTTAAGTGGAGCACAAAGAGCATTCCATAAAGGCATACTCAAAAGATTTAAGTGAACCACAAAGAGCATTCTGCAAATCAATGAAGGGCTATCTCACACTAGCATGGAGCATATAGGAAAATAAAAGAGAAATAAACACAAAAGATGCATATCATGTGAACAAAACAAAAACCGAGGTATACCGATAATTATTGTTGAAGAAGAAAGATGGGATGCCAACCAGGGCATCCCCAAGCTTAGATGCTTGAGTATCCCTGAAATATTTACTTGTAGTGCCTTGGGAATCCCCAATATTGAACTCTTCCCTCTCCTTATTCTTCTCATATCGGCAACTCCTCGTTCTTCGAACACTTCATCCACACAAAACTTAACAAAAACTTTGTGAGATCTGTTAGTATAATAAAGCAAATCACTACCTTTAGGTACTGTTGTAAACTCATTCCAATTTCATATTAGCATTATATCTACTGTGTTCCAACTTCACCATGGTTCATACCCCCAGATACTACCCATAGATTCATCAAAATAAGTGAACAACACATAGAAAACAGAATATGTCAAGAACAGAACAGTCTATAGCAATCTGGAACTTTCGTATACTTATGTAACTTCAAAAATTCTAAAAAAGATTGGGAAAATATATAAAAATTGCCTATCAGTACTATGTAAAAATTTCTAGATTTTATCGTTCTCCAGTAAAAAATGAAAATTCAAATACTATAGCAAGAGTTTCCGTTTTTTCTGCTGCACACACCAAACAAGCAATTTAAACATTCTAAAGCCAAACCTTGGCAAATTATTTTTGTAATACAATGGATATAAAATAGGGGATAATTATTTTTGAGAAACTTCCATGAAAAATTCTACATTGTTTCCTGAGCATGAACACAAGTGTTCAAGGTCGACCCTTGCTACCTCTTGAGCACTGCGTTGGTTTTACCCGAAGAGGAAGGGATGATGCAGCAAAGTAGCGTAAGTATGATAACCCACAAGTATAGGGGATCGCAACAGTTTTCGAGGGTAGCGTATTCAACCCAAATTTATTGATTCGACACAAGGGGAGCCAAAGAATATTCTCCAGTACTAGCAGCTGAGTTGTCAATTCAACCACACCTGGAAACTTAATATCTGCAGCAAAGTGTTTAGTAGCAAAGTAATATGATAGTGGTGATAACGGTAGCAAAAGGTAACAGTAGTAAAAGCAATGTTTTTGGTATTTTGTAGTGATGATAGCAATAGCAATGGAAAAATAAATAAGCGAAGAACAATATATGGAAAACTCGTAGGCAATGGATCGGTGATGGAGAATTATGTCGGATGCGGTTCATCATGTAACAGTCAAAAACTAGGGTGAAACAGAACTAGCTCCAGTTCATTGATATAATGTAGGCATGTATTCCAAATATAGTCATACGTGCTTATGGAAAAGAACTTGCATGACATCTTTTGTCCTACCCTCCCGTGGCAGTGGGGTCCTTACGGAAACTAAGGGATATTAAGGCCTCCTTTTAATAGAGAACCAGAACAAAGCATTAACACATGGTGAATACATGAACTCCTCAAACTACGGTCATCACCGGTAAGTGTCCCGATTATTATCACTTCGGGGTTAACGGATCATAACACATAATAGGTGACTATAGACTTGCAATACAGGATCAAGAACACTCATATATTGATGAAAACATAATAGGTTCAGATCTGAAATCATGGCACACGGGCCCTAGTGACAAGCATTAAGCATAGCAAAGTCATAGCAACATCAATCTCAGAACATAGTGGACACTAGGGATCAAACCCTAACAAAACTAACTCGATTACTTGATAGATCTCATCCAACCCATCATCGTCCAGCAAGCCTACGATGGAATTACTCATGCATGGCGGTGAGCATCATGAAATTGGTGATGGAGGATGGTTGGTGATGACGATGGCGATGGATTCCCCTCTTTGGAGCCCCGAACGGACTCCGGATCAGCCCTCCCGAGAGGTTTTAGGGCTTGGCGGTGGCTCCGTATCGTAAAACACGATTATTTCTTCTCCCTGATTTTTTCTCCCCGAAACTCAATATATGGAGGTGGAGTTGGAGTCAGAGAGGCAACAGGGGGGCCCACGAGGTAGGGGGCACGCCCCCACCCTCGTGGCAAGGTGGTGGCCCCCCTGGCCTTCATCTTTGGCAGGTATTTTTCGTATTTTCTGAAAAGTGTCTCCGTGAAGTTTCGGGTCATTCCGAGAACGTTTGCTCCTGCACGTAAATAACACCATGGTAATTTTGCTGAAAATAGCGTCAGTCCGGGTTAGTTCCATTCAAATCATGCAAGTTAGAGTCCAAAACAAGGGCAAAAGTGTTTGTAAAAGTAGATATGTTGGATACGTATCAACTCCCCCAAGCTTAAACCTTTGCTTGTCCTCAAGCAATTCACTTGACAAACTGAAAGTGATAAAGAAAAACTTTTACAAACTCTGTTTGCTCTTGTTGTTGTAAATATGTAAAGCCAGCATTCAATTTTTCAGCAAAGATTATAACTAACCACATTCGCAATAACGCATAGGTCTCAGGTTACTCATATCAATAGCATAATCAACTAGCAAGCCATAATAATAAAACTCGGATGACAACACTTTCTCAAAACAATCATAATATGATATAACAAGGTGGTATCTCGCTAGCCCTTTCTGAGACCGCAAAACATAAATTCAGAGCACCTTTAAAGACCAAGGACTGACTAGACATTGTAATTCATGGTAAAAGAGATCCAGTCAAGTCATACTCAATGTAAACTAACAATAATGAATGCAAATGACAGCAGTGCTCTCCAACTGGTGCTTTTTAATAAGAGGATGATGACTCGGCATAAAAGTAAATAGATAGGCCCTTCGCAGAGGGAAGAAGGGATTTGTAGAGGTGCCAGAGCTCGGTTTTGAAACAGAGGTGAATAATATTTTGAAACAGAGGTGCTCCTTAAAAGTTCTCGGTGATCTCCCAAGATAGTTTCATGAGCTAACTTAAGAGTGTTTAGTTCTTTAGTTAGAGACTCAATCTTCTCCTTATCATTGTCATTCGTTTTATCTTGATTAGCATGATTAATTGACGTTTCATCATAGTATTCATCACTAGAGTTGTCAACAAGTAAATCATCATCACCTAACAAGTCATCTTCATCACTATTGAAATCAACATACTCGGGGTGTGATACCTTTGGGCCTTTAGCCATGAAGCATGTTCCAACTCCTTCATTTGGTGAGTCAAATATGTTGTAGGAGTTGGTTGTTAGAAGTGCTAGACCGGCAACACCTTCATCTTGAGTATATTCGGAGTCGGAGTGATAGCCTCTCTCGGAGTGGTTGTCAGAGTCGGAGCCGGATACCCATTCACCAACATGAGCTTGATGTCTTTGTTTTGTGTAGCTCCTTGATGACTTGTCCTTTCTTTCCGAATCCTTGCTTCTCCGTGAGAGTCTTCGTTCATAACGATCATCTCTACTCCTTCTTTCTCTAGATGGTGATTCTTCTCTTCTACTTCTTATCTTGGGAGAATCTTCTCTTCTCTTGTAGGGGGGGCGTACACTCATTGGAATAGTGTCCAGGCCTTCCACAATTGTAGCAGTTTTGCTCTCGACTAGAAGATCTTTTGTCATTGTAGGACCTTGACTTGGAGCTTCTCTCTTTGCTTCTACTCTTGTAGAACTTGTTGAAGTTCTTCACCATTAAGCTCAATTCTTCATTGAAGGTTTGTTTCTCACTCGATGATGTGGGGGCTTCACATGAGGCTTTGTAAGCACCACTTGATTTGTTGTGAAGTTCCTATTTATCCTTTAGTGACATCTCATGAGCAACAATTCTTTCGATGACTTCCGTTGGCTTGAGATCTTTGTAATTGGGGATCATTTGGATCAATGTGCACACGGTATCATATTTTCCATCCAAGGCTCCTAGGATCTTCTTGATGATGAATCTATCTGATATCTTTACTCCCTAAGCCGGCAATCTCATTTGTGATAAGAGCAAGCCTAGAGTACATTTCAGCGACACCTTCACCATCCTTCATTTTGAACATATCAAGTTGACTTTGAAGCACATCCAATTTGGATTCCTTGACGGAGTCGGTACCTTCGTGCATATCAATCAAAGTATCCCAAATTTCCTTTGCATTCTCAAGACGGCTGATTTTGTTGAATTCTTTGGGGCACAATCCATTGAAGAGGATATCACAAGCTTGAGCGTTGTATTGCATCATTTTCAACTCTTCCGCGGTAGCTTCACGGTTCGGTTCTTTCCCATCAAAGAATTCACCTTGCAAGCCAATACACACAATAGCCCAAACGGCGGGGTTATGTCCAAGAATATGCATTTTCATCTTATGCTTCGAACTAGCAAAATTAGTGCCATCAAAATAAGGACCTCTACGGTGATAATTTCCCTCGCTAGACGCCATACTCTCCTAGGTTGTGAAACCAAGGCTATGATCACCAAAAGCTATGGAAATCAAAGCAAATGGAAACCAAAGCTCTGATACCACTTGTAGGATCGAAAGTATGTCTAGAGGGGGGTGATTAGACTACTTGACCAAATAAAAATCTAGCCTTTTCCCAATTTTAGTTCTTGGCAGATTTTAGCTATCTTAGCACAAGTCAAGCAATCTCCACACAATTCAAGCAAGCATGCAAAAGAGTATATGAGCAGCAGAAAGTAAAGCATGCAACTTGCAAGAATGTAAAGGGAAGGGTTTGGAGGATTCAAACGCAATTGGAGACACGGATGTTTTTGTCGTGGTTCTGATAGGTGGTGCTATCGTACATCCACGTTGATGGAGACCTCAACCCATGGAGGGTAACGGTTGCGCGAGTCCACGGAGGGCTCCACCCATGAAGGGTCCACGAAGAAGCAACCTTGTCTATTCCATCACGGTCGTCGCCCACGAAGGACTTGCCTCACTAGCGGTATATCTTCACGAAGTAGGCAATCTCCTTGCCCTTACAAACTCCTTGGTTCAACTCGACAATCTTGTCGGAGGCTCCCAAGTGACACCTAGACAATTAGGAGACACCACTCTCCAAGAAGTAACAAATGGTGTGTTGATGATGAACTCCTTGCTCTTGTGCTTGAAATGATAGTCTCCCCAACACTCAACTCTCTCTCACAGGATTTGGATTTGGTGGAAAGAAGATTTGAGTGGAAAGCAACTTGGGGAAGGCTAGAGATCAAGATTCATATGGTTGGAATGGAATATCTTGACCTCAACACAAGTGTAGGTGGTTCTCTCTCGGAAAATGTGTATTGGAAGTGTAGGTATGTTCTGATGGCTCTCCCCACGAATGAAGAGTGGGTGGAGGGGTATATATAGCCTCCACACAAAATCTAACCGTTACACACAATTTGCCAAACTCGGTGGGACCGAATGGTTAAACTCGATCGGACCGATTCAGCAAACCTAATGACCGTTAGGATTTTCGGTGGGACTGAGATGCAACTCGGTAGGACCGATATGGTTAGGGTTAGTGCATAACGTAATCTCGGTGTGACCGATTACAGAAACTCGGTGGGACCGATTTTGGTAATAAGCTAACCAGAGAGTTGGTCAGGTAAACTCAGTGTGACCGATTCACTCATCTCGGTGAGACCGAAATGTTACAAAAGGGAAACAGAGAGTTTACATTGCAATCTCGGTGGGACCGATCGCTCATCTCGGTAAAACCGAAACATTACGAAGGGAAACAGAGAGATTACAATCCCATCTCGGTTAAACCGAGATCCCTATTGGTGAGACCGATTTGCCTAGGGTTTGTGGTAGTGGCTATGACATTTGAAACTCGGTGGCGCCGGATAGAAAGAATCGGTGGGGCCGAGTTTGACTTTTGGTTTAGGTCATATGTGGATGTGGGAAGGTAGTTGAGGGTTTTGGAGCATATCACTAAGCACTTTGAGCAAGCAAGCCATTAAGCAACACCTCATCCCTCCTTGATAGTATTGGCTTTTCCTATAGACTCAATGTGATCTTGGATCACTAAAATATAAAATGTAGAGTCTTGATCTTGAAGCTTGAGCCAAACTTTTTGTCCTTAGAATATTGAGGGATCCACTTTCCTCATCCATGCCATGCCATTCATTGAGCTTTTCCTGAAATATTAATCTTGGAATAATGTTAGCTCAATGAGCTATATGTTGTTAGGAATTACCAAAACCACCCAGGGATAGTTGCACTTTCAATCTCCCCCTTTTTGGTAATTGATGACAACACATAGATCAAAGCTTCGACAAATGATAATAAGAGTGAAAGATATTGTCGCTTTGAGAAGTATGTGAAAAGCAAGAGCTCCCCCTAAATTTGTGCATATCTTAACATTTGCTTTGGACTGCAAATTCACAATGAGTTAGGATGATGGGTTACTCTTCCATGTCACATACATCTTGGTGGAGCGCTCAAAATGATAAGAATTAAATACATGCACTCATCACCAAGCAAAGTGAATGATCATATAAGGATAAGTAAGATAATATCATCTAACAAGCATAAGTGTAGCTTATGATCGACCACATGATCATCAATGTCTCACAGATAATAGCATAGTACCTCAAGCAACCAAATGCAACCAAAGTTCAACCAAGAAGACAAGAGAGAACAAAAGCAAACTCTCTCTCTCTCTCTCGAAGCCTATGATCTATACATTTTTCTCCCCCTTTGGCAACAAGTTACCAAAAAGTTCATAGAAAATGCATAGCACTAGAACGTCTCTCAAGCTTGGTCTTCAGGTGGTGGTGTCCGGAGAACTCCAAGAACGAAGGCTTCAGTTGATGTGGATGGAGCTGATGGAGTTGGTTGCGCTGAAGCTGTAGCTGGTGCAGATGAAGTGGCTCTAGTGTCTGGAACAGGCACTGCAGTTGATCTCTAAGCCCGAGGCACTCTGGCAAATACATCAGTGGTTGTTCTGCCCTTCCTCTCCTGCATATCATCTTGTAGCTGCTCCACAACTGACTGAATCTCAGTTACTTTGACATCTAAACCATAGAATTTTTTCTCCATGATTCTTTCCAAGCTCTCCTGGTTTTGAGTTAGGGTGGCCAACCCCTTCTCAATCCTCAGAGTTGATGCTATCAAATAACCAAGCTGGTCATGCTTGCTTTTCAAAAAGTACTCAGATTCCTCCTCTTGAGTTGGCATCTTGGCAGCCTTCTCTTTCTTTGCTTTCTCCTTCTTCTCTTGAGCTTGTACTGATGATGGTTCATTCTCATTCATCACAACTTGATTGTCCTCAAAGTCTGGGTAGATAGGCAAGTGTTCCTTATCCAACAGGTATGTGCATGTGCCCATCTTTGAGTTTATCAACTCCTGGATCTGTGGGGCATATCCACAACTTCTTTTCTGGTCAGCTGCAGTCCTCTTGATAGTCTCAACTATAAGGCTCATGACCTTAAACTTTTGTGGCACATCAAATATATGTAGCAAGTTAATTGCATGGCCTCTGATCATTCTGTGATCACCAGACTTGGGCAAGAGAGTGTGCCTAAGGATCCAATTGATTGTAGGCAGCCCTGACAGCAAGTGTTTTACTGACCCAAACTGGTGAGTCTCAAGATCATCTTCAGGAATCTCCTTGTACATGTTTGCCATAGATTTGTGATCCATCTTCTTCTTGGCATAGACATCCAAGTCATCTTCTTCTTCCTTAGGAGCATTGATCAGATTTGCCCATTCCTCAATAGTTGTGTGGTACCTTGTACCTTCAGACATCCATACTATCCTGTCATCTGGATAGAAGTGTGCTTGTCGGTGTTCTGGGAACGAGGGTCCCCAGACTTGCCTGCCTGCGGCCTGCGGCGTGGCTCAAAGGGGGGCCCAGCACGGCCCATCTTCACCAACACAAACTCAAGACCCTCGCGAGGGGCCAATCCTCGCGGGGCGGATGACGTGGAGCCTCCTCAGGCACGGCCTCATCAGGCAGGCTCACGAGGAGGCGGAGAGATCAAGGAGGGGTACCTCGCGAGGTGCCCGTGACGCAAGCCATGACGACTCAGGGCGCCAGGCGGGTGCCAGCCCGCGCAGCGTCCTCCTTTCCTCTTTGGTGCAAAGGGGGCAAGCGCATGTCACATCCCTAGTCTGGTATGACTTAGGCTAGCTAGCCATTTGTGCATCATATTTAAATTTCATTTAAATTTGAAATGAGGATTGGTGGAACCCTCAGAATCATTTTTTAAAATGACCCAAATAAAAACTTCTCCAAAAGGGTCCAAGAAAATGCCCATGTTGCCCTCTGAAAATATTGGACAGAGATAAAAATCAAAACAATATTTTTAGGAGCTCATGGATATTTATTTTGGCCATTTGGATTAATTCGATAAATATTTGCATTGGAAATATATTTCTATATATATGAAATATGGTCCAAAAATTATGTCAATTATAAAAGAGCTCTGGAATAATATATCTAGCTCCTGCAAAAATTGGCATAAAGTAATAAGTTGATTTAGTATTTTATTAAATCAAAACAAATGCCAAAAAAATAGAAAACAGGAATAAAAAGAGCAAAGCCTACCTGGCCTTACCCGTGCAGCCCACCAGAGCCGGCCCAGCTCCTGTGCTGGTCCAGCACTGTGCGGCCCAGCCCACCTCCTCCTCCTTGTCGCCTTCCTCCTCGCGCCAGTAGGCAGAGGAGAGACTCGGCGCACGCGCCCGAGCTCGCCACGCCACCACCCTGCTCGTCTGCTTCGCCTGAGGCCACCACGACGCCTCGCGCCTTCTCCTCGGCGCCGCCTCGACCCCTGGAACCCTCCCGCTCACTCCCTCGTCCCCATCTCCTCCTCTGTTCTTTCTCTCGCACGCACCCGAGAGCGACCGTCGCCGCCGTTCGCTATAGCCGCATCCACCAGCCCTCCCTCGCCCCTCCGCCAGTTCCATAAGCTCCGCCGCGTCGTCCTCGACCTCCTCGCTGAGCTACGCAACGCCGGACGCCCTGAAGCCTTGCCAGTGCCGCCGTTTCCGACCTCGGCCGCCGGAGATCCCCCTCGATGCTTCGCTCGCTCCGGTGCCTCCCCGAGCTCGCCGAGGCCACCGCTGCACCCGCTGTGAGCTCCTGTGCTGTTTCCCCCTCTTCCCTGGCCCGATTTCTTCCTCTAACACCGATGCCGTCGCGGCCGAGAGCTTCTCGCCGCCGGCCATGGCGCAGCCGTGGCCATAGCCGCGCATGCCCACGACGGAGTGCTCCGCCGTGCTCATAAAGCCCCCAGGAGCCCAACACACCAACCAGCTCCCCCTCCCGCGCACCGAAACGCCAAACCTGCGGGTGCCCGAACTCCGGCCGCCGCGGAAGTGCTCGTCGCTGTCGACTCAGGCCATCCCAACTGCTGTCGCTGCTACCAGTAGATGCGCAAGAACGCCAGCAAGCCGTAGCAACAAACCGCGCTCAAAATGGAGCCCCGTAGCGTTTTTCCGAAACGCTCCGCCGTCGTTTTGGTCGCCGCCGGCGATACTCCGGCGACTGCCGACGTGGCACGCTTAATTAGCGCTAATGACGCCCTAACCAACCCCCTAGGCCACTGACTGTGGGCCCCACCCCTGGTCAAACCTCAGTTAGCGCTGGGTTTGACCGGGATTAGGGCCTGTGTCACTGACGTGTGGCCCCCACACGTCAGATTTGACCTGGACCCGCCCTGTTGACCTGATGACGTCAGGATGAGGTCATGCTGACGCAATATTCATTTTCTGGAATTTAGTTTATTTTATTATATCCAGGAAATTCCAGAAATTGTTTTAAACTTCAAAAATTCATAACAATTCAACCGTAGCTCAGATTAAAATAATTTATATATGAAAAATTATCAGAAAAATGCAATCTTTCCATCTGTACTAGTTTCATGCATGACAAACCAACTTATACATGCTGAATATAAGAAAAACACATTATGGCATATATAAGAGCTTACCTTGGAGATGCATTTGAGCTTATGGTTCAAATGGACTTCAAGCCAAATGATTACCAGTTGCATTAGCCCAAACAGCATCACATCTACATGCCATGTTCATGCATCATATTGTTGCATATGATTGTGTCTTGATTGTCGACACTGTTCCTTCTCGATAGGTCCTGCTCCGGAGTCTGTTCCAGAGTACCTGTCTGTGAAGCAATGCCTCCTCTGTTGATTTACCAGGCAAGCAAACCCCCTTGTTCATTTCGATAAAACCCTACTCTCTCGCTCCTGCTCTCAGTTATTGCATTAGGACAACACCGATTCATCTGCTACTTTGTGCTACGGTAGCTAAACCCATTCCTCTGCATGACCTGTCATTGCCACAGTAAATAGTTGAAACCCACTAGCATGTGTAGGAGTTGATTGAAGCCACTGATGTGTTCCTACCATGTTATGCCTGCTATTGCTTAGAGTTGTGTCAGGTCTGGTTCATTGGGAATGAATTGGAGTGTTACGTTATGTTCTGATGCTGAGAGTGAAGTGTGTGAACACGATTTGGTAAAGGTAGCGGTGAGAGGCCATGTAGGAGTACATGGTGGGTTGTCTCATTGGAACCGTCCTTAAGCACTGAGTTCTATGTATGTTGTCCAATGACTCGATACTACCACACATTGGGTTCCGGTAACTCGACCCCTCTCGACTTATTAACCAACTTGGTCTCTGTCCAGGAGTCGCAAATAGTTTCTGGTGTTTGTAGGTAGTGCTATTTTTCTACCAAGTGGCACCCGGCAGGGTGGGCTTGGGACAGACTAGGCACAGGTGGCACGGTGTACCAAGTGGCACCCGGTTGGTGGGCTTGGGAACCCTGCTCACATCGTTTGGGGCCGTGAGCGACACCCCGGCCGGATCTCCTTGCGGATGGAACCCGAATAGGCGATAAACCTGGACTAGAGTCTTGTGTGGTTAGTCAGGTCGTGGCCGACACCCTCGCCAGGCTTCCGCTTGAAGGTTGCCGAAATACATGACATGTACATGGCGGTAAGTGGCGAGAGCGTGTGTGAAGAAGTACACCCCTGCAGGGTTAACATGATCTATTCGAATAGCCGGGTCCGCGGTTATGGACTTCTTGGATGCTTACATGGTACATAGACAACTTGAAGTGGATACTATAAAATGCTCAAGACAAGTGTGAGTGCTATGGATGGCCTTCTCGTAGGGAGACGGGGATGAATCCATAGTAGTGTATTGTGTGGTGATTAGTGGACTCGTGTACGTTGTTTCACCTCCAGAGTTTCTGGTAGTCGTAGAACAGGATAGCCACAGAGTCAAAGCTGGCTTGCTGCAACTAAACCCCACATTACCCTCTTGATACAAGTGCATGTATGATAGGATCTGATGTAAGTCTTGCTGAGTACCTTTGTACTCATGTTGCTTTATTTATGTTTTTGCAGCGGAGACTTCGGTCTTACTAGTGTTCTCGTGGACTTCGACTAGTAGCTAGTACCTCAGCTACGATCTTGATCGGATGTTGTAGATAGTCAGGCTCTTCAGCCTTTTTCATTTGTAGATGTCTGTACCCAGACATGTAATGCTTCCGCTTGTTGCTTGTATGCTCTGTATGACGGGTTTTGTGACCCCTGTTTGCAATAAATGCTATGATGGCTCTTCTGAGCCTTTATCTATTTGAGTTGTTGAGTTATGCTGTGATGCCATGTTGTACAACACATACTTGCATGTTATGCGTACGTGTAATGTGTATTGCTATGTGTGGGATCTGACTATCTAGTTGTTTATCCTTAGTAGACTCTCTTACCGGGAAATGTCTCCTAGTGCTTCCACTGAGCCCTGGTAGCTTGCTACTGCTCCGGAACACTTAGGTTGGCCGGCATGTGTCCTTCTTCGATCCTGTGTCTGTCCCTTCGGGGAAATGCCACGCGATGAATACCGGAGTCCTGCTAGCCCGCTACAGCCCGCTTCACCGGAGTCCTGTTAGCCCAGTGCTACAGCCTGGATTCACCCGCTGATGACCGACACGTTCGATGCTGGGTCATGGATGCCTGTCCCTGTAAGTTAGTGCCACTTTGGGTTTACGACTAGCCATGTCAGCCCGGGCTCTTTATCATATGGATGCTAGCGACACCATCATATACGTGTGCCAAAAAGCGCAAACGGTCCCGGGCAAAGGTAAGGCGACACCCGTGGGGATACCGTGCGTGAGGCCGCAAAGTGATATGAGGTGTTACATGCTAGATCGATGTGGCATTGAGTCGGGGTCCTGACAGCTTTGGTATTAGAGCCTGACTGCCTGTAGGATTACCAAGCCAAACTGGTCGAAGTTGAGTCTAGAAAATCTTTAGTTATGTAAGGGAATTGATTGTGGGAAGGAACGTAAGGCTCTTTTTACTCCTCTACCTCATGGCCTTCTGATCTGAGTCATCCTATCTTTCCTACGGGGTTAAGGAACTAGGCTTTCTCTTCCGTCTATCAGGATCACGTGATACTACTCCGTAGTCCCATAGGATTGGTTGATCAGAGTCATACCCCAGTTTGAGTATTTCCGGTGTAGTCTGTTTAGTACTATCTCAGAACCTCGAGCGATGATGATGAGTACGTTACCACCCCATTTTTAGTAGGATGTCTCATTCTGAGCATTTTACTGTCGTTATGCTGCCGGAATTTCCCTAGGAGTTCGAGAGATACTAATTCCTTGTCCTACATTCTACAGTCTATAAGTTGATATTGTTTCCGTCCCTGGTTTTCGTTTCTCAGGATGTCATCAAGTTCTATTGTTCGTAGCCAGAACCACGGAGATGGTAGGGATGAGGATCCTCCCGACCCGCCTTCATTGACAGAGTTCATGCTAGAGATGGAGAGGAACAAGCGTGAGTCTAATCGTTTGTTGGCGCGTATCAAGGAGAACACCGCACATCAGTTCAAAGGGTCTGCTACCATTCATGATTTCATCCGTTTGCATCCCCCCACCTTTCATCATTCCATCGAGCCACTCGATGCAGATGACTGGCTCAGTAGCATCACTCATAAGCTGCGTTCCGCGAGCGTAGCTGAAGATGACAAGGTCACTTATGCCACATACCACCTGGAAGGTCCTGCTAGTCTTTGGTGGCAGAACTATGAGGCTATGCTTCCAGCTGGCCAGATTCCTACCTGGAAGGATTTCACTGAGTCTTTTCACGAGCATCACATTCCCCAGGCCCTCCTTGATCGCAAGAGAGAAGAGTTCTGCAGTTTCACCCAGAGTAAGATGGCTGTTGATGCTTATAGCAGAGAGTTCGAGAACCTTGCCTGCTATGCTACAGAAGAAGTGTCCACAGACGCCAAGAAGCAGGCTAGGTTCCGAAAGGGTCTCAACCCCAAGTTGCGCCGTGATCTCCACCTGCATCATTGCGACACATTCCAAGCTCTTGTGAACAAAGCCATTAATGCAGAGACAGCTCAACTCACTTACGAGGAGTCTCGTAAGCACACCCGTGATTTGGGATCTTCCTCCGGTTCTAGTTCCCAGAAACGCCGGATTTGGGTTCCAAACTCCGCTCTTCCTTCCGGATATGCACCGAGGCCATCCTATGTGGTGCCTTCCCCAGCTCAGTCGTATGTTCCACCCAGGCCTACTGGTAGACCGCTTGATAGTGCGGGTCCCCGTCCAACCTCAGGGACTTGCTTCACATGCGGGAAGCCAGGACACTATGCACGTGATTGCTCTCAGACTAGTTATGCTCCACCCCAGCCCGAGAAGACTGTTGGCTGTATTAAGCCATCACGCAAGATGATCAGTGTCAAGTCAGTTCCCACTGAACGTGGACGTGTGCATCACGTCTCAGCTAAAGACGCTCATGATGATCCAGATGTCGTTCTTGGTACACTCCTTGTCAATTGTCACCCAGCATCAGTTCTATTCGATACTGGAGCATCTCACTCCTTCATTTCTGAAAGCTATGCTAACTTGCACAACATGTCATTTTGTGATATGCCAACTTCGCTAGTCATCCAAACTCCTGGATCCAAATGGCAAACCTCTAGTGTAAGCCATGGTAATGAAATCCTTGTTGACAGACTTGTATTCCTTGCATCACTTGTAGCCCTCAAGTCCTCAGATATTAACATCATCTTGGGTATGGACTGGATGACAGCTCATCATGCCAAGATTGATTGTTACACCAGATCTGTTCAGCTTACCCACTCATCTGGCAAGATAGTCACTGTCTCCACTAGAGTTGCAAAGCGTCAGCTCTATTCTCTCAATGCCAGCCCTCTTCTAGACCTTGGAGATATCCCGGTAGTCCGTGACTTTCCGGATGTCTTTCCAGAGGAACTGCCAGGTGTTCAACCTGACAGAGATGTAGAGTTCGTCATAGATCTTATCCCAGGAACAGCTCCAATCTCCCGGAGACCTTACAAGATGGCACCCTTAGAGCTAGCCGAGCTTAAGAAACAACTTGATGAGTCCTTGCAAAAGGGTTTCATCCGTCCTAGTTCCTCTCCTTGGGCTTGCCCCGTCCTCTTCGTCAAGAAGAAAGACGGTACGGACCGGATGGTTGTAGATTATCGTCCCGTTAATTTGGTCACGATAAAGAACAAGTATCCGCTTCCCAGGATCAACGACCTGTATGATCAGCTCGCTGGATCCCCAGTCTTCTCCAAGATGGATTTGAGGTTAGGATACCACCAAATCAAAATCAGAAACGGGGACATTCCCAAGACAGCTTTTGTCACTCGTTATGGCCAGTACGAGTACACCGTCATGTCCTTTGGTCTAACTAACGCTCCAGCTACATTCTCCCGTCTGATGAACTCGATCTTCATGGAGTACTTAGATAAATTCGTCGTGGTTTACCTCGATGACATTCTTATTTACTCGAAGAACGAGGAAGAGCATGCCGAACATCTTAGACTTGTATTAGAAAAACTCACAGAGCACCGCCTTTATGCCAAGTTCTCCAAGTGTGAATTTTGGTTGTCAAAAGTGACCTACTTAGGCCACGTAATCTCTGGTAAGGGCATTGCTGTCAATCCCGAGAGAGTTCAAGCCGTTCTCCATTGGACTCCACCTGAAACAGTCAAACAAGTTAGGAGCTTCCTTGGTCTAGCCAGCTATTGTCGCCGCTTTGTTGAAAACTTCTCCAAAGTAGCCAAACCCCTCACGGAACTTCTCAAGAAAGATAAAAAGTTCGAGTGGTCCCCACAGTGTGAGTACAGTTTTCAGGAACTGAAAAGATGCCTGACTTCTGCTCCCATACTTGTGCCACCGGATTTCACTAAAGACTTTATTATCTACTGCAACGCCTCACGACAGGGACTAGGTTGCATTCTTATGCAGGATCGTCATGTGATTGCCTATGCATCTCGACAGTTGCATCCACATGAGGAGAATTATCCTACACATGATCTAGAGCTTGCAGCCGTAGTCTATGCACTCAAGACCTGGCGACATTACCTTCTTGGTAAACGTTGCGAGATCTACACCGATCACCAGAGTCTCAAGTATATCTTCACCCAACCGGATCTGAACCTTAGGCAAAGACGTTGGTTGGAGTTAATCACAGATTATGATCTAGGAATTACCTACACCCCAGGCAAAGCCAATGTCATGGCTGATGCTCTAAGCCGTAAATCCTATTGCAACAATCTCATGTTGCAGCAAGGCCAACCACTTCTCCATGAGGAACTCTGTAAGCTTAATCTTCACATTGCTCCTCACGGATTTCTTTCTACCTTGGTGGCGAAACCTACCCTTGTGGACCTTATCATAGAAGCCCAGAAACATGATACGGGGATTACCCGGATCAAGAGAAACATTAAGAAGGGAGTTGGTGGATGTTTCTCTATGGATGATCGTGGTGTTGTTTTCTTTGAGAATCGCTTGGTGGTTCCCAAGAAGCAACATCTTCGGCAGTTGATTCTTAAGGAGGCGCATGAATCTCCTCTCACGATTCATCCCGGTAGCACTAAGATGTATCAGGACCTACGCCAGAGGTTCTGGTGGACTAGGATGAAGAGAGAAATCGCAGAGTTCATTGCTAAATGTGACGTTTGTCGTCGCGTTAAGGCAGAGCATCAGAGACCTGCTGGCACCCTTCAGCCTTTAGCTATTCCTGAATGGAAATGGGATAAAGTTGGTATGGACTTCATCACCGGCTTTCCCAGGACCAAGAGAGGGAATAACGCTATCTTCGTAGTCGTTGATCGTCTTTCCAAAGTGGCTCACTTCCTCCCTGTTCGAGAAAATATCACTGCTAGTCAGCTTGCTGACTTATATATTTCTCGAATAGTGTCACTGCATGGTGTTCCACTAGAGATCAATTCAGACCGTGGCAGCCTTTTTACTTCTCATTTCTGGGAGAGTTTTCAAACTGCCATGGGAACCCATCTTTCCTTCAGTACCGCTTTCCACCCTCAGTCGAGTGGTCAGGTGGAACGGGTCAATCAAATTCTCGAAGACATGCTCAGAGCTTGCGTTATCTCATTCGGTATGGATTGGGAGAAATGTCTTCCTTTCGCCGAGTTTGCTTATAACAATAGCTACTAATCCAGCCTCAAGAAAGCTCCTTTTGAGGTTCTCTATGGACGAAGATGTCGAACACCTTTGAACTGGTCAGAAACCGGTGAAAGACAATTCTTTGGACTGGACATGATCCAAGAGGCAGAAGAGCAAGTTCGCATCATTCGTGAGAATTTGAAAACAGCCCAGTCTCGTCAAAAGAGCCAGTATGATCGTCATCATAAGGATATGACTTATGAAATTGGCGACCAAGCTTACCTTCGGGTTACTCCTTTGAAGGGTACCCATCGTTTCGGTATCAAGGGCAAGTTGGCTCCTCGTTACATTGGTCCCTTTCGCATTCTCGCTAAACGAGGAGAGGTTGCCTACCAGTTGGAACTACCCCCACATCTTTCTCGAGTTCATGATGTCTTCCACGTCTCTCAACTCAGGTGTTGCTTCTCGGATCCTATCCGGGGAGTGGACCACAAAACGCTTGATCTCCAAGATAACCTCACATACCGAGAATACCCGGTTCGCATTCTTGATCAAGCAGAGCGTGTCACTCGACGTCAGAACATGAAGTTTCTCAAAGTTCAGTGGTCTCATCATTCCGAGAGAGAAGCTACTTGGGAGCGAGAAGATCGTCTTCGACTGGAGTACCCCACTTTCTTTCCGTCGACCCCTGAATCTCGAGACGAGATTCTTTCAAGTGGGGGCGAGTTGTCACATCCCTAGTCTAGTATGACTTAGGCTAGCTAGCCATTTGTGCATCATATTTAAATTTCATTTAAATTTGAAATGAGGATTGGTGGAACCCTCAGAATCATTTTTTAAAATGACCCAAATAAAAACTTCTCCAAAAGGGTCCAAGAAAATGCCCATGTTGCCCTCTGAAAATATTGGACAGAGATAAAAATCAAAACAATATTTTTAGGAGCTCATGGATATTTATTTTGGCCATTTGGATTAATTCGATAAATATTTGCATTGGAAATATATTTCTATATATATGAAATATGGTCCAAAAATTATGTCAATTATAAAAGAGCTCTGGAATAATATATCTAGCTCCTGCAAAAATTGGCATAAAGTAATAAGTTGATTTAGTATTTTATTAAATCAAAAAAAATGCCAAAAAAAATAGAAAACAGAAATAAAAAGAGCAAAGCCTACCTGGCCTTACCCGTGCAGCCCACCATAGCCGGCCCAGCTCCTGTGCTGGTCCAGCACTGTGCGGCCCAGCCCACCTCCTCCTCCTTGTCGCCTTCCTCCTCGCGCCAGTAGGCAGAGGAGAGACTCGGCGCACGCGCCCGAGCTCGCCACGCCACCACCCTGCTCGTTTGCTTCGCCTGAGGCCACCACGACGCCTCGCGCCTTCTCCTCGGCGCCGCCTCGACCTCTGGAACCCTCCCGCTCACTCCCTCGTCCCCATCTCCTCCTCTGTTCTTTCTCTCGCACGCACCCGAGAGCGAACGTCGCCGCCGTTCGCTATAGCCGCAGCCACCAGCCCTCCCTCGCCCCTCCGCCAGTTCCATAAGCTCCGCCGCGTCGTCCTCGACCTCCTCGCTGAGCTACGCAACGCCGGACGCCCTGAAGCCTTGCCAGTGCCGCCGTTTCCGACCTCGGCCGCCGGAGATCCCCCTCGATGCTTCGCTCGCTCCGGTGCCTCCCCGAGCTCGCCGAGGCCACCGCTGCACCCGCTGTGAGCTCCTGTGCTGTTTCCCCCTCTTCCCTGGCCCGATTTCTTCCTCTAACACCGATGCCGTCGCGGCCGAGAGCTTCTCGCCGCCGGCCATGGCGCAGCCGTGGCCATAGCCGCGCATGCCCACGACGGAGTGCTCCACCGTGCTCATAAAGCCCCCAGGAGCCCAACACACCAACCAGCTCCCCCTCCCGCGCACCGAAACGCCAAACCTGCGGGTGCCCGAACTCCGGCCGCCGCGGAAGTGCTCGTCGCCGTCGACTCAGGCCATCCCAACTGCTGTCGCTGCTACCAGTAGATGCGCAAGAACGCCAGCAAGCCGTAGCAACAAACCGCGCTCAAAATGGAGCCCCGTAGCGTTTTTTCCGAAACGCTCCGCCGTCGTTTTGGTCGCCGCCGGCGATACTCCGGCGACTGCCGACGTGGCACGCTTAATTAGCGCTAATGACGCCCTAACCAACCCCCTAGGCCACTGACTGTGGGCCCCACCCCTGGTCAAACCTCAGTTAGCGCTGGGTTTGACCGGGATTAGGGCCTGTGTCACTGACGTGTGGCCCCCACACGTCAGATTTGACCTGGACCCGCCCTGTTGACCTGATGACGTCAGGATGAGGTCATGCTGACGCAATATTCATTTTCTGGAATTTAGTTTATTTTATTATATCCAGGAAATTCCAGAAATTGTTTTAAACTTCAAAAATTCATAACAATTCAACCGTAGCTCAGATTAAAATAATTTATATATGAAAAATTATCAGAAAAATGCAATCTTTCCATCTGTACTAGTTTCATGCATGACAAACCAACTTATACATGCTGAATATAAGAAAAACACATTATGGCATATATAAGAGCTTACCTTGGAGATGCATTTGAGCTTATGGTTCAAATGGACTTCAAGCCAAATGATTACCAGTTGCATTAGCCCAAACATCATCACATCTACATGCCATGTTCATGCATCATATTGTTGCATATGATTGTGTCTTGATTGTCGACACTGTTCCTTCTCGATAGGTCCTGCTCCGGAGTCTGTTCCAGAGTACCTGTCTGTGAAGCAGTGCCTCCTCTGTTGATTTACCAGGCAAGCAAACCCCCTTGTTCATTTCGATAAAACCCTACTCTCTCGCTCCTGCTCTCAGTTATTGCATTAGGACAACACCGATTCATCTGCTACTTTGTGCTGCGGTAGCTAAACCCATTCCTCTGCATGACCTGTCATTGCCACAGTAAATAGTTGAAACCCACTAGCATGTGTAGGAGTTGATTGAAGCCACTGATGTGTTCCTACCATGCTATGCCTGCTATTGCTTAGAGTTGTGTCAGGTCTGGTTCATTGGGAATGAATTGGAGTGTTACGTTATGTTCTGATGCTGAGAGTGAAGTGTGTGAACACGATTTGATAAAGGTAGCGGTGAGAGGCCATGTAGGAGTACATGGTGGGTTGTCTCATTGGAACCGTCCTTAAGCACTGAGTTCTATGTATGTTGTCCAATGACTCGATACTACCACACATTGGGTTCCGGTAACTCGACCCCTCTCGACTTATTAACCAACTTGGTCTCTGTCCAGGAGTCGCAAATAGTTTCTGGTGTTTGTAGGTAGTGCTATTTTTCTACCAAGTGGCACCCGGCAGGGTGGGCTTGGGACAGACTAGGCACAGGTGGCACGGTGTACCAAGTGGCACCCGGTTGGTGGGCTTGGGAACCCTGCTCACATCGTTTGGGGCCGTGAGCGACACCCCGGCCGGATCTCCTTGCGGATGGAACCCGAATAGGCGATAAACCTGGACTAGAGTCTTGTGTGGTTAGTCAGGTCGTGGCCGACACCCTCGCCAGGCTTCCGCTTGAAGGTTGCCGAAATACATGACATGTACATGGCGGTAAGTGGCGAGAGCGTGTGTGAAGAAGTACACCCCTGCAGGGTTAACATGATCTATTCGAATAGCCGGGTCCGCGGTTATGGACTTCTTGGATGCTTACATGGTACATAGACAACTTGAAGTGGATACTATAAAATGCTCAAGACAAGTGTGAGTGCTATGGATGGCCTTCTCGTAGGGAGACGGGGATGAATCCATAGTAGTGTATTGTGTGGTGATTAGTGGACTCGTGTACGTTGTTTCACCTCCAGAGTTTCTGGTAGTCGTAGAACAGGATAGCCACAGAGTCAAAGCTGGCTTGCTGCAACTAAACCCCACATTACCCTCTTGATACAAGTGCATGTATGATAGGATCTGATGTAAGTCTTGCTGAGTACCTTTGTACTCATGTTGCTTTATTTATGTTTTTGCAGCGGAGACTTCGGTCTTACTAGTGTTCTCGTGGACTTCGACTAGTAGCTAGTACCTCAGCTACGATCTTGATCGGATGTTGTAGATAGTCAGGCTCTTCAGCCTTTTTCATTTGTAGATGTCTGTACCCAGACATGTAATGCTTCCGCTTGTTGCTTGTATGCTCTGTATGACGGGTTTTGTGACCCCTGTTTGCAATAAATGCTATGATGGCTCTTCTGAGCCTTTATCTATTTGAGTTGTTGAGTTATGCTGTGATGCCATGTTGTACAGCACATACTTGCATGTTATGCGTACGTGTAATGTGTATTGCTATGTGTGGGATCTGACTATCTAGTTGTTTATCCTTAGTAGACTCTCTTACCGGGAAATGTCTCCTAGTGCTTCCACTGAGCCCTGGTAGCTTGCTACTGCTCCGGAACACTTAGGTTGGCCGGCATGTGTCCTTCTTCGATCCTGTGTCTGTCCCTTCGGGGAAATGTCACGCGATGAATACCGGAGTCCTGCTAGCCCGCTACAGCCCGGTTCACCGGAGTCCTGTTAGCCCAGTGCTACAGCCTGGATTCACCCGCTGATGACCGACACGTTCGATGCTGGGTCATGGATGCCTGTCCCTGTAAGTTAGTGCCACTTTGGGTTTACGACTAGCCATGTCAGCCCGGGCTCTTTATCATATGGATGCTAGCGACACCATCATATACGTGTGCCAAAAAGCGCAAACGGTCCTGGGCAAAGGTAAGGCGACACCCGTGGGGATACCGTGCGTGAGGCCGCAAAGTGATATGAGGTGTTACATGCTAGATCGATGTGGCATTGAGTCGGGGTCCTGACAGCGCAACCGCGGAGTACCGAGGCATCGGGCAAAGGTTGCCATTTCGGTGCAATGAGACCAAGAACAGGAGGATTACGAGATGGAGGTCACCGTGGAGCCCAAGACGACGTCATCGCCAGAGCTTTGCGCAGGTGAAGACTACTTTTGTCAGGATAGCTGATACTTGCTGTCCCCTTTCAAATTAGCCCGCCATTGTTGGCTCCCTTCCCGCTCGATATTTGCGAAGAGGACCAGGGCCTCTATAAATAGGACCAGCCACCCACAGAGCAAGGGGTTGGGAGGTAGGAAGGAAGAGGCTCATTAGAGAGGTTAGAAGCAGAGAGAGAAAGAGAGAAAGGTGGCTGAACTCCTCCCAGCAGCTCATCGCCCATGCCAAGAACAGACCCTCGCGAGGCTGTTCGTCCTTGTATTGTTCACCATCATCAGCCCAAGAGGCAATCCACCACACCACACACAGGAGTAGGGTATTACACCACAACGGTGGCCCGAACCAGTATAAACCCTGTGTCTCTTGTGCTGTTCTTCCCGTAGTTTTGATCCTAGCGTGGCGGAGGGGTGCAGGTAGGTAGGAGGCGAAATCACCGCGCACACCCCAGTGTTCGAACCACAAGGGTCTGTCGGAACCCGAAATCCGACATTTGGCGCGCCAGGTAGGGGTGCGCCGGAATTCGTCTTTCACCACCCCGTTCTCCTCCGACCATCACGCTCATGTCTGACGCTCGTCGGGCCCGCCCGGAGCGCCGGGCTGCCCTCGCTTCCCGCGTCGCCCAGACGGCCCCTGTCGGCGGGCGTCCTCGCCGTTCCCTGTCACCTACCGTCAACGCCGCCACCAGCCCGACGGGGGATGAGCAGCAAGCATCGTCTCAGCATCCGTCCGTGCGGCAAGACGGCCGCACCGCAACTCCCTCGCTCGCCCCAGCTGGATCTTCGTCCCGCGCGCTTTGCGCGCCCATGGAGGCTCGGGCTGCACTCATCACGGCAAACGAGCTCCTGCGCCGCCGTCTCACCGACGACGTCTACGGGGAATGGCTCGACCGCGTCGCCGAGCTCGTCCGCGCCGCAGGGGGCTCTCCTGCGCCGTCCCATCGCGCTACACCAACACCCCCGGTCGTCGCGGCCCTCCTGGGCGGCTCGCAGGTGCCGCCCACAAGTCACCACGTTAAGCCGTTCATCCGCCGGGTCAACGCCGCTTCCACGCGGCAGGGGGCTCCCCTTGATCGGGCGGCGCCCAAGACCCGCCCGACCTTCAACTCGGAGGACCACCCCTCCAACTCGGCCTGCTCGGGCGCGCTCCCCATGTTGTGCACCCCCACCATCTGCTAGGTGGCCGTCACCAGAACCCTCATTGATGGCGGTGCGGGCCTCAGCATGCTCTCGGGCGAGGCCTTCAACCTCCTCCGCATACCCCTGGAACGGCTACAACCCAGTCCACCCTTCTCAGGCGTTGGGGGCAAGTCGTCCAGCTCCTTGGGACAGATCCGGCTCCCAGTGACCTTCAGCACCTACGACAACTTCCGCACGGAGCTGGTTGACTTCGACATCGCCCCCATCGGCCTCCCCTACAACGCCATCCTCGGCTACCCAGCGCTGGCCCAGCTCATGGCCGAAACGCACTCGGCGTACAACCTCATGAAGATGCCCGGGAGCAGCGGTGTCCTTACCGTGCATGGGGATACCGGTGACGCTCTGTAGGTGCTCAAGCTCGTCTTCAAGACGGCAGCGTCGGCACAGCCTGCCGACTTGGAGGCCCCTGAGCCCAAGGGGGCTGCGCCCGCCAAGAAGAAGCAGTTGTTCACCCAAGACAAGGCAGAAACCAAGCAGATACCCGTCGATGAGGACGGGTCCACCGACGCCACTTTCACCATAGGCGCCCACCTCAAACCCGAGCAGGAGGAGGCCCTGGTCGGGTTCCTGCGCGCAAACAAGAAAGTATTCGCTTGGGAGCCAGACCAGTTGGCAGGGATCCCCAGGAGTGTAATCGAGCATCACCTGAACGTGTGCCCCAACGTGCGCCCTGTGAAGCAGAAGGCCAGGCGGCAGTCCACAGAAAAGCAGGCCTTCATCATCCAAGAGACCCGCAAATTAGAGGCCGCTGGGGTCATTCGCGAGGTCCGATACCCAGATTGGTTGGCCAACCCTGTCGTTGTGCCGAAGAAGGGAGGGAAGGAACGCATGTGTGTCGACTTCACCAACCTCAACAAAGCGTGCCCACAAGATCCGTTCCCGCTCCCCCGCATCGACCAGATCGTTGATTCCACTGTGGAATGCGACCTGTTATGCTTCCTGGATGCCTTCTCTGGGTATCACCAGATCAAGATGGCGGTAGAAGACGTCGAGAAGACAGCCTTCCTAACCCCGTGTGGGGTGTACTGCTACACCTTCATGCCATTCGGGCTATGTAACGCAGGGGCGACCTTTCAGCGGCTGATGCATATTACCTTGGGCCCATAGCTCGGGAAGAATGTTGAAGCTTACGTCGATGACATCGTGGTAAAATCTCGGGAGGCCAGGACCTTGATACAAGACCTGGAGGAAACCTTCGCGAGCCTCAACGCAGTGAACCTATGGCTCAACCCAGAGAAGTGTGTGTTCGGAGTCCCCTCGGGCAAGCTCTTGGGATTCCTCGTGTCTCACCGGGGCATCGAGGCTAACCCAGAGAAGGTCAAGGCAGTGGAAGACATGAGCCCACCGAAGACCCTCAGAGAAATGCAGAAGCTCACGGGGCGCGTGACCGCGCTAGGGCGCTTCATCTCCAAGTTGGGGGAGCGAGCGCTACCCTTTTTCCAGCTAATGAAGAAAAGGGGCCCTTCGAGTGGACTAAAGAGGCCGACAAGGCATTCCAGGATCTCAAGAGATACCTGACCAGCCCACCGGTCATGGTGGCTCCGCGCCCTCAGGAGCCCCTGGTGCTTTACCTCGCCGCCACTCCCTACTCCGCCAGCGCAGCCTTGGTGGCAGTCAGAGAGGAGCGCCGAATCAAAACCACGGCAACAGCCCGGGACAAGGCAGAACAAGGACAAGGAAAGCCTACAGAAACCGCCACCGCGGCTGAGGAGGATCAGCCGCCGCAGAGGGGCGCACCAGAGGCGGAAGAGGCCCCTCTTCCAGATGGCCAGTCTCAGGAGGCCTGGTTGCCTCAAGAGGCGCCGCGGTCTCCGAAAGGAGCCACCAGCACTGACGCACTCCACCTTGTTGAGCACCCAGTGTACTTCGTCAGTGCAGTGCTGCGGGATGCAAGAGCACGGTACCCCATGCCTCAGAAACTCCTCCTCGCGCTACTGGTGGCTTCGCGCAAGCTGCGGCACTATTTCCAGGGTCACCCCATAAAGGTCGTCTCGTCATACCCCCTGGAGAGGGTGCTCAGGAGCCCCAATTCAGCTGGGAGGGTTGCTGAGTGGAACATAGAGCTGCAAGCATTTCAGCTCGAATTCAGCACGACCAGAGTCATCAAGGGAGCAGCGTTGGCGGATTTTGTGGCAGAATGGACGGAGGCGCCGGTCCTCAAGGCCGACAAGGACCGGTCCCTGTCCCTGGGAAGCGAGGCGCTAGAAGGCTGGGTCATGTACTTCGATGGGGCGTTCTCCAAACACGGCGCTGGGGCTGGAGCGGTGCTAATATCGCCCACCCAGGACAAGCTCTATTACGCCGTGCAACTCTGTTTCCAGCAAGGTGAAAAGGTCTCCAACAACATAGCAGAGTATGTAGGTTTAATAGCGGGCTTGCAGGCTGCAGCTGCCCTGGGGGTGAAACGCCTCACCATCAAGGGCGATTCGCAGCTCCTTGTCAATTTCTCCAACAAGGTGTACGAACCGAAGGATGAGCACATGGAGGCCTACCTTGCAGAGGTCCGCAGGATGGAGAAACAGTTCTGGGGGTTGGAGTTGCAGCATGTGCCCCGTGGCACCAATCAGGAAGCCGATGACATCGCCAAACGCGCGTCCAGGCGGTTACCTCAGGAGCCTGGTGTTTTCGAGGAGCGGCTCTTCAAGCTTTCAGCCTTACCGTCATTATCAAACACGGCACAGCCCAGGGAGGAGCTCCCTCAACCACCTGCCTCAGGAGCTCCGGCTTGTGGCCCGGCCTCAGGAGCACGCCTGCTCCTGATGATGGAACCTCAGGAGGGATGTTGGATCACGGAGCTCCGGAGCTACTTAACGCAAGGGACCCTGACGGAGAAGGAGGAGGAAGCAGAGCGAGTGGCACGCCAGGCCACGGCATACTGCATCAAAGATGGAGAGCTCTACCGGAAGCGACCAAACGATGTATCCCTGCGCTGCATCTCCAGGGAGCAAGGGAAGGAACTACTGGAAGATATACATGGCGGGGACTGCGGACATCATTCATCATCACGGACCCTCGTCGGCAAGGCATTCTGCAGTGGGTTTTATTGGCCCACCGCGCTCAATGATGCCGTTGAACTAGTGAAAGCTTGTCAAGCCTGCTAGTTCCACACCAAGCAGATCCATCAGCCAGCAGGAAGCTTGCAGACTATCCCCCTTTCGTGGCCATTCGCATTCTGGGGGCTGGACATCTTGGGCCCGTTTCCTCGGGCGCCAGGGGGCTACCGCTACCTCTACGTTGCCGTGGACAAGTTCACCAAGTGGGCTGAAGTAGAGGCTGTCCGCACCATTCCCGCGGGTTCCGCGATCAAGTTCATCAAGGGCATCGTGAGCCGGTTCGGGGTGCCGAATCGCATCATCACGGACAACGGTTCGCAGTTCACTAGTAACCTCTTCAAACCATACTGTGCTAACCTTGGAACGCTGATATGCTACACCTCAGTGGCGCACCCTCGAAGAAACGGCCAGGCCGAGCGAGCCAATGCGGAGGTCCTGAGGGGCCTCAAGACCAGGACATTCAAGAAGAAGCTGGAGGCCTGCGGCAGAGGTTGGTACGACGAGCTTCAGTCTGTGTTGTGGTCCATCCGCACCACCGCAACCAAGCCAACTGGAGAGACCCCGTTCTTCCTGGTCTACGGAGCGGAAGCGCTCCTCCCTCACGAGGTCAGACGTCACTCCGCGCGGGTCCTGGCGTTCGACGAGGCGCAGCAGGACGCCATGCGGGGGATGGACCTCGTGCTGGGGGAGGGACGTCACCGAGAAGCCGCGCTATGAGCGGCGAGGTATCAACAAGCGCTGCGGCGATATCACTGCCGCAACATTCGTCCCATGACTCTTGAGGTAGGAGACCTCGTGCTCAGGCGGGTTCTCTCCAGGGAGGGACTGCACAAGCTCTCTCCCATGTGGGAGGGCCCGTTCAAGGTTGTTCATGTTTCCAGGCCCGGCTCCGCGCGCTTGGAGACTCAGGAGGAAGTGCCGGTCCAGAATGCGTGGAACATCCAGCACCTCCGGAGGTTCTACCCCTGAAAAGGCCCAGAGCATGTGAAGCAAGGCGAGTGCTTGTGAAGCTATCGCGTTTTGGAAAAGGCCCAGAGCCTGTGAAGCAAGGCGAGCGCCTGTGAAGCTATCGCGTTTTGGAAAAGGCCCAAAGCCTGTGAAGCAAGGTGAGTGCCTGTGAAGCTATCGCGTTTTGGAAAAGGCCCAGAGCCTATGAAGCAAGGCGAGTGCCTGTGAAGCTATCGCGTTTTGGAGAAGGCCCAGAGCCTGTGAAGCAAGGCGAGTGCCTGTGAAGCTATCGCGTTTCGGAAAAGGCCCGGAGCCTGTGAAGAAGGCCAATGCCTGTGAAGCTCGCCGCCCGTGACACTCTCACGTAATAATGCGTTGGGTCTGTACACGCCCTGGAGTCTCAGGAGCGCCGGCCTCAGGCCCTGGGGCTCCCTCCCACACCCAGTGGCAGCACTTAGCTCCGAGTTGGTGAGAAGACGTCAAAGACTAGATTAGGTGCCGGACGCGGCTTTTCATTTGCTTTCCGCAGTTGGCTTGTTCCTTCTCATTTGAAGTTTTATTGAAGTTGTTGCCGTCTTTGGCTTGCGGTTCTTCGGCCTTTCGCTCTCCTGCCTCGATTTCTCTTGCGCAAGGCCTCGCGAGGGGGGGAGCCAAGCACCCTCGCGAGTGTTCCTATCCTAGTCATTCAAAGGGTCCACGACCTGGGCCCCTTGCAGGAGCACCCCTCCAGTCCGTGTCCCTCGGGCACCGCGACACAAACACAGGGCCTGGGTCGGTCGCCCCCCCCCACGGCCGGGGCCGGGAACTATCCATGCTCGGGCACATAGCCGGAAGGTACGGTAATGAAATCAAAACGATGATTAACAACAATAACCCAAACACGCCCCCCGCGGGGCTCCGCACTATTGTCTTTGTTACGCAGGAAAAAGGGAAAAGGAAGAACAAATCCGGCGTGGCTCGCCTCACACCGGCCCGCAGGGAAGGCCCGAGCTGCCTTCGGAGCTTAGGCGGACTCCCTCTCGCGCTTCACCAGGGCGCAACGGCGGGCGGACACGTTGCCACCCCCCAAGCAGATACGATGGCGTGGAGGCTGATCGCGGCCACCGCTAGAGGAGTCGCCGCCTGAAGAAGGACCGGAGAAGCTTGAGGAACCCCGAACGCCGCCAGCCGCGCGAGTGCTGCTCTCTCCATCATCGCCGGAGCTGGGTTCCCAGCCGCGGTCGTCACCCTCGGGGCAACACCCCAGCGCGGCGACCATCTTCCCCAAATACCCTCACGTAGAGGGTGGCGTCGCTATCGAACTTGAAGTGTAGGGTGCACCGACGGCTCAGGCCACGCGCGCGGGCAAATGTCTGCCAACCGCGGGCCAGGGATAGGCTCCCGGCCATGGAGACCTCCAGAGAGACCCATGAGGCCCGGCTGCAGCAGCCGTCGGCCTGGAGCCAGAGGCCGCCCGGGGCGCTAGCCGGGAGCTCGCCGAGGAGGAAGCGAGGAAGCGGAAGCCGGGTGCTAGCCGGCTCCGCCGACCACACGATGAACTCCGACAGCACTTCAGCAGCACGAACGCGCGGCCTGGGGGGACGCGCAGCCGGAGCGCGCCCCCCGGCTGCAGCAATCCGCTCATCGCTGTGCTGGAAATCGCCTCCACGGCCGCAGGGAGCCACCACAGTGGCCACAGGACGCTTGCGAGGGCGCCCTCGGCCGCGCTTTGGTGGGGGAGAGGCCGGCTCAACCCGGCAAGCCTTCCCCTTCTCGGTGGCCGAGAACCTCCTTGATGGGGCCATGAAGAAAGAGGAGAAGCAAGGGGGGATGAACTAGAAGGGCGCGCGCCAGTCCATACTTATGGCTGGCGATGGCCAACCAACGGCCCCCATGATCGCAGGTAATTATGACCCGCTTTGCATGCAGGGACTTGTCCAATCCGTGCAGTTGCCGAGGCACCATGGGGAAGTGGAGACGCCCACGTCCAATCAACCGCCACGCGGCGCCCAAGGCCGCAGGCTGTTAGGGCCCGCAGTGCTTCCCTCTTACCATTCTGCCTCCCTGCACGGCCAAGTCCGGGCGCGCCTTGGGCCCGAGGGCTACTGTCGGCGTTCTGGGAACGGGGGTCCCCAGACTTGCCTGCCTGCGGCCTGCGGCGTGGCTCAAAGGGGGGCCCAGCACAGCCCATCTTCACCAACACAAACTCAAGACCCTCGCGAGGGGCCAAGCCTCGCGGGGCGGATGACGCGGAGCCTCCTCAGGCACGGCCTCATTAGGCAGGCTCACGAGGAGGTGGAGAGATCAAGGCGGGGTACCTCGCGAGGTGCCCGTGATGCAAGCCATGACGACTCAGGGCGCCAGGCGGGTGCCAGCCCGCGCAGCGTCCTCCTTTCCTCTCGGGTGCAAAGGGGGAAAGCGCAGCCGCGGAGTACCGAGGCATCAGGCAAAGGTTGCCATTTCGGTGCAACGAGACGAAGACCAGGAGGACTACGAGACGGAGGTCGCCGTGGAGCCCAAGACAGCGTCATCGCCAGAGCTTTGCGCAGGCGAAGACTACTTTTGTCAGGATAGCTGATACTTGATGTCCCCTTTCAAATTAGCCCGCCATTGTTGGCTCCCTTCCCGCTTGATATTTGGGAAGAGGACCAGGGCCTCTATAAATAGGACCAGCCACCCACAGAGCAAGGGGGTTGGGAGGTAGGAAGGAAGAGGCTCGTTAGAGAGGTTAGAAGCAGAGAGAGACAAAGAGAGAAAGGTGGTTGAACTCCTCCCGGCAGCTCATCGCCCCTACCAAGAACAGACCCTCGCGAGGCTGTTCGTCCTTGTATGTTCACCATCATCAGCCCAAGAGGCAATCCACCACACCACACACTGGAGTAGGGTATTACACCACAACAGTGGCCCGAACCAGTATAAACCCTGTGTCTCTTGTGCTGTTCTTCCCGTAGTTTTGATCCTAGCGTGGCGGAGGGGTGCAGGTAGGTAGGAGGCGAAATCTCCACGCGCACCCCAGTGTTCGAACCTCAAGGGTCTGCCGGAACCCGAAATCCGACAGTGTTGTGGAGTAGAATTGCATTATGAGCTCCTCATTCGACTTTGTGACATTCTGCCCAACAAAGTCTGCAACTCCACAAGCACTGAAGCTGTCAAACACACCAGGATAGCGTTCCTCATTTTCCTTGATGTACTTCCAGTCGACCCACCTCATTTCACACACTATAGGCTTCTTGTCCAGCAGCACTGTCTCATAGAAATCTTGTTGTTCCTTTGTGTGGAACCTGTAATCAACAGCAGTTCTTCTTCTTGTAGCATATGGGTCTGTCTCTCTCCATTTCCTCAGTCCTGAGTCTCTCCTGATCTTCATGTTCTCAGCCACAGGATGAACATCATTGTGGTCTGGAATCTTGGGTTTGAGCTTCCTCAGGACTTGTCCTTCATCATCTTCATCAGCAGCAACTTCAGGCACTGGGGCCTTGTTCTTCTCAGCAGCTGGTATACTCCTGGTATTCCTCTTAGGTGCACTCTTGGGCTTGGAGGCTGCTTTGGGTGCTTCTTTGGGCTTTGATGAAGCAGCCCCTGTCCTGATAGCATCACCCATAAGCTTCTGGGCCTTAGGTGTTGGTGCAACAACCTATTCTTCCTCTTCCTCTTCAGAATCTCTCATGATTGAGGATCTCCCAAGCACTCTAGCAGTGGTCTTTTTGATCCTCTCCTTCCCCTTCTTCCCTTTTGCAGCAGCCTCTTTGGGTTCATATCCCAAAGGGACTTGAGTAGATGCTCTGGCCTTAGACATTGGAATTCTCTTTGCAAGAACCTTTTGCTTCATGCCTGGCTTGGTGGCAGCAGCAGTGCTATATTCCTTCTAAACCACTTTCTTCTTGGAAGTGGCCTCATCCTCAACTGCCACATAGTCTTCATCCTTAGACTCTGAAGTTTTCTTCTTCCTTGTTCTGGTGGCAGCTTTGGGCAAGTTGTTGGGAGTGCTCCTGCTACCATCATCTGAACTGCTAGAGGGACTAGTGCCCTCACTCAGGTGAACCTGCTCCTCTGACCTATTCTGGCTGTCACTCTGATCAGACATATTGCAAACACTGACAGCAGACCCTGTGAATAGATATAGATGAGATAGAGTGGATGAGCATCACAAAATGCAGAGGTTTTTGCAAAAGAATGAGTCAAAAACTTAGTTTTACTTTTCCACAGAAAGCATTTCGGATCAACCGATTTGTAAACTCGGTGATACCGAAGCAGCTGTTGGAACCTAAACTAGTGAACTCGGTCAGACCGAGTCACAGTTCGGTGGTACCGAGACTGCTAGGGTTTCACAAAGTCCTAAACTCGGTCACACCGATTTGCAATTCTCGGTCAGACCGAAAATTACATGTGCAATGGCCTGAGCCGAATCGCTGGTACCGACTTCCACAACTCGGATGGTCCGAGATGGTTTCGGCGGAAACCTAACCCTAAATTTTCAATTCAACTCTAATCTACGGAGTGTTTTGACTGGATAGAAGCGTTTCAATCGTGGTAAGAATCATAATGAACACAATGTGCTAGGAATCGGACGGGGATAGCACTGTGATCGAGTCCATACCCTAGTTCGGCGATGAACTCGCTACGGCGGCAACAGTGGGGAAGAATTCCGTTGAAGGCGGCGGAGACCAGCGGCAGGAGGCAACTGGCGACGAGGAGGACGATCCGGAGACCCAGGAGGCAGAGCGAGCTATGCGCGGGCGAAGGGGTTTCGGAGAAATTTCCAAAATTTTGCCCGTGAGTATATATAGCCCGACCCTGTCGGTGTGACCGAGTGGAATAACTTGGTGTGACCGAAAGGTTCAAATCGGTTGCACCGAGATTGAAAACCTAGATCGACTTAGTGATCTCGGTATGACCGAAATGGATGAATCGGTCAGACCAAAACGCACAAAGAAGTTTTGGAAGTTTAAGTCTATGACGAATCGGGGACTCTGAGTGCTCCTCACACAGAGTGGTTTGAATCTGACTTGATCAAATTTTGTGATGTAGCATGAATAGAGTTTGAGACGAGAAAAGCATAGATAGCTAGAGAAGGTTCTTAGGCATTCTTGTCCATCCACTTGGCAAAAGAAAAGAAAATCAATCAATCAAAACAACAAGTGGATGTCCTTGAATGAGTAAAATATGCAATCAACATGCTCACACAATAAAATGGCAATTGAAATATGTGGCAAAGCCTGCACAACCAATTCTAGCATCTATCAAACAATCTGCGATGACTAGGTCATCTATATATGAGTATATTGACTTAGGAGTCAAATGAGAACATTTGATCATAGGTCATACTCATCGTTTAAGCACAAGTGGGGTTACCACTTTTACATAAAGCATTGTTGTGTTCACACCATTAGAGTTGCTTTAGGTCAATTCTTAGAGTAAAGCTCCCCCTAGATGTGAGATCCCCCCTAAGAGGGATGAACTAACCTTGGGCTTTGTCGATGATGACTTCATGTAGATGTTGAAGATGTGGATGCTCAATGTTGATGTAGATCATTTGAAGCTATTCATTGGAGTGAGTTGCACTTTCAATACCTACACGGGTTAGTCCCACAAGGAACAAACAAGGATATCCATAGACATAAAGTGATCCACACACAAGATGATGTCTATGAAAGCTTTTAGGTTACCTTGTCCCTTGTCTTACCAACAAGAGGGTTTGTGACTCCTTGAACTAATGCAAGATGTGGAAGTTGATTGCACTTGTTCTTGCCAAGATGATAAGAGTGAAGTATGTTGGCGGAGTCACCCTCAAGAACTCTCTAGTTCTTCTTCTTCGGGATCCACACCATCTTGATGGGAATCCTCGGTGTTGTAGTTGTACTTGATGAAGTGGAACTTGAAGTAGTCTTGGTAACCCACTTGACCAAGGCCTTAGGAGCTTCTTCAAATGCATCAATTTCCTCTTGAAGCTTGTCCTTGCCTTTTTGCTTGTGGACTTGTGGTGGAAGATCATCTTGAGCTTGTGTCCCTTTGAAAGAAGTAGGATCATACTTCTCTTGTTGAGGAACAAACTTCCTCTTGGGGTATTGATCTTCTTCCCACTCAACTCCATTGGCATTGAACTTTGGTTCAAAACCAACACCTTGATTCTTCCGGTGCCTTCCTTGCTTGCGTACAATTTCCTCGAATTGCTTACTTCCGGCAAGGCTCTTGTAAACACCTTTCTCTATAATTCCCTTAAATAAGCTATTTTCTTGCTCAAGTGTAACTTGGCTAAGAGAATCATTAGTGGAATCAAGAGAACTACTAGAAGCAACAATGTTGGATTTAGCATGATTACTGTTACTACTAGAGGAAGAATCTTTCTTGTTCTTGTTACTAGACTTGACTTGAGGCATGTAAGTGGATAAGAGTAAACACTTGGCAATGTAAGAAGAACTTTTCTTGCGAAGATCATCATTGATTGCTTTTAAGAACTCATGCTCTTGCTCAAGGTTGAGCTTTTCAAAGTGTAATTTCTCATGCGTCCTTAAAAGTTCTCGATGATCTCCTAAGATAGTTTCATGAGCTAACTTAAGAGTGTTTAGTTCTCTAGTTAGAGACTCAATCTTCTCCTTATCATTGTCATTCGTTTTATCTTGATTAGCATGATTAATTGATGTTTCATCATAGTATTCATCACTAGAGTTGTCAACAAGTAAATCATCATCACCTAACAAGTCATCTTCATCACTATTGAAATCAACATACTCAGGGTGTGATACCTTTGGGCCTTTAGCCATGAAGCATGTTCCAACTCCTTCATTTGGTGAGTCAAATATGTCGTAGGAGTTGGTTGTCACAAGTGCTAGACCGACAACACCTTCATCTTGAGTATATTCGGAGTCGGAGTGATAGCCTCTCTCGGAGTGGTTGTCGAAGTCGGAGCCGGATACCCATTCACCAACATGAGCTTGATGTCTTCGTTTTGTGTAGCTCCTTGATGACTTGTCCATTCTTTCTGAATCCTTGCTTCTCCATGAGGGTCTTCGTTCATAACGATCATCTCTACTCCTTCTTTCTCGAGATGGTGATTCTTCTCTTCTACTTCTTCTCTTGGGAGAATCTTCTCTTCTCTTGTAGGGGGGCATACACTCATTGGAATAGTGTCCGGGCCTTCCACAATTGTAGCAGTTTTGCTCTCGACTAGAAGATCTTTTGTCATTGTAGGACCTTGACTTGGAGCTTCTCTCTTTGCTTCTACTCTTGTAGAACTTGTTGAAGTTCTTCACCATTAAGCTCAATTCTTCATTGAAGGTTTGTTTATCACTCGATGATGTGGGGGCTTCACATGAGGATTTGTCAGCACCACTTGATTTGTTGTGAAGTTCCTCTTTATCCTTGAGTGACATCTCATGAGCAACAATTCTTCCGATGACTTCCGTTGGCTTGAGATCTTTGTAATTGGGCATCATTTGGATCAATGTGCACACGGTATCATATTTTCCATCCAAGGCTCTTAGGATCTTCTTGATGATGAATCTATCGGTCATCTCTTCACTCCCTAAGCCGGCAATCTCATTTGTGATAAGAGCAAGCCTAGAGTACATTTCAGTGACACCTTCACCATCCTTCATTTCAAACTTGTCAAGTTGACTTTGAAGCACATCCAATTTGTATTCCTTGACGGAGTCGGTACCTTCGTGCATATCAATCAAAGTATCCCAAATTTCCTTTGCATTCTCAAGACGGCTGATTTGGTTGAATTCTTTGGGGCACAATCCGTTGAAGAGGATATCACAAGCTTGAGCGTTGTATTACAGCATTTTCAACTCTTCCGCGGTAGCTTCACGGTTTGGTTCTTTCCCATCAAAGAATTCACCTTGCAAGCCAATACACACAATAGCCCAAACGGCGAGGTTATGTCCAAGAATATGCATTTTCATCTTATGCTTCCAACTAGCAAAATTAGTGCCATCAAAATAAGGACCTCTACGGTGATAATTTCCCTCGCTAGACGCCATACTCTCCTAGGTTGTGAAACCAAGGCTATGATCACCAAAAGCTATGGAAATCAAAGCAAATGGAAACCAAAGCTCTGATACCACTTGTAGGATCAAAAGTATGTCTAGAGGGGGTGATTAGACTACTTGACCAAATAAAAATCTAGCCTTTCCCCAATTTTAGTTCTTGGCAGATTTTAGCTATCTTAGCACAAGTCAAGCAATCTCCACACAATTCAAGCAAGCATGCAAAAGAGTATATGA